>NW_026692767.1:0-415702 GCF_021218885.2 Marmota monax
GGTCTTGCACAACCCAGCAGCATTCCCTTGCCATCTCTCATGATAAGACGGTCTCCTCAGCCCAGATAGAGAGCTCCTAGGACTGGGTTTCCCCACCACACAGACAAACCTATAAAATCCCCAAGGGCAGGGTCTGCTTTATGTCACGTACCCTCCACTCCCTAAGAGTGGCTGCCCTGGGCAACATCCAGGAAAGGAGTGGGGAGGGGTACAGGTGCCTCCCCTAGACTGGCCTCCACAGGGAGGCTCTGCCCTGAGCTGGGGTGGCAGGGAGAGCATGTGCCACCATGTTATGCAGAGATGAGACCCTGAAGGAGGTTAAATCTGAAACCACAATGTGACTATCAAAGCCCCCAGAAGGCTGTGACCCAGGGGTGGGGAGGAGAAGGGGGAGGCAAGGACACAATTCCTCCTCTGTTGAAGCCAATCCCATCTCCTCCTCCCCCAGTAGGAGAATAAAAAGGTCTCTTGTGGTCCCCAGCCCTGGCCACTGGAACACCACCCAAAGCCCTCAGGGCAGCTGACTAGGGAGGGGTGTGCACAGCTGTGATTGCTCAAAGCCACTGCCTGCCCTGAAGTCTCCTAAGAGCCGCCATCTCCTCCCAGGCTCAAAGGCTGAGGAGCAGGTTTAGGCCTCTAGATCTGAGCCCTGGAAAGAACCTGAGTCCTGACCTTGGGAAAAAAAGCCAGTTCTGGGCCCAGAGAAGTCGTTCTGGAACACCTGTCCGCAGGAGAGGCCTAAGGCCCTCAGGGTCAGATATTCAACTTCTGCTTGGGTCCAGCACCACACAGAAATACTCAGGCACAAAGCATTTGAGACATTGTGTCATCTCAGCCCCAGCAAGGAAGTCCCAGGAGAAGAGAGAGAACAACAGACTGTGGCATTGAAATCCAGAGGGGGGTGCCCACATCTCACTGGCTGTCACTCAGAATAACCTGTCCCAGGCCACAGCCGCACTTTGGATCTAAGGCTGGGACCTTCCCAGGGCTGAGGCCGTGTTCTGCAGGATCCTTAGGAGGGCACCAGCACTGGCAGAGTGGCAGCGGCACCTCCCCGACCTCCCGCCGCCCTGGCCCGCTGGCCCACCTCGGCCTTGCCCATCTTGGCGGCCAGCTGCAGTGGCGTAAGGCCGTCGTTGTTGCGGGTGGTCTCCAGCTCCCAGGTGCCGCTCCTCAACAGGATCATGTCGTACATGCGCTTAACAAAGTCATTCTGGGTCTTGAAGTCCTCAGCTACCGTCACCAGTGCGTGTAGGATGTTGTTTCCCCGAGAGTCCTGCGAGGCGATGTCTGTCTGCTCATTCTCCATCAGCAGCTGCACGATCTCGGGCTGGTTGGTGCATGCCGCCAGGGCCAGGGGCGTCTCACCTGGGCCAGGGGAGCACTGGGACTCAGGTATCTCAGGGGTCAGAAGCAGTGTGCCCAGGCCCCAGGGGTCCACAGCCTGACAGTCCCAGTGGCTTTGACTCCTGAGGTTCCTTGATGGTCTCTTCCTCTCCCACTTGAACAGAGACTGAAGCTCTACTGATGCTGTGGCCTTCTAACCAACCTCCCTGCTTCCCCACTGCCCTCTAACACTGTGCTCAGCACAGCAGCAAGATCCACCCCAGTCCACCCACCTGCCTGCCGCCATTAACATGTGAATCCCACCTTCCCAGAATGAAAGCCCCAGTTCCAAAGAAAGCCCACAAAGCCCTGCATCTTCTGATCTCTCCTCCTCTATCCCTCACTCCCCTCCAGCCACAATGGACTTCCTCTCCCTCTAACACACCAGGCATTTTCCTATCTCAGGACTTTTGCCTGGGCTGTTCCCTCGGCATGTAGATTTCTGCATTGCTCACTCTATCACCTGCTTCAAGTATTGTTCAAGTATCGCCCTCTCTGTGAGTCACCCTAACCTTACCCTATTTAAAATCAAATCCTCTCATCACAGTCAGAACTTCTGGTTCCTCTTCCCCTACTTTACTTTGTATTTTTTTTAAATAGCACTTTCCATTTTCTAACATAATGCATAACATTCTTATTTATAATGTTTATTATTGATGGCCTCTCTCCAGACCTACAATATAAGTCCCATGAAGGCAGGGATCTTTGTTTTGCTCACTGATATATTTCAAGCACCTAAAACAGTTCCTGACACAGATAGTATGTGCTCAATAAATGTTTTTTAAGAAAAGAGAAGGCCACTGACTCCCAAGTGGTCAAATAGCAAGCATGGGACAGCACCACGGCTGGAGGCCAAGGCTCCTGCCTCCTCTTCTTCCTCCTGTCCCCTCTCTTCATACCTAACAAAGGTTTCCCAACACCAACTGCAACCAGGCTCTGTGCTGGGTAATGGGGACACAATATTGACTAGACAAGACCCTGTCCTCCAGGACTCACAGAACCATCTAGAAAAAAAGCTACCCAGAAGAGGGGCTGGGGTTGTGGCTCAGTGGTAGAGCACTTGCCTAGCATGTGTGAAGCACTGGGTTTGATTCTCAGTACTGCATATAAATAAACAAATAAAGGTCCATCAACATCTAAAAATATTTTTTTTAAAGCCACCCAGAAGAGAAAACAGACGAGTGGTTCTCAGGCCAAGGCTGGCAATTTCCTGTAAAATTACTCAGAGAAATGTTTTGATCTGGCAGAGCTGCTGGTGGCCTGTCTTGATCATGTTGGTGGTTCACAGCTCTAAGCATGTGTGGAAATAACACAACTGTGCAATTAAGTGGGTGAGGTCACCAGAAATAAACTACACATTTAAACTTCTTTTTTTCCACCCAGAGCATCTGTGAAAGAAATGTTGACTATTGTCAGAATCAAAATGGAATAACTTGTGTCAAACCTAACGAAAAAAAAAAAAAGTAAACAAAGCTGGGAGGTTATGAAGCAAGGACTCTTACACATGATTCACATGATTCACAAAAGACTCTGCCACTCAGTGGCTCAAGAGGCTGAGATAGGAGGATCATGAGTTCAAAGCCAGCCTCAGCAATGGCGAGGTGCTTAGCAACTCAGTGAGATTCTGTCTCTAAATAAAATACAAAATAGGGCTGGGGATGTGGCTCAGTGGTTCAGTGTCCCTGAGAACTGGTACCAAAAAAAAAAAAAAAAAAACACTCTGCCAGAGTCACTAGCTTGAATAGGGGCTGCCACAACCTTATACAAAAAGTACCAGTGCAAAAACATCTGCCCCAAACTCTTCAACCTTGGACTGATACCACACTTATTGTCAACCACTGTGGCCAAGGATTATTTGCTTCAAAATATCTGACACAATTCGCATTAAAACTTCCCCTAGACTCAACTTCTTTGTGTGTGAGACAGACAGACATTTAGGATGGAACCCAAGGGCACTCTACCACTGAACTACATTCCTGGCTCTTTTTATTTTTTTATTTTGAGAAGGAGTCTTGCTAAATTGCCCAGGATGGTGTCAAATTTGTAATCCTCCTGCCTCAGCCTCCCACATAGCTGGATTACAGAGGTATACCATCGTGCCCTGCTCAACCTCTTTAAGTACGCCCACAGTTCACTATGGCATGCATATCCCCATTGCAAAGCTCTATTATTCCCAAATAAATGTCAGTATTCTTTGGAGAATGTGATTTTTTAAAAAAATATTAACCCTAATTGCTGTTGGATTCCCCAACTTGTCAGAGATTTTCCTCCTCTTGCTTTTTTTTTTTTTCGTACCAAGGATTGAACCTGGGGAGTACTTAATCACTGAGCCACATCTCCAGCCCTTTTTTTTTTTTTTTTTCATTTTGAAACTGAGTCTCACTAAATTGTTGACGCTGGCTTTGAAGTTGTGATCTTCCTGCCTCAGCCTCACCAGCCTCCGGGATTACAGGTGGTTGTGGCTGGCTTCTCTCATTTTTGATTCCCTGAGAGGCCCTGAGCACAGGGGACAGAGATCAGAGTTGGAAGCGAGGACACCTACCTACATGGAGGCCATACTAGGCTGGGGAAAGTCACTTCCCTTCTCAGAACCATCTCTCTCCTATGAAACCGGGCTCTTTTCCATCCCTCTCCCCCAAGTCTCTGTTCCCCACAAAGGGTTGCTCAGGTGACTGCCTATGTGCCCTCTAATGCCAAGTGATGTCCCGGGGTTTGCAGGCTTTGGGGCTCCACCCTGCCTCCCCAGGCCCTTCTTTCTCTGGTCCACCCTAGGGGTCCTGCTCAGATGGATCTGTCTCAGCAGCCTCCCAATCAGACTCTGTCCTCCGTAGCCTGGGACCTGCTACCTGGCTAAAGGGTCTCCAGCCTGCCACCGCCTCTGGGGGCAGGTACCACCGGGCCCGAGCCAGAGCAGCGGATGCCCCTGCCCCTCCCCTTCCCTAACTCATCCCCCCCTCCTCTCCCCTCCCCCACTTGTCCACTCGTCCACCTCCCTCCTCCCCCTTCCCCTCCCCCTCGGGCTCATCCAATCCCCTCCTCCTCCCTAGGAAGCCACCCCCCAGCCCAAGCCGGGCGACAGCGGCACCCACCGAAGTAGAAGCCTTCGTGCTGGTACTTGGGGTTGAAGAAGACCCCCTTGGCATGGGCGTTGACGTCGGCGCCCGCCGCGATGAGCACCGCGGTGATGTCTCCCTGGCGCCGCTCGATGGCGATGTTCAGCGCAGTCTGCCCTGCGGACAGGCGGGGTCGGGCAGGGGAGCTCAGCGCTGGGACCCGGGGGACCAACCTAACTGATCCTGGAATCCCGCAGCCCCACGTGGCGGGGACTGCCTAAAAACACTGAAGGGAGGACCTCAAAGACATCGTCAGGGGACAGAATGGTGGGGCAAGGTTGGTTTCTGGGGCGGCAGGAAAAAATTGCTCCTTCTACTATGCAGAGAGAGAAGCCCACCAGCAGGAGACAAATTCATGAAAGAAGGAAGAGATAAGGGGCCGCAGAGAAAGGAGAGGAGTAGGGTTTGTGACCACTACACAAGGCCTTGATGGAGATACTAATAACTTTAATTTGTCCACCCAATCAAAAAATCTATATTAAATATCTCCAATGTGAGACCCTAAAAGCACCAGAAAATCAACTGTGGGGAAAGGACTCCATCCCTGCCCTCAAGGGAATCTGCTGCCAGAAGAGTGAGATCTCTACATCCCTGAGGAGGGCACAGAAGGGGACTGAAAAGGGAGAAGAATCAAGACAGCCAAACTTGATGCACTGATCTGTCTACAGGACTAGCATCAACTCCTTAGTGCCAGGCTAAGAATATCGTATGGCTCACTCAGTTTCTCTCTTTGCTTTTACTACCAGCTCGATGTGCAGTTCAACCCTCAGTAGCAGCAATCTTCCCTGGGTTTCCTCTCCCCTTTTCCATAGCTTCTATGTGTCACATCCTTGGTGTTTTCTTATATATGACAAAAACTCTTTTGACAATCTGCAGAGTTTAAGTAATAAAACGGTTTTCTTAATAAGAACAGTGAAGGGCCTGAGCTAGACTCCACCTGGAAAAAGGTGAGATGCTTAGTGCCCACTGGCATGTCAGCAAGATGACCAATCAGGAACCAATTATTTTGCCACAAGCATCTAACCTTAACAGGCTGTTTACTGACTCTAAAAACGCAAATGAGCACATATCTTATTGATTATTCACAATGACTTTCCCGGGTAGAGAAATACTATCCCAAATTTGTCTCCATGCACCATCTACACAGCACCAAGACTCAAACAGACCATTAATAATGATGATGATGATGATACATAGTTGCTTCTCTGGGCCCCTGCTGGGATGTCCAGCCTCATCTCCAGCCTCCTGTCCATTGCCACATGCCTCACTCATCCCCACTCTGGATCCTTCTCATCATGCAGTCAAGAGCCCCTTTCTCCATCCATGCTAAAGTGGCCTATCTCCAGCCCCTTTCTGTCATATTACCTTTATTTCCATAGATTTCCTGTCTAAAATTACCTTATTTAAAGCAGTGACCTTAATCTGTCTTGTTAACCCAGGTGCCAAAAATAACACCTGGCGCATAGTCAGTGCTCAGTTACTTGTAGAAAGAAGGAAGGGCAAGGGGAGTGCCTGCTGCATGCCCAGCACCATGCTGTGCGCTCAGGCTTCTAGGTGGTAGCAGTGTCTCTGGTGGCCCTGTGGCCTGGCACCCCGACCTGGGAAACATCTGCACAGCCTCTGGCAGCCAGGATACCTTCATAGGCCTCCTCAGTATACTCGGCGTTGATGAACCTGTCCAGGATGTCGTTCTCCTCGGCAAAGGCCAGCAGGATCCGCACGATCTCCTTGGTGTTGGGGTTGATGTTTAACAAGGCCTTCATCAGGCAGGTCTTCCCCGTGTCCGAGGCCGTCAGCTTGTGCATGAGGACGTCTACAGGCAGGGTCACAGATGGAGGAGTGGGCAGGAGGGACAGGTTGCCCTTGACCCTCACAACCCAGAAGAGGGTGTGGGAGCTGCAGCCTCTCGCCTCAAGATCCTGCTCCCTACCCTGTCCCCTGCCTGGCCTCCCCGACCGTGAACTTCCTAGCACTCTTCCTTCTTTACCAGCTGTTCCTTCTCCAGCTCTGAGCTCCTTCTCCCTTCTCCTGCCAAAGAAAGCCCTTTGCTCTTTGACCTCTGCACCTTATCCCTGGCAAGGGGCAGTCTCACCTGGCTTCCCTCTGTCCACCTCTGTGCTGATACCTTGAAATCTCTATCTCCATCCTCCCTCCCTGGAGCCTACAAATAGATCTTATTTGGGATCTTCTCTTCCACTTGCTTTTCTCTGGGTCCCCCAGACAGCAAGAACCCTGCCATCCACCAAGTCCAAATGGTGCCACCCTGGACTCTTCTCTCTTCCTCAATCCCCATGTCACCAAGTTCTGACAATGCCATGCCTGAAGAAATCTCCCAGCCCTCCTTCAGGGTCCCAACACTGTTTGAACAGCAACATGTAGGAGCCAGGCCATGATGCCCACCTGCCTAAACACTTCCATAGCTCCCCACTGCCCTCAGAGTTGAATTAAGGCTCCTCAAAACCCAGCCCTACATGAGATGGGGCAGGAATCAAGAGCCAAGTGGCATCCCTAGACCTGCAGCGTCTGCCAGGACCAGGCACTGACCGGGCACATCCATGCCACCGCGGCGCCTCTTGCAAAGCTCCTGCAGCTCCGCCAGCAGCTCCACCAGCTCCTCCACGCAGCCCTCAGACACCACTGCAAAGATGCGCTTCTTCAGCCGCTTCTTCTTCCGCCTCTGCTCTTCCTTAGCCAGGTTTGCGCTGAGGCCAGAAAATGTTTTCAATTCACTGTGCACACCATCCCCTTACCCCCTGCCCTGCAACCATCACCCCTTCCCCAATAGAATTGCTGGACCTTCAGGGACACCTCACAGGCCTGTCACAACACCTGCAAACCCTGTGTTTGTGCTTTGGGGCTCCATGTTGCCCCATGAAGCTCCCCTTCCAATCCATATGTGATCACATTTATCAAAATATGTATCTGGATATACTTAGGAATAATCAGGAAGAATATGTGTCTAACTATTCACAGCAAATTACCATGAAATACAGGACTAGGGGAAGGAAAATTTCACTTTCATATTTTGCACTACAAGTAGATCTTATCACCTCCCCTTCCACTTGAACTTTTCCAATCCATCCTTGTCCCCATACTCCAAATGGACAGTCCTGGTGATACACTGATGTCTCTTCTTGTTTGCATGTGTTTTTGCAAAATGCATATTACTGTTTTCAATGCATGTATTTTAAATTTACATAAGTGGTCCTGTGCTAAAGTCATTGATCCTCTGTATACTATTTTATAATGATCAGGTATTATTTTACAATTTATAAAATTTGATATTCCACTTCCCCCACTAAATGTCCTCCATGCCACAACCATGGCCCAGGCCTCCAAAGTTTTATCTCACCTGCTTCCCTTGGTAGGCCCAGTGGGAGATGGGGAAGGGCCAGACTCACCTTGGACTGTTGGGATTGGATGGGGTCTCTGTCACATCATCCTGTGGAGACTGGGGAGAGTCCATGTCATCACAGTTGCCAGAGATGCTGGAAGTATGGGGCAGGAGGAACGAGAGAGGACAAGTTTAAAAATGGTAGTTCCCCACAGCCAAGCCAGGCTACTTGGCCCAAGGCATGTTTCTGGGCACCCATGGGAGCTGAGGGCTGAACAAGGGGCCGATACTCACCACTGCCGGATGTTGGAGTCCATGGGTTTGGAGAAGATGGGGGGAGAGGTCTTGGTAACAGTGGGGTTGGGCTCAAACCCTTCTATTTCCAGGAAGAAGTGTGCACTGAGGGGACACCCAAGCAAGGTCATTAGAGCTGGGGCACCACCTGTCCACCTGTGCATCCTGCACCCCTGCCATGGAGGGTTCCCCCCCACTTCAGCCAACTCTGCGTGGCCTGACCTCATCCAGCCCTCACAGCTGCCCTTAGGGCCAGGCACTATCACAGTTCACAGATGAGCCCCTGGGAGGCTCTGGGGTAACCCAACTCAACATGGTCACATGCAGCACTGTGGCAGAGCCTGGATTTGAGACTGAGTCTGGGTGACTCCTATTGCTAGAAATGCTGGGTGGAGAAACCACAGAGTCTCTACTGGGGGTGGCCCAGTACCTGGGGATCTGCAGCTGCCTTCAGGTTTAGAGGATTTTTCAAAGATGAGAACAGGGCACCCAGAGAGCTAGCTTTCCCATGGCCACCCAGCTGCCCCCAGAACTCAGGTCTGAAGTGAGAGCCCTGCAAGAGGAGGCCTCTGGACTCCAAGATCCATGCAGGCCTTATTGGCTCTTGAGGGAGGGAGAAAAGGCCTGAATCACACTAGCTTATCCCCACTCCTGTCCCAGGTCCCTTTGTTCAGCAAAGGGTAGGGTTTTTTGTTTTGTTTTATTTTGTTTTGTTTTTTATTACAACAGAAAACAGGTTGAAAAGGCTGATCTAGAGCAGGGGGGACTTGAGGGCTCAGGGGGCAGGGCTGAGACACCTTTTGACTTTTTTGATGAGACAAAAAGGAAAGCCCAGGCAGTGAGGGGAGAGGGGCAGAGCCTGGACCAGCTTTCTCCTAAACTGGCAGAAGAGGCCCTGTGGCTTGGCTGACCCCAGAGAAGGACAGATACTGCCACAAGAGAGTCAAGACTCAGACCCAGTGTGTGGTCCGGGGCCTGCCATAGTCCACTGAGCCCTATAGCCCCTGGGCCTCATCTTCAGACACACACACAAATACAGATGTGTGTGAGCATGGAGACTCTAATCCCACACTCAGAGATGGCGACAACTAGGATGATAAGGATCAGGCCGAGGGTGACTTCAGTTGCAGCAACACCCCACCCTGCAGCTGCTGCAGCATATCTGCTAACTGTGTCCAGGTCGGTGGCCTCCCACTGCCAGGCCTCTCTCCAGGCACACGAGGCTCCCAAGAACCTTTGCTTCCTGATGCCTTCCAACAGGTTCCCTCCCATCCTCACAAGATCTCTGAAAAAATCTCCCAAAGTACAGTCCCACTTAGTCAAGTTCAGAAGGAAGGGCAGGAGGGAAGGGATTGTGGTCCCACTCTACAGATGAGATAACTGGAGAAGCAGCTCATTAGGGCTACCCTCCCCCCACAGAGTAGAAACCAAGTTGGCCTGAGAACCTGCTTGCTGGTGTCCAGGCTCCCAGTTCACACCATAATCCACACTGTTCTGCTCTCAGTTTAGCCCTCTGGACCTGCTTTCAACCCAACCAGCAGGAGAGGTTGGCCACAGAGGGAGGCTGCCCCATATAGCTACTGCCCAGGGTGGGGCAGGCAGGAGGGGCCCAGAACAGGCCTCGATATAAGCCTAGAAGGCTCAGCGCTAATCCAGAGATGGAGCATAAGTGGAGCAGTGGACAGTGCTGGCTGAGACATTGGCCCTTGCCTTCTTGGCTCCTGCCCATCAGAAGGAAATTTATGACCTGATTCAAAAACAAAGACTTCTTCCCAAAAAGAAGAAAAAGGAAGGAGTAAACCTTTGGCTGGAAACCCAAAGCCTGAGTTCTAGAGGCTCTCTGCCTCTGCCTCCTGTGTGTCCCAGGTGGTCACTTTCCATCGCCAAACCACATGTCCTCATGTGAATGAATAGTGCTGAGGTCAGATGATTCCTAAGGCCTGCACCCTGGAGCCAGGGCAGCTCTGAGACATGAAAGGCCAACCAGTTTGATTGCCACACCTACAGATCCCTGCAGTGCCCCAGAACTGCCACCCCAAAACGAGTGCCATTCCAGTATGGCACCCTAACCCAAGAGCTACAAATTCATTTGCTGGAGGCTCAGCCTCAAATTATCCTGGTTGAGATCTGCCAAATATCTCCACACGGAGCTCCAACCCCCACACCCACAAGTTTTCCTCTAAGGCAGTTGATCCAGTCTCTCTCCTGGTTCTCACACTCCACCCCACCTGAGCTACTCAGTGGTGCATTTACTTAACAAATATTTGTTGACCTACAATATGCTGGGTACTGTTCCCAGAGCTAAAGGCACAGTGGTGAGCAAGTGGGCCAACTCCCTGCCCTCCCAGATCTGGTGTTCCAGTCCCCCAGGGACAGAGCAGGGCACTGTGCCACGGCTTTGTGCTCTGGACCATCCATCATCCTTCAGCTATAAGTTCCTCAGTAGCAGGGACCACAATTGCACCATGCTGATTCCCCCAAATCATTGTGCATTCTCCAACAGGGGTCCTGTCACTCAGAAGACCCTCGCTGCATGGGTGAGTGGGAGAATAGGTATGAGAGAAAGATAAATGAGTGGAAGGCTGGGATTATGGCTCAGTGGTAGAGCACTTGCCTAGCATGTATGAGGCACTGGGTTCAATTCTCAGCACTGTGTATAAATAAATAAAATAAAGGTCCATTGACAACTAAAAAAATTTTAAAAAATAAATAAATGAGTGGAAGGAAGAATGGCTGGTTAGAGAGAGGGACAGATGAGTGAATGGATGAGTAAATGGCTAGATGATAGAAGAATGATTGGATGGATGGGTGGACAGACAGACAGACGGATGGATAATGTAGTCAGGTATGTAGATAGGGTAAATACAATAAATTCAGAGATCTGTGGTCAGAATCAAAAATCAGACAGACCAACACAACCATAAATCATAAATGTTAGGAAGTGGAATCTTTCACGTGACTCCTACTTTGCTCTCATTGCCTCTTCTAAGCCTCAGCCCCTTTCCGGTTTTGGACAAGTGACAAGGGGTCCTTTGCCTCTCCTCACCTGCCCTCTCTTCAAGACCTTCTCCCAGAGAAGCAGCTGAGGGTGTGTTTTTGTGGCAATGAGTGTTTGCCCTTCTCCGGGGCTCAGCCAGGCCACTGAACCTCCTCTGCCAGCCCAATGAGAAAGCTGATCCTGTCTCCAGCCTCACCCCTCCTTCCCCAGTGTGGTTTCCTGGCTTTCTCTCTTGAGGGATCCTTAGCCCTGTCCCTTGAGCCCTCAAGTCCAGCCAGCCACAGCTCAACCCTATCTTCAGACTCACCCACATGAGCAGACACGCATGAGCATGAGAACCACAATTCCACAGTCCAGGAAGCCAGATGGTGAGAGCATCTGTCCACCCCAGGCTGAGGGCCCACAGAAGGGGTCAAGGCATCAGCTCACCCTGCAGTGTCCTTGTCGGTGCTAAGTGGCCATGCTGAGTGGCCACGCTGGGCTCCTCATCTCACCCCTCTCCTTTCCTTTCCTGCTCCTTCATGGTCTCATCCACTTAACGCAAAAACTACTCACATGCTCCGTGTAAGAAACATAGAGGGTAGGAAGGGGAAATGACCCTTCCAGGGACTGCATCCTCACAGATCCCAACCAGAGCTAATATATCATCCCAATGACAGCTTCGGCCTCTGAGGAAGGTAGGGCTGTGGGAGCTGAAGGGAAGCAAAGTTCCTTGCAGCTAAAGACAGGGATAGGATGCTCTGCTGGCTCAGGAAAAAGCCCTGGAGGCAGAGAGGGCAGCATGAGAAAAGTGTCCTGGGGAGGAAGGGTAGGGCTGAGTCTTGGGAAGGACATCCCCAGTGGCTGGAGTGCAAGATGTGAGAAAGAGAGTGACAAAAACCCTGCTAGGGAGGACCCAATTGTTGGGCAAGGACCAAACTCCTGGGATGGACAGCTGCTAGGCGTGAGGGCCTGCCTCGTGCCTGCCTACTTGCTTCCGCACCCCACGTCCCTCCCACCTTCGTAGGCACATGGCCAGGTCTTGGCCCAGGACATCCTGACTCCTGCCCACTGCCAATGATCCTTGTTTACTCCTACCTTTGGTTCAGGCCAAAGGTCTTCACCTGGGCATTGTTAATTCAGGTGCACAGACAACTCTAAACCATTTCTTCCTGCATTTCTGTTCCTCCCAGGGAATAACTCCAGGACTGCGAGCAAGTCCAGGGCTGGAAAGGAGCTTGTCTGGCCACCTGCATTGTCCCAAGAAATGCCCAGCTTTCCCACAGCCCCCTATGGCCTGCATCTCTGATCCTGGGCACCACCTTGCTCACAGGGAACAGCATGATGCTCAGGCAAAGCCCCCAGGTCCAAAAAATCTCTCCGGGCTTTGGACTTCCTGGTTCCTTCAATTCTGTCATTAGTACACGGTTCCCTCCTGTTCAGGGTCACCCTCTTTCTTTGCATATATTTTTTTCTTTTCCTGTCTACAACCCTAAGTCTTATACTCAGTTCTGCAGGAGATGTCCAGACCTTCTCACAAGACCCCTTTATCTCTGGGCCACCAGTTCAGGAGACAAAGATCACACCTCATACCCTCGACTGGGCCAAGCAGTCAACCAGTAAGAGTGACACCTAGAGCAGTCCATGAACGGCGAGGGGCTCAGAAAAGGTAGACTGATCCTGTGGCGGGGAGACCCTGGGATTTTTCCAAAAGCCTGTCCTCAATCCTTCCTCAAGATTTGAACCTCCCCTGGGAAAATGAGAGGGGAAGGTGGTCCTTGCCAACGTAGCTCACAGATCTTTCTGCTCTTTCCTGGACGGGCACATCCAGACCCAGGCTGCCCCTCTTGCTCCTGAGATACTTGTCTCATCTCCATCTCCACCCAGTTTCCTCTGCTGAGCTCCAGGATGGAGTCGCCATCTATATACCTTTCAGACGCCTCTCACCCAGAATTCCACACCTGAACTTGGACCATTCCTTGTGACCTTGAATAATATATTACACCTTTGGTAGCTGGTGTAACACATTATCCAAGTCAGGGATGGCCTCACCATCTCTCCAAGTCAACCCACCAGAAGGAGGTGACTCCGGTTCTTTCTCCCTTCCCTCTCCTAGCAGATCCCATGACACTAATACCTCTCTGATCCGTCCTTTCCTCTCCATCCCTAACAACCCAGGCTCAGACCTCACCTGGCCTTCCCAACAACCTCCTCGTGACCTCCCTGGCTCTGCCTCCCCTCCAATCCATCATCCACGTGGGTCACCCAACGTAATCTTTCCAAATTACAAATCTCATCATACTGTCCCATGGGAAGTCCCTCACTTCTGAACCCTCCTGAGGGTTCCCCACTCCCCTCAGGATTGTCCAAGTTTCTTAACTGACCCCCCAAGACCAGCCCCAGTGAGATTCACTGCCCCCAAAATTCCTCTCCCCACTCAGCATTTCAGCTACACCAAACTTCTTATTGGTCCCCATCCCAGTGTCCCTGTTTCCCTGTCCAGGGTCTAACCTTGGGCCTGATACACAGAATACCTCAATGATTATGTCTTTGGAAAAAAAAAAAACAGAAGGAAAACACCAAGCTTGCCTTAGGCCCAAGAGGAGACCTGGGAAGAGAACAGAGGAGGAAAAGCAAATGGCCATCCTAGGTCCAAGGGAGGCACAGCTGAGGTGGCCTTATGCTCTAGATTGGCCCATCCAAGAAGCACCAATCCGCTGAGGGATGGAGAACCTGCCTTGGAGGCAGCTCAGAAGCAGGAAGGTGTGAGCCTAGAGAAGCCCCTGCCCTCTTCAGTCTCCCCAGCTGGGAAGTGGAATGAACCAGCCCAGCTCCCAGGAGCCTCACAGGAGTAACAATGACAGTGACGATGATGAGGGTAACAAGTTGTTGACTGTGGACACATGCTGAGCACTGGCCTCACACCAGGCACTGTGCTGAGCACTTGGTTGCCATAATCCCAATTAACTATCATCCTCTGAGTTGGTGCCATTGCCAGGGTCCCCATGCAGGGATCCAGCCTGACTACAGCCGTCTTGGTCACAATCTCCCTTTTGCCTGCTATATGACCCTGGCACGTATCACAAACTTTACGGGACAAATAAAGTCCTTAAGGTAGAGAGTCCAAAGTGTTGTGCTAGCCATTAACACCAGGACCGGCACCGAACTGTCATGGGACATGTTAATATTGAGAAATCCAGGTACATTCACGGCCACCTTTGTCTAGACCAGCTTTAACCCCTTCCTCCAGCCTTGGAGTGTCAGGATCCTCCTGTCTTATGCCTCCCATGACACATCTCTGTCTGCAAGTCCCCAGTAAATTATACAGGCTATCCAGAATCTGTCTATGGTCTCATAGTACCTTCCACCTTTGGTAGCTGGTTTTCATACATGGAACTGGGTTTTGTTTTGTTTTGTTTTTCTTTGTTTACAAAATTTCCTTTACACGGATGTGGTTAGAGAGCTTGATTAACCTGGTCAGGCATACACAAAATGAAAGTCATTGGTGTATGTGAAAAATGTATTTAGTTGAGGGTCCATACCACCTGGAATTCCCACCCACCTTTTCCATCCTTGTCTCAAAGATGGCTCCAACAGTCCCTCTCCTCCTCCAGGAGCCTTCCTTAGTGTCCCCTGACTCCTCCAGGAGTCATACAGTCACACAGATATCTCCAGCAAAGTATGCAGTGCTGTTCCCCCCAGTTATACCTATTTAAACACCAGACCACCCCATATGATGCTGATGCTCTTAGGTCACAGGAAGCAAGGGATTCTTAGGGTAGTGCTTTCTGTGCTCCACTTGCACAGAAGCCAGGTCCAAGTCTGCCACTCCTACCTCTTCTTGGTGGGGGTGACTTCTGCCGGTCTCTTCTCTGTCAGGACAACAGGGTTTCCAGTGGGGCCAGTGGTCCTCCTGCCCACTAGGGGCACCATCTCCTTGGGGTGGGCATGCATGGCTGGAATGCAATCACAAGGCAGATGCTCAGGTTGAGGGGGCATGGAGGAGTTTCGAGGGGCTTCCCACCACCATATGGCACCATCCAGCTCCGGTTCACACTCCCTGTCCCCCTAGGACAGGGAGCTCACTCCCCATTTTCCCAGGCTGCCAATCTTTCTTGGGACAGGGAGACTGTCTACAGTTTCTCCTGTTCCCTGCTTATGTGGCCTTAAGAGAGCCCAGCAAGGCATCCAGGTAGAGACCACCGTGGCCTATAGCCTCTCCTCTAACCACCATATCTAGCCCCACCAGACTCCAGATGGACTTATGCTCCCCTTAGGATTTGTGCTCAGATCTACGCTTAAGACATTTGACCTTGACAGAGTCAGATTGTCACCTCCGCTTCTCTAGACCCTATGTTCCTAGTAACACAGCCTTGGATTCCTCTGGTACTTTGGATTTCTCATCACCCAGCTGGTCTCTGTAGCTAACACACTGATCATCTCTGTCACCCCGCCATGACAGCTGTCTGTCTGCTGGACCCCCCGCAGACACTCTTGCATGGAGGGAGCAATTGAATCCCTTCCCCAGAGTCTGACCCTTCCTCAGTCCAGACCTACTTTACCAATGCTCAGGATAGGTCGGGCACTTTGATGAGCTCCAAGGGGTGCGGAGATGCTGGGAGGAGGGACTGAGACATATTCCAAAGAGACGAGGGAAGGCGTCTTGAAGGGAACCCAAAGGCTGCTATGTGGAAGCAGGGCAATCCCAGCAGCCAGCACAGCCTGGGCAAAGACTAGGGATTGGGACAGTCCAGAGAGTGGCAAGGAGCTGGTGAGGCTGGAGAACCTGGGGAGTCTGGGGCAGGGGCTCGGGAGCAGTGGGACCCAATCGTGAGGACCTCTAGCACCACTTGGGCACCGTGGCTGATCCCAGGGCAGCAGGGAGTAATGGAGGGCTGTGGGGCTACAGGGGCATGGAGATGGTAGAGATCAGTAACTTGGGGACCAGGAGGAGGCTGCTGGGGTAGGGGGGGGATGAGGATGGAGAAGGGACATCTGCCCACATAGGGTAAGATGGATGGGGAGAGGACGGTGTGGACAGGAGGCAATTCTGCAGTTAAGAGGCCAGTCTTGGCTTGAGCCACTTCGTGGGACCTACTAGGATACAGAGAGGAGAAGGGAGGGGTGGATTTCTGTAAGATGAAGCCAGCTGGTGGGATAGAGCCAGAACCACCGGGGTCCTGCCCCAGGTAGGAAAGCGTCCTAGAGGGAGTGTCCAGAGCAGGTTGTCATCAGGCTGGAGGGGCTTTGAAAATGGGATAGTCCCGCTGCCTGCACTAACAGTAAGCAGGTTCAGGGTAGGGGAAGTCATCCTGGGGAGGGCTTTGGCCCTGGAATGCAGGAACTTTGAAGCAGGGAGGTTTCAGGAGGGGCCTTAAGGCCAGCCAGGTGGGCAGCCCATGGAGAGAGCCTCAGGAACACCCAAGTCCCTCCTATATCCAATCACAGCCTGATAAAGACAGTGACCTGACTGCCTGTCCCAGCCCCCAAAGACCCATGGACAGATGGGACTAAAAGGCTGGACTGGGCCACGAGAGAAGAAGGATAGAGCATGTTTCTTACCCCTCCAGGGGCCTCTGACTTCCCTCCTGAGAAATGGGCTGAATGATCCCCAAGGATCCTTTAACCCTAACCCATGGCGTGGATTACTCCGTCCTCTCTCCCTATGAGTGTGGGCAGCCAGGACAGGACAGGGCCAGGACAATCTGAACTGGGCTACAGCAGCTATAATTAGCTGAATCACCCCATAAACCCTGTAAGCTCACCTGCTGGCCTCTCGTGCTGCCCTGGCCATCCCTCTGTCTGGGATTCAGCTTCATCACCTAAGAAATGGAATATCACACCCCCAAAGCCCTGACAGTGATTGAAATGACATGGCCTGGCAACCACAGGGAGACCCCAGGGCTGCTGGTACCTGTGAGGTACCTGGGCCCTGTCCCTCCTCAGCACTGAGCCACTTCATCCCCTCCTCAACTCCTGTCACACTTCTGCCCCCGAGAACTGCAATCCCAGAGCCCACCAAGGGAAACAGAAGCTTCACCTCTGGCCTTGGACAGCTGCAAAATCATCTCCCTCCTCAGGGTTCCCAAATTCAGGGTTCCTGGGTCCTTTGGAACCTACCTTCTCACATGGCACAGCAGCTATGAGCTCGCTTCTGGGTTTCCCCTCCTGGAGCCCAGGCTCCTTCCTGACTTCCCCAAGGTGTTGAAAATGAGCAGACAAGGCTCAGGCAACCCCTAGGCCCACACCCTAGGCCCCCCCATGTGCCTTGGAGGATACCAGCTGCCCTGGATGGTGAGGACTCACCTGGCGAGGTCCTGGGTGGTGGTGGCAGCTCTTGCCCTGAGATCACCGCATGTCGGGGGCCCAAGGCCCCCCGCTGGGACTGCGGCCAAGGCAGCCAGAGGCTTTCATGGCAGGCACAGGGACTGCTGATGGCTGGAATGAGGCGTCAGAAGCAGAACTGGCTGGGTTACCTGCCCTTGGCGCCAGGCAGGCCACGCCCACCACCCACGTGCTCCACGTGAATCACCCCACGCCCACACAGCAGCCTCACCCACAGGGGAAAAAGCAGGGGAGGCACCTTCTTTGGCACAAGACTGATGTTCTGGTCCCAACCTTCCTGCCTTGTATCTGATGCTTGGCAGGTAGGTCCCATCAAAATTGAGTGGGAATCATAATAGAGAACTTTCTTCCCAAGGATGAGGATGTGGTGTCAAAGAGATCACCGAGGTGGTGGGGCATAATAACCTTCAAGTGTTCTACCCTGACCCCTGCAGGGGAGGCTCAGGACTGATGTGGTTGACCCCAGGGTGCCCAGCCCCAAGACTTGCATTTGTCCTTCAAAGCAGTCCCAGGGGATCAGGTTCCTCAGAGACAGAGGAAGTCCCCATTCAATCATTTCCACTCATTCATCATGAATCTTCAGTCAGACAGCCTCACCCCTTCCTGGCCATATGATCTTGGGAAAGTCATTTCTCCCAAGCTTCAACTTTTTCATCTGGGAAATGTACCTAACCTACCTTGCAAGGTTACTGTGGGGCTTAAATGAGAGAGCAAATAGAAAGGAGTAGAACAAGGCCCAGAGTGCAGAAAGAGCAAACTGTGACAGCTATTGTCATGACAGTTTATTCTCCCAGAAACTATTTGGGCCACCTTTCTCTGAGGCCTGAACGTGACAGGAAGATTCTGTGCCTTCCCTCCTGGCCCAGGCCTCTGCTGGGAAGGGGGTGGAGAACAGCCTGAGTCAGGGCTTACACAGCTGCTCCTGCAGGCAAAATGTGGGCAAGACGTGACAGGGACAGAGTGACAGAATCTGCTAATGGTGATGGTGCAGGGACTTTCCCAACTGCTCTCAGGAGACAAACCCCTTAATCCCTCATCACCACAACCTGCCAGGCCTGGGGAGGTGGCTGGAGGCAGGGTCACGCTTTCAGGCCATGAGAGCAGGACCTGCGGCCACTACAGGGCAGAGCGGGCTTGCCACTGTGGGTGAAGAGGGACTGCTTTTGCAGTTTAAGACAAGGGGATCCTGAAGTTCCTGCTTGTGATTTGAAATCTCTTACTAAGCTGAAACTCCACCATCATAGCCCAACCTTGGGTGAAGCATAGTCCCCGCCACCCTGTTTGTTACTCATGGACCCTCTGCTGACTCAGCCCCTCACCCCTCCTAGCTTGCTTCTGTCTCAGGATCCTGCAGATGAGGCTTTTGCCAAACCTCAGTGTTGACATTTTCCTTGTGTTAGTGCTTATTCTCAGGGACCAGGAGGGAGCTGGTTTAAAAAGATCCCCACCCAAAGGCATGCACTGTGCCCAGCAAGGAATAACGCAAGCCCCCTCTGCAGGATCCAGGCCAGCTAACAGAGAAAGAGGCACTGCTCCATGAAAAATCCAGTCGCACCCCAAATATGTAGTCCACACTTAGTCCCAGTTAATCCCAGGTCATGAGAGTCCACATGGGAGACCCTGGCAGGAAATCCGGGAGCCAGGAGGGATTCAGAATGGGAGGAGGCAGTCTCCATCCTCAAGGAACTTGTGGGCCACGGGAGACTGGCTGGAGCAGAAACCATAATGTGCCAGACAGGCCGTAAGGACCAACAAAGGGGGAGGAAGTCCTCTAATGGGGAGGTGGGGCATAGGTTTCAGACAGAGGGAACACTGGGGCTGGGCTTGGAAAGAGGGAGGCATCTACAAGTCAAAAGCTGCATCAGCAGAGGCTCAGAGGCCAGAGGCCCTTGCATGTTCCAGGCACAGGGACAAGCCTGGGCAACATGTGTACTCAGTAGGTGACAGACACGGGGCTACAGAGTGAGGTGCAGCCTGCCAAGTGGCCCCAGGCCACGGGGTCAGCCCTGACTCCTTAGTCACACAGGGCTACGCTGGCATAGATTCACAGGGCACATGGCCAATGGCCTGGTATAGATGCTGTCTGTCACCTCTGTTGCCAGGCAGGTAGCTGATCCAGCACCTTAAACAAAATGCAGTGCCTCTGCCTGTCAATCTAACTGATGCTTGCCCCACTGCTACTTCTGTCCTGTGTTTGGTGTCTGTCTACACAGCACAGTCACAGGAGTGTAGAGCCTGAAGTTCCACCTCTATATACCATGCCTTCAGCTCCCATAGAACATTGAGAGCATTGCCTGCCTACCCTTGATGGCTACACGCCTGACCACTGGGCTCATTCCCAGGGGCCCCAATGCCTAGGAGCCCTCCACTACCCAGATCCTGGTCCCTTGTAATTGCCAAGAGTGATGCTGTGCTCACCTTTCCTCAGCGACCCAGAATCTCCTCTTATAGTGGATAGAACATCCAGAGCCCAGAGAGGCCACAGATTCAGGAAGGGGTCTTTCAGATTGGCCATATGTATGAAGGAGAACATCAGGGGAGATGGGGCCCAGCCTGGGGTGGGTTGCTGGCAGGGAGAGCAGAAGGGCAGCCTCTGAATATTCCTGCCCTGACCCACCCCCAGAGGTCTGAACATCAGGCAGCTCCTAGATTCTGCCAAGATACCTGCAATTGAGTCCCCATCCTGCCAGGCTGAGGGCAGAGTGGAAGCCCTAGTCAGCAGGGTCTATCTGTAGAAGCCATCCTCCTGCCTGCTAAAATGCCCAGGGAGGACACACCAAAATCTGTTCCTCCCCCCTCCCCACACCTCCCAAGGCCCCACAGAAATCAGGCCCAAGTGACAAGTCCATAGGTTCCACCTCCCCAGGGATAGAGAGAGAGGAGGTCCTCTGGGTTAGGTATAGGCAGGGAGAGGAAACATACTTATATATCTGCCAAAATACTTATATATTTGCCAAAACCCAGAGAATGTACACCACCAAGGAAAAGCCTAATGGGCTTTGGGTAATAATGATGTGTCAGGAAATGCCTCACTTGGTGCTGTGAGGAAGGAGGGGAAGCTAGGCAGAGTCCATTGCCCTTCTCGGCTCTGAACAGACTGATCCTGACCATGATCACAAAAGGATACTTCTACATCTGCATGATAGCCTGACATGGCTGTTCCTGGGCTAGGAGAGCTGTGCCCAGCCCTGTTCAGGATTCTGGGTGTGGATTCTGGGTGTGGCTCATCTGCTTCCAGGTGCTGGAGGGAGGGACTTGAAGGCAAAGATAGAGAGCAATAAACTTGAAAACTGCTGAGAGTAGATTTTAATGTTGGCACCTCAAAAAAATGGTAAGCACATGAGACGATACAACAAATAGTTTAATTTAGCCATTCTACCATGTATATATCAAAAGATCATATAGCGAATAAATATATACAATGTACACTTGCCAATTAAAAATAAATGAATCGGGGCTGGGGAGTGTAGCTCAGAGGTAGAACACATACTTAGCATGCCTGAAGCCCTGGTTCAATCCCTAGCATAAATGAAAAATAAATAAATAAAATATTTAAAGAATGCAGATACATAAATCAATAATAACATCGTGTAAAACAAAGATTTTTTTGTTTTATTTCATTCTTTTTGCCATTTTGCTGTATGAGAGTATTAGCAAAGAAAAAGCCCAGAAAATTGAAAAAGAACATGACCTGAGCAAAAATATAATATACTAAAATGTAAATACATACAACACATTGGCTACTCCTGTTAGATTAAAAGAAAACATTAAAGAGAGAGAGAAAAAAGAAAAAGACTGTTTATTTCACACTTATTAGAAAGGCCAAAATAAAAAATTATGACATTGAATGCTGGCGAGGATATGGAAAGAGAATTCCCATTTATTGCTGATGGGAATGTATAATGGTCAAGCCTCCTTGTAAGACAATTTGGTGGTTTCTTACAAAACTGAACACGCTCTTACCATATGACCCAGCCATGGTGCTTTTCCATATTTGCTCAAAGCAGCTGAAAATTTATGTTCACATAAAAACCTGGATGTGAATGTTTATGCAGCTTTATTTGTAATTGCCAACCCTTGGAAATAGTCTTTAAGGAGATGAGTGGAAAAATACACTGTGATACATCCAGATAATGGAATAACATTCTGTGCCAAAAAGAAATGAGCTATCGAGATACAAAGGAAACCACAGTGCATAATACTAGTGAAAGATGACAATCCCAAAAGGCTATATAGTGTGTAATTCCAAGTACATGACATTCTGAGGAAGGTAAAACTATAGAGACAGTAAAAAGATTAGCGGTTTCCAGAGGCTAGGGGAAGGAAGGATGAATTAAAGGAGCACAGAGGATTTTTAGGGCAGTAAAACTATTCTGTGTGATGCTGTAATGGTGAATATTTATACTTATATGTTTGCCAAAACCCAGAGAATGTACACCACCAAGGAAAAGCCTAATGGGCTTTGGATAATAATGATGCATCCGTGTAGGCTCATCAGTTCTAATGCAGGATGTCAATTATAGGGCAGGCTAGGGGGAGGGATGGGAGTACCTGGGAAATCTGCTCTTCTGCTCAATTTTGCTATGAACCTAAAACTGCTCTAAAGATGGTTGATTCATCTAAAAAGAAAAAAAGAATGGGCCAGATGCAAGTACATCCTTATTTAAATAACCCTAGATTTATACAAAACATTTTAATCATTCGTTTTGCAAAGGAATGCAATACAGGATTCCTTCCAGTGTGAGTAAGTCCAATTTGCAACAATTTGTAGACATCTGACATCTACACATTTTTTGAGACAGGCCTACAGGTAAAGACATCCGGGGCCCTTGCTCTCCCTTCTGACCCGGGCATCAGTCAGCATGCCCCAGGGGGTGCTGACACAGCAATTTAGACAGAGCTCTGGAGTCAGGTTGCCTGGGTTCAGACCCAGGCAATGCTGTTTACTGGCTGTGTAACCTTACTAATTGTTGGTGCCTTGATTTTCTTATCTATAAAATGGAGCTAATAATAGCTTCTTCGTGAGCTGTTATGAGGCTTAAAGGGTAACACACACCAAGCACTTTCCTCTGTGCTCCATACATGCCATCAGTCTCTATTCCTCCTCCACATACACCTCACTTCACCCACAGCACCTCAATGGGCAGCCCTCAGACTCCTCTGTGGGGCACCATGTGTAGAGCAGAGGTGACGCTGGAGATCATGGAGGAAGAGCCTCAGAATTTCCTCCAGATTCATCTCTCATGGAGTGTCCAAACCCAGCCCTAGCTAAAGCCATACATCCTTTCCTGAACCAATCAATGTCCACCAATTTCATATCTAAGCAGCTCATTCCACAATCCACAGATATTCACACAACACACACACATCTAGGATAGATCTCGCTCCTGGATCATTTGTTTAAGTTCTATCCCATAAAGGAAGATAATAGGGGAACGCTTTCTGCTTCAAATATAAGCCTGTTGCTCTGCCACTGCAACTTATTTTAAAACTGATTTTTTTCCCTTCCTCTTCTCCATTTCCTCCTCCTTAATCATGGAGGAAGAAAGATGAAGTTTCCTCCACTCCTAGGCCAAGTTATCTGTCCTTCAGCTCACAACCCATGCACCACAGACCGCAAGAGTGAAGGAATGTGTATTTCAGCACTGGCACCAGTAGGTCTGAAAAAAAACAGACTAAATTCAAGTCTACAAATGAATTATGATTCCCAACAGGGCACAGCTGGAATGTAGCCTTGTATCCCTTTGGTAAAATCCCCATGTCCCCTGACAGTTCAAATCACAGCCTCTGGGACAGGAGTGCCCTGTGTTTCTCCTTTGCCAGGAAAGCAATGAAACTTCTTTTTCCTTTTTATCAAACCCTCAACCTCATTATTAGATAGGCACTGGGGACAAGACCAAGCTTTCAGTATCAGGAAGAGTTAGTAAACTTCATTATAAAGGGCCATATAATAAACTCATAAAGGATTTATGAGTCTCTCAGTCTCTGGCAAATACTCAATTCTGCATTTTTTGACAAATGCAGTCATAGATAGTATATAAATGAAATTTTATGAAAATTTATTCATAAAAACAGGTGCAGGCAATAGCTAAACTATGGAAGCAACTTAGGTGTCCTTCAATAGGTGAGTGAATAAAGAAAATGTGGTCTATATATTCAATGGAATAATATTTAGCTCTAAAGAAGAATAAAATATGGCATTTGCCAGTAAATGGATGGATTGGAGAATATCATGCTAAGCAAGATAATCCAATCCCAAAAACCAAAGGCTGAATGTTTTCTCTAATATGCGGATGCTAATTCACAACAAGGCGGGGGGCACTAGAGAAAAATAAAGTTACCTTAGTTTAGGTAGAGGGAAATGAAGGGAGGGGAGGGGGAGGTTTTGGGAATAGGAAAGATAATAGAATGAAACAGACTTATTGCCATATATATATATATATATATATATATATATATATGACTACAATATGATTCTACAACATGTGCACTCAGAAAAATGAGAAATTATATCCCATCTATGTATGATATATCAAAGTGCATAAATGTATTCTGCTGTCATGTATGACTAATGAAAACAAACTTAAAATTACATTTTAAACAAATTTAAAATTAAAAAAAAAAACAGGTGCAGGGCAGATCTGGCCCATGGACCATAGTTTGCTGACTATAGTGTTTGTGAGGTAACATCCTTGCCCATGGTAACAACTAAAGAAAGACAGAGACTCCTGCCATATGGGGTAGTACACACACACACACACACACACATACACACACACACACATGCATATTACATAAACAGACTACACAGAGCCGTGTACTGTGCCAGTCCAACACCTGGCACAAAGTTCACACTTGTTATAACACGTATGTGTGTATATATATATATGTATTTATTTATTTGATGGATGACAAAATGGATGGGGTGGAAGCATTTAGCATTGCAGGGGTGCAGGACTGTGATCATTGGAAACTTCCCTCCATGTGTCCCTTGGAACATGGTTCTGGGCTTTTATCTGAACAACAATAGAGCTAATATTTGGGGAACTTTGATATTTCACCCTAAAAAATAAAGACACTCTTGGGACATTCTGCTGGAGTTAGGAATGGGAGAAGCATTCCCCACCTTCTCTGGGGATCAAACAATATCCCCCAATGAGACTGCTCTGGGCGGGTGAGATATTAACACAATACAGAGAGTAAGAGCTTCAGCTTTCAACATCGAAGGAAATGTTCTGTTCTCATCAAAGGTGTTTTTATGGACTCCATTTATTCCCAGTAACATGAAGATCAAAGGCAGCAAGGGTCTAAGCTATGTCCAAGTACAGACTTACCCTTCACACTGTTTAATGAAATCAGTGAGAAGTTGAAAGGCAGATGGCTTCCTGTTTGAAGATTCATCTGGGACAGCAGTGGGTGGATGCATGTCTCTCCCCACACACCCAACCACACTTCCCACAGCAGGTCCAGTGCAGTCCTAGGAATGTGCCTGAGCAGGCCCTGAGAGGGTCACACTGCTGACAGGGCACTGGTGTTCCCTGAACAGCCCCTCCGTGGCAGTGGGGCATCAAAAGGCCCAGCATGGAGAGCACCCCAGGTGGGGGTCCCTCACTTCTCCCCTGGAGCCATGGAATCCTTGAAGACCTCAGCATCCTCTGGCTTAAGGGATCCTGCAAAGTGCTTCAGATGAACTTCCTCCGGCTGCGCATGGTGCCTATCTCGAGTGCTTGCATCCCTTAAAAGGGGAACCAGGGCAAAGTTCCTCCAGTTTCTCCCTGAAACTAAAGAATAAAACATCATTGCTACCTTGCATGCAGCAAGACAAACACACATTCACTTTGTGGCCTCACTAATCTCCAAACAGAAGGAGGTCTGGGCATGCTGATGCTTCCTGTGGTTCCTGGATCAGTGCAGTTTTCTCTTCCCTCAGCTGCTCAAGGAGCCTCGTCCATTTGGACAAGTAAGAACCACATGAGAATCCACCCAGGGAGACTCTGCCAGCTTCCATTTATTCCTGCCATGGTGGGGGATAGAGGAGGCACCCAAAGAGCAACACGGGGCATGAGTGGCTCCACACTGGGTCAGCTCTACAGTAATGAACACCAACCAAAGGATCGGGATTTAGGGTCCAGGACTCACCAGGGCTTAGAAGATTAGGAACTATGCTGAGGAAAACATGTAACACTGGGCCTCAAATGGGGAACTCAAATATGGTCTGAAATCCCAGGGAGCTCCTGAGGAAGACCCAGTTGTCACCCCCATGGTCACCTCTACCCTCTGATCACCTCAGAGGAATGACAGCCAAGAAGGTAGGTTGTGTGTTTTCTCCTTTCATTTGCTAGAGCCCTGATTTGTCAAGCCCTCTTATTGGCCACCTAGAATCTCACCTCTCTGGAAAACCAGCCTGAACTCACACATATCATCCTCAGGCCACGATGTAGGCCCCTGTGCTGGTATCCAACACTGACCACAGCTCAGAGGCATCAGGCTGCCAGAGGCTAGTCACACTGTGACTACTCCAATTGAAGTTTCCAGACCCTCAGGCTGACACTGGCTTGCAACCCCAGTCTGATCCCAGCACCAACTGCTGATGAAGGATTCTTCAGGGAACCCAGGCATAGAAGCAGGAGGTACATTGTAAGACAGGCCAGGTGCTGTGAGACAGGCCAGGTGCCATGGGGATACCATGGCTTGGTGGTGGGGACACCCAGCCTCAGCACTATCAGCCTAACCCCAGTTCCAGGTCCCTCAGAAGATGAATGGGCCTTCCAATGTTGCTTACCACATTTCTGATGCTAAGACCCTCCACATGTTTCCCTAACTTTTCTACTGGCCCTTCCCTCCTGCATTCCCTCACCCCTTCCTATTGCACACACTGTTTGGTGAGGAAAGAATCCTATTATCTGAAATAGTTGGCTATTCTCCTGCTACAAAGTAGGAAGCAAAATCCTCAAGGAATATTCCCTAATTAATTTTAAGTGGAAAATTAACCGCCCCCCCATCTCTTCTACAATTAATACAGATGTGTGCATCCCTTTCACAGGGTCAATGTCTTTATTAATATCACAGTGAATGTGCAATGTTGTAAACAGCCAACAATGTCATGCAAACACAATAAAAATCATCTGCAAAGTGAAATGCTGCATCTTCTAAAAGATGTGGATTTCATGAAATCAATAAGAGTGATATTAAAAACTGCTCAAATCACATGCAAAACCATCTTCAAATAGCTCCCCAGCAAAATTAGTTCAGCTAACAACTGAAGAAGAGATAATCGTCCTAAGTGTTAGGATGTGACACAGGAAGTCCTTCCAATTAGACTCATAGGAACCTCATAGGACTATAGGAGACCTGTGGGAAAACTGATGAAGCACTTGAGTAGTTTTCCAAAAACAAGCTTTTCTTGAAATAGTTCTCTACTTCCAACTATAATGCAGCATCTTGTACCAGATTAGCCATCCTGCTGTAGACAACTATAAAACTGGGCAAATACATGCTGCAAAGGTGTTTGAGTTCGGACAACAGACAGTGAAAACCTGTGAACCTCGAGAGAAGTGAAATTCACAGGCAAGCACTACCATCGCCATGACTATCTGCTTAGAGACAATTTCCCCATTTACAGTGCAGTGAACGGCAATCCCAGCAGAACATGGAACTACCCCTGAGCTGAGGAAGAAGAAATAGGAGTTTGGGGCAACTGAATCAGGTAGACTCCAGGAGGCAGGCATAGGAGAAGAGGAAGAAGGAGTTATGGGGTGGAAGCTCAGAAGGCTTTGGGGTGGCTGGTTCCCCAAAAGTCCTTGGCTGAGATCTGGGCTGTGCTTGCTCATGAGCCTTACTAGAGAGTGGCAGCTTATGGGGTTGAAAGTGAAGCAGAAGTTGGGCGCATACCTTAATCCCAATCATTTGGAAGGCTGAGGCAGGAGGATCACAAGTTTAAGGCCAACCTCAGCAACTTAGCAAGGCTCTGATTCAAAACACAAAATAAAAAGGACTGGAGGTATAGCTCACGGGTAAAGTGCCCTGACTTCAATTCCCAGTACAAGGAGGTGGGGGCAGACAAAGATATTAAAGGTTGAGCAATCCTGGGGAGATATTGCCTAATACTAGGGGAGCCCAACCAGAGTGGAGAGGTCTCCTTACCTTCCTTTAAATACTCTGAGTATCAAGTGAAGACACAAGACAGGTTCCATTTAAAAGTAATGGCCATGATCTAGACTGAGCCTACTCAAGATCCATACTAACAAAATCTAAAACCAAGCTTTAACAAGATCCTCAGTGGAGACAAATTTCAGAGGTTGAGTCCTACGAGTTCAATGGGCTTAGAATATACTTTGGGATTTTCACAAGAATATACTTTTGGATTTCCACAGATCTGCCATACCAACATTTAAAATTAAGCCTACACAAATTCAAGGTGATTCCTTAGTAACTGAACCACTAACTGAATAAAAATTCAATATTCTTTAAATGAAGGTAATAGAATCTGGAGTTTGCACAGTATATTATCTACAATACCCAGTGTACAATTTTAAATATAAAGTATAAAGAGACAGGGGGGATGGAGAGTGGAGGGGGTGGGGAAGGAAGAGGAAGAAAAAATGTAGCCAGCCCATAGTCAGGAAAAATAGCAGTTAAAAGAAACTTACCCCAAGATAACTCAGATATTGGATTTTGCAGACAGAATTTTTAAAGAAGCTACTATAAATATGTTAAAATAACTAAAGGGAAATACAGTTTTAATGAGGGAATAGCTAGGGAATCTCAGCAGAGAAATGAGAAATATTTTTAAAAAATAGAAATTCTAAAACCAAAAAGCCCATTACTTGAAATATGGAATTCACTAGATGACATTAAATGCAATTTGGAGATGGCTATGGAAAGGACATTAAATGTGAACATGGATCAAAATAAATTATTAAATATGAGAAACAAAGAGGAAAAAATGAGTAATAATAAACAAAGCCTCAGATCTATAGGACAATAGCACATGGTCTAATACCCATGTCATTGGAGTCCCAAAAAGAAAAGATAAGGAGAGTCAAGCAATGTGTGTAGTTTCTCAGATTTAATTAAACATATTGATGTACAGATCCAATAATCTCAGTAAACCCTAATCAGGAAAAAAAGAAAAACAGAGAAAATCATACTTACGTATACCTTAGTAAAACTGCTGAAAACTAAAGATAAAGAAAATAATTTAAAAGCAGTGGGGGATAGGGAGCAGGAGGGACATACTACATACCCGAGAACACAATCAAATAATGATGACTTCTCCCAGAAGGCAAGGCAAGTGAAGAAACAAAGTGTTGAGATAAAAAAATAAAAATAAAAACCTGTTAACCCAGACTTCCATATCCAGTGAAACAAACCTGAGGATGAAATAGACATTCTCAGGTAAACAAAAGCTGATAGAAAACAAATCTACACTGACAGAAATTAGACAGTTCCCTAGGTTGGAGAGGGTGAAATAGACTACCCAGAAGGTAGTCCTTGAATTTGAAATTGAAAGGACTTCAGGGTGCTTTCTGACATGATGGGAAGGCTCTATATCTGGAGTAGGGTGGTGGTTGACTAAGTGCACATGTACGTTTGTCAAAACTTACAAAACTGTACATTTAAAATGTGCGTATTTTAAGCTGGGTGCAGTGGCCCACCTGTATAAATACAACTCAAACTTTGTTCTATATAAACTATGTCCACTTCATTTTTAAATAAATGTCCGCAGACCCTGAATTTGTTGCTTACTGTGAAGTGCTTACCATCAAACTATTAGATGGCTTTGCTTTCTGGTCGTAATTTTCCCCAGGGTTTTTGTTGGTTCTTTCTTTCTTTATTTTTTTCCTCCATGTGTACCCTTTTCTTAACCCCGCCACCTGCCCCAGGCTTCTGTGTAAAGGAAGTGTTCCCATGTGTCTGTCTGTGTCTTCTAGCCTCACAAAGCTGTGACAGCACACATGGGCTATGAGGAGCACAGCCAGGGCATCCCTGACCCACTGACCATTCCAGGGAGTGGAAAGTGACCTGAGCTGCTTCCTCTGGGCACTGGGGACAGTGCCTGGGCCAGGCTGGCACAACCAAATTGCTGGAACACCAAGTGCTCAGCTGCACAGGCATATACCAGGGCATGTAAGAGCACCCACAGCTGAGTGTGTGTGGATGGCTGACATTTGGGACTGAGATAGGTGGGCTCTCAGGGAGACAGAAAAAGAGACCCTTAGTAGACACACATCCAGATTTAGTTAGATCAACAAAATACCACAGTGTATGTTTATGGCAGACCAACCAGAACAAAGAGCATAATCAATTTAAATGTCACCAGAGTCAAAGACCTACACAATATGTCCACAACTGATTTATGGCTAGACTTCTCAATCAATAAGAAACATTCTGAACCCCAAATAGCAAGTGATTCATATGGGATTTGATCTTCAAAGAAGCTTGCCTGAAAATCTGTACATTTTTTCCCAAAAGAATCATATATATCATCAGAGGACTCAACCCTGGACCCATCATTACTCTGCTCTTCTCTGAAAGGCATCCGCCCCTGCCTTTGGTGTGTGGATACATTTGCTGTCCTTAAATAAATCTTTGCTTGTGTCTTCTTCTAACATATTCTGGAATTATTCTCACAGCATAAATGAACTGGGCTGAGTTCAGATCCTGCAGCCTCCTTGGAGGGACCTCCCTGGGCCTCTGCTCAGTGACAGGGCTGTTACAGAGCCCAGGTCCTTTGAGGGGGTAAGAAAGGCCTGCAAGGAGTAGGGAACCCACCTGCCCAACATCAGGCCACCAGCAAAGGGCCCCTCCACACACAGCATGGACCTGCATGCCTTACCTCTGCCTGACCTCAGGGAGAAGCTCAGGGTCCGCTTTACACCCTCACAGTTGCCAGGGTCCTCATTGATGATGCCCACATTGGTGTTCCAGGTGGTCCAGTTTACCTCGTCCACCCTGCAGGGGAGGAGAGAGGTCAGGGAGCTGGCTGCCTCAGGGCCATGTGCAGCTTCCGGATCCCAAAAACCCACTGATCTGAATGGAGACACAGCTGGTGGAGAGGGCCTACTTTTTGGATAGCACCCCCTCCCTAACCATACCATGAGGCCCAAGGACTTTAACTATTGGATTCCTGCTCCTGGCCTTCCTCACTAGGTGGTCCCTTCTGGACATTTCACATTTTCTAAGATTTAATGTCTGCATCCCTCTTTGCTGAGATCTGAGGTGGATCTCCTATGCCCACTGCTAAGCTCTGGGGTCACCCTCATACCTACAGCTGGCCTACAACAGGTCCCAAAAGATCCTGAGGCAGCCTCTGTACCCACAACTGGCTCCAGGAGGGCCCCTGGCACCCATGACTGGTCCTGGAGCTCCATGGCTTTCACTTCTGCCTGGGCGTTACCTGAAGCACCATCTGTAGTCATCCTTGCCGTCAGGTGTGTACCCCACCTGCAGCAGCTTGCCTGAGCGGAAAGCCTTCCTCATGCACTTTAGGAAGCTCTTCTCCGTGTCCAGGATGGTGATGGCTCTCTGCAGGAAGACACAAAGTGCAGAGAGGCAGAGGGCTCATCAGGGACCACTCTGGCTGCCCATGCTGGATGCCAGGATTCAGCCCCTCCAGAGGCTCTCCCTGTCCCTGATGCCTCCAAGCTGGACCTCAGGGACCTTCTACACTAGGTTTGTCTCCATAGCATGGCAGGTGCACACTCCAGGAAGGGAGCTCAGCCTCCATATCAGGGAGCTGGGATATGGAGTGTCCCAGACCCTTCCCTGAGGAGCTCATGAAAGGACAACCTAGGGTGATAGTTAAGAGCAGGACCTCAGAAGCAAGAGCACCTGGTCTGAATCCTTGTTCTGCTACTTACCAGCTGTGTGGCCTGGAACACAAGTGGCTGACATCTCTGTCCCTCAACACCTTCACCCAAAAATGGGATAGTAATAGAATCCACTCCATTGAATGGGAGGATTAAATGAGATCAGGTGAGCAAAACACTTAGAACAGGACCTATCATTGGGTAAATTCCACTTAATAAGAGTGATCTTTTTTTTTTTTTTGCAGTAGTTGGGGAAGAAGGTGTGGACCACAGGGCTCAGACAGGAACTCTTGGAGCTCTTCCCCATGTGAGCTGCACCCTGAGTCTGATCTCCAGTGTCTGCCCCAGATCAAGTTCCTCTGTGGTGGACACCCCACAGGTTTGAGCACTCCCTCTCCTTCCCTCCAGGGCTGCCCCGTCCATGGCCAAACAACATCTATGAACACCCGCTAAGCTAACCCAATGCTGTGCAGCCCATGCTCAGCAGAGAACCCTGTGGGAAGGGCATCAGCTAAGGGGTGCCGCTGCTCATCCCTGGCCTGGCTGGGCTTTCCACCCCCTCCCCAAATACCACAGGAGCTTATGTGTTCAACTATGTGACAGCCAGCAGACAGCCACAGACACCTCCTAGCAGCACACCCCACTGACACACCTGCAGTTTCCAGATGTTCTTGCTCTCCTGTGCAATCTTGTTCACGGTCTCCCCCATGAGGGCGATGAGCATGTTGAGTAGGAGGATGTAGGTGAGAATCACATAGGCCAACAGCAGGATGATGAAGACAGCCTTGAAGTCATAGTTCTCCGTGAACTCCAGGTCACCCATGCCGATGGTGAACTTGAACAGCTCCAGGCATGTGGAGTATAGGCTGTTGTAGCTGTCAGGTGGCCTGCAGCCAGGAGCCCGCCACCTATGTGATGTGTACTCAACCGGCTCAGAGTAATTCTTCCCATCCTCGATCAGTGTTACTACCGCTGCAGGCCATGGAGAGAATGGGGGAAACTGGATGGAAGCCAAGTCCCCAGGTGCCCTGACATACAGCCCTTACCCCAGGATGGGTTTGCAGCAGGAATGCTGCTCAGCCATGAAAGACCTGTGTGTGTGGTTTTTTTAAAGTACTCCTTCTTCTAAACTATCAGAAAATTGTCTTAATATACTGCTTTGTTATAATAAGAACTTTATCATTATGTGCTAGAAAAAATGTTAAATGTACAAATCAATGTGTACTTGTGAAACTTATTCTCGGGTTTTGAAGCGTGAGGTAGGTGTGTGTGTATGTGTGTGTCTGTGTGTGGGTGTGTGTAGGTAGATAGAGAGTGATTTTTAAATTTGGTAAAATTTGGGGGATCTGGGTGAGGAATTCAGAGAAGTTATTGGTACTATTCTTAAAACTTGCCATTAAGTCTGAAATAATGATGAAATGAAAAGTTGGAAGAAATGACTGAACCAAAATGCAACGTCACTAGAGGGAAACAGCACTTCCTTCCTCAAAAACTACCAAAGCCATCTTATGAATCCCATTTCCAAGTTCTGGGGCTCATTGTGTGTTCTTTGTCCATCCACCCTATGACCCACAGGCACACATCTGTCCATCCCACCCAGCCCGTGGCAGAAGCCTCAGGAAATCAAGGTGAGCTGGAGCCCTCCACCAGCCCCCACCAAGCCCATTACCTGTGGAAAACCCGAACAAGAAAACGAGGTAGACAAACATGAACCGACACAGGTCTCTGAGGATCATCTGTGGGAGACAGCAGACTTATCAGAGGCAAGTCCAGGCCCTGGGAGGAGACAAGGGAAGGGCCAGGCCCTGGGAGGAGGCCTGGAGCAGAACCAGGGAACATGCAGGAGGCTTAGGCCTCTTTAGCTCAGGTGTCATAAGAGACTCATCTGCCCTCCCCCCCATGGCTGTTGCTCCAGTCAGGAGAGGGGAGCCTAGGTGCAAAGGGGTCAAGTTTCAGGGAAGCCCCGGCACCCAGGACAATCCAAACTGCTTGATTCTTCAAGGATGAGCTGGGAGTAAAACTAGCAACTCCTCAGAAGATACCAGGAGGCTGGACAGAGTCTATGGGACAGTATTTCACCCATGTGGTAAATAGGTTCTGAGGAGAAACCACTTGATTATGGGCACGCACCTTCTCGATCATGACAGCATAGATGCCCATCTGCTGGAAGCCACGGGTGTAGTAGAGCATGTTGGTCCAACCCATTGCCAGGGAGAACACCATGGAAGCCACATACTCCTTGCGGTGGCTGAAGTACAGCACCACAGATCCCAGCATGAACAGGGACTGCACAAAGCTGAGGGTGGAAGAATAGGAAGCTCTGTCTACAAGTAACTGGGAGGCCTGGCACCCCAAGAACAGAAGTCCTCAGGCTCCCTGAAGACTGAGACCACAGGTCATGGTAGGAGCTAAGGCAGGCTGTCCTGCTTCCTTTAGTCCATGTATTCTCAGGGGGAGCAATATCACCACCCCTAAGGGGCAAAATTGATTGGGAGTGGAGGGTCTCATCATGTACAAAGCACGGGTATAAAGTAGTACATATTTTCCTTGATTTGTGATGGGGTTGCACCCTGAAAAACTTGTCATAAATTGAAAATGCATTGAATATGTCTAACCTACTGAACATCATAGCTCAGCAACACAGCACACTGAAGAGTCATGGTGGTTTCCTTTTGTGATTATGGGTTTGACAGGAAGCTGAAGCTCCCTGTCACTGCCCAGCATCATGACAGAGTATCATATGGCATATGGATAGCACAGGAAAAGATTCAAATTAAAAATTTAAAGCACAGCTGGATGAGGTGATGCACACCTAAAATCCCAGCTGTTCAGGAGGCTGAGACAGGAGGATCTCGAGTTCAAAGCCAGCCTCAGCAACTTAGCAAGGCCCTAAGCAACTCAGCAAGACCCTTCTCTAAATTAAAAAAAAAAAAAGGGGCAGGGGATGTGACTCAGTGGTTAAGCACCCCTGGGTCCAATCCCCCATACTAAAAAAAATAATAATAATAAAAATAAAGCTCAGTTTCTGCTCAATGCATATGATTTGCATACCATCATAATGTCAAAAAAATTTTAAGTTGAATCACTACAAGTTGTGGACCATTCATACATAAACAGACACATAATAATGGTGTTAAAATTTCATGTGGGGGGTGGGAACTTAGTTATGAAAAATGTCTTCAAAAGCAGTAATGGAAAAAAGCTGAGAAACACTGCTTTAGCACAACAATCTTCCTGCTTAGTCCCCAAGAACAAAAACCTCATGGGACAACTGATAACCTAAAAGCCTAAAGCCTATGAGGAGGGACAGGCCATGCTCTCCTGAAAACCCATAGCAGGGTTTCTGGCCACACCCTCAGACTCAGCAACAGAGCCAGAGAAAATGTCCCTCAGGTCCTTAGTCCAGTGGACAAGGTGGAAGACATCTGGGTGATCCTGTCATGTCTGTTCTGTGGTCCCTTCTTTCTTATTTATCCCAGGTCTCCTTGTTCCTCATGACCTCCTCCACGAAGTCCTCCTGATTGCACTTACACAAAAGACCACAAGGACAGCCTCACCTCCCATGTGTGTGAGAGAACCCAGCAAAAAGTCTCAACTGTGCTGAGGTGGGTCTGCTGAAAACTGACATCCATAAAGAGGCTCATTAAGTGGAATCTGCCTTCTAGTTCAACTGCGAAGAAAAAACATTCCTCAGCATTTACAGAACCCTGGGCCAAATGAGAACTGATGCCAGAGGAAATAGGTAAAGGATTGTCTCTGATGACAAATGGTTTTCCCACATATGGATATGAGGAGCTAGAGAGTCGTGGACAAATGGAAAGTGACTTAGCAGACCCAAGAACCCAAATACAAAGCCAGACATGAGAAAAGCTGAGGAACAACACTTTTAACCTTCAAAAGGAGTTCCAAAAGGCTTAGAAATCCCCAGAGGGGGTAAAGAGGGCCCAAAAATAAGACTGGAGGCCTAAGAAAGTAAAACAAAGGGTCTTTGGACCCCAGTTCACCTAGCACCATTGAAAGCATTGATATGTTACCAAAACCAGGGATATTGTGAATTATATACAATACAGGTAACAGAAAGCCCTTTTTTCCCCACTCAGTTCTTGGGAAGCTGGCAGCCAGACTTCTTCCTTCCAGGTAAAAGATTAAAAAAAAAAATGTCCTATGTGAAATTTGACAAAACCAAGAAGAAAAACTATTTCTAAATAGACTGACTTGTTATTCTCCAATAAATGGTTTGTCTGGATCAGCTGGCTGTGAAGCTCAGAATTGATACTCCCATCCAACATTAATAACTTTCAACCATGGAAGGGGTGGGGATCTCTTGAAAATCAAAAGATCAGTAGAGGTAAGAGGCAGTGAGGAAGGGGAGAAGTGCTGGAGAATGATATGGGCCAAATTATATTGTTACATTGTGTGCATGTACCAATATGTAGTAACAAATCCCATCGTTCTGTACAACTATAATGTACCAATAACAATTGTGGAAAGAGAAAAAAATAGATTTAACTTTTTTGAAAAAGAGACTGCAACTACCTTTCAATTCTCCACTCTTAGTTATAAGCAGATGTCAAGAATTTCCAGATGTTCTGAGGACAATCTCTAATATAAAAGAGAGAAAAAAAAACCCAAGCAAACAAATGGAAAATAACTTTGAGTAAAGAAAAACTATAAAAAAAAAGAAAAAAATTTTCTAAAACAATTTGTTTAATAGCCTCAGAGAAACAAAGAAGATATCACATCCATCAAAGAACAGAGTGCTATAAATAAGAAATGAACAGAATTTTTAAAAGACCACTTAGAAATTTAAAACATGATATAAAAATGATAAACACATTAGAAACATTGGAAATTAAAGTTAATTTGGATCTTCCAGGAAGTGGAGACAAATATAAAGAGAATGCAAAATTAAGAAAATTTAAGAAACCTAATTCAGAGATAGTTCAGGAGATTCAAAATATAAATCATAGGAATTCCAGAAGAGAGACCCAGAAATAATTCAAGATAATACCCCCAAGCAAGAAGACATAAATTTCCAGATTGAAAGATCCCAGTAAATTCTAAAAATACTAGATTAAAAATCAACACATCTGGGGTTGGGGATATAGCTCAGTTGGTAGAGTGCTTGCCTCACATGCGCAAGGCCCTGGGTTCTATCCCCAGCAACCCTCCCCCACTCAAAATCAACCCATCTGTGCCAACATTAGTTGCATATAAATTTATAATCAGTAAAAAAAGAAGAAGAAGAGGTTGGCACCATTGTCAAATGCTATAGAAAAATAAGGTAAATTAGAATTGGGGATTTAACAATTAAGTAGCAAGTGAATTTAGATCGATTTCAGGTAAGCATGGGTAGAAGTTGGCCTATATGAAACTGAGGAATGAGGCAAGGAGGTTGTAGCTTTAGAGTTGTAGAAACCCCAGTGTTGTATTACATATTTTGGGGGTTTGTCCATGATTCCTGGCTCATTAACTCCTTCCAAAAGTGAGTCATAAAAATCCTTATCTTCCCCTGCTTTTCTATCTTAGATCTGGTCGTAAAGAAATTCTCCAACCTACCTTTCTCTGATAGTCATTCCAGAGGACTCCTGTGCCATATCCTGGAGAGAGGCCAAGAAGAATTTGAAAAGGCCCTTGCTGGCTTTCCCCATCTAATCTATTAGCAGTAGCAATCACGCCTATATAGTGAGGTCTCCCCAACCACCACCACCAAAAAAGGGAAGAAAAACTAAAAGATAGTGTTCTGAGTGCATCCATGAAGCCGAACATGTGGAAGCTTGCAAGAGGGCTGAGGAGAGTTCATCCATATGATGGGAAGGTGGTGCACCCCAGCTCCAAAGAGATGAGAGCTCCCAGGCTCAGCCTGTGCATGGGACCCTTTCAGACCTTGCCCTGTGTATCGCCATCTGGCTGCTTATTTGTATCCTTAAAAGTATCCTTTATAATACACCATTAAGTATTAAAAAAAATCAACCCATCTAAAAATACATCATTAAGTTTTAGAACACTAGGAACTAAAAGAAGATGCAATCGATTTACAAAGAAAAAAAGCAAAAACATCTTAATAGAGGATCCAGAATGAGAATGGTTTCATCTATAATACTGGAAGCTAGAAAACAATGGAGAAATATCTTTGAGTTTTAAAGAATTTTATACCAATCAAATTATCGATCAACTGTGGTGATATAATGCAGACATGCAAGATTTAAAAGAAATTTTACTCCTTTCTTGTTCACCACATGCCTTCTCTCCTTGGTTCAAGATGTTCTCTCCTAAAACAAGGGAATAAACCATGAAAGAGGGAAACATAGGGTTTGGAAAATAAGAGAGACAATTTAGGAGAGAAATGAAAGGGCTCTCTCTAAGGTGACAATGAGAGAATGGGAATGATGTGACCCGAGACTCAGGCACATTGAGTGCTGCCATCTCTGTGTGTCCTCTACCATTATACCACCTTTTCTTTTTCTTTCTTTCTTTCTTATTTTTTTTTCCTTTTTTGTACTGGGGATTGAACCCAGTACAAAATCACACAGGGGTGATTTACCACTAAGCTACAACTGCAGTCCTTTTATTTATTTATTTATTTTTGACAATGAGAAAGGCTTTGTTTATTCATATGCATTCCCTCATCAATTCATAACTTCTGCCTTTTAAACTTCGAATAATACAAATATAATGTTATTTCCTTTGGTTACAGATAATTCCTAAGACATTAGGAATACTTCTTATAGGAATTTTACCAGGGGAATGTCAGTGACTAAAACAGGAAGGCTGGGAAAGGCTTAATTTATATTTCACATACCACTCCATCATAGATGCCCTCACAAATACAAACTATTTACATATATATCTAGCAGCAATATCTAATATAATGTAAATTAATGTAAAAAGATCATTGAATTTATCCTCCATGCAGACATTCCCAAATTAACAGACATTAAAAAAATACCTACCAATATGCATAATATTGAAAAGTGATTCTGATAATGTGATTTATGGGACTGACTTTGAGGAAAATCGTACCAAGAGTCTTTTGGAGGTGTGGGAAGAACACACACACACACACACACACACACAAACTGAACAAGTGAAAAAGAAGATCACTTTAGAAGAAGCAGAAAAAAGAAGAAATATTATGAAATATAGTAAAGCTCAATCATAAAGAATATTTACAGAGGCATAAAAATACAAACACTAATTACAACAAACAAAAAATTAAAACAAAAAACTCTTCTATAACCACACTGGAAGAATGGAAGAGGAAGCAGAAGGGAAGAAAAATGATAAATCCTTGTTGTGGCACTGACAGGTGTGAATGGTGGGAACACACGAGATTCAGAGAATAATTCTATAAAATGGGCCCATGGTGCTGAGCCCCACATGCTTTCTTTTCCAAGATGCAATGTACCTGCAGCCCTGCCTGGCCTCGGTGGACAGGCTATGTCTCAGTTTATTGCAGGAGAAATGTAGGCTCAAAATAATGTTGATAAGAGGAAGCCAAGTTACCCCGAAGGAGGAGGCTTTGTGACCAGATCCTGAAACTCTGGAAGGTAAAAATAGTTCCTCCTAGCCATAAAACCTGTAAGAATGTATCACTAGGAATCCAATTAGAACCAGTCAGCATGGGCCAAGGTGATCTAGAGTTGCCATGACAGTGGGTACTTGAAAGTCTGATATCACCCTGCTGTCAGTCAAAAGTCAAAAGGTGGACCTGGGCAGGACTCTCTGGAAACTTCTCTGGGATCCCCAATAAAACTGAAGGGCAAAAGAGGAACATTGTCCCTTTCCTCTCTGAGACAACCCACTCTCTGCCTTGAGACTGTTCCTTTTTCCTTCTCCTACCCCTTCAATAAACTCACTCCTGCTACTCTGAGTGACATGTCTGAAATCTTTCTGACTTGATTGCAAGAATTAGGTTTTGAAAAGGGGTCCTTGAGCTGCCTCCATTTCTTAGAAGGCCCCAGCTCCGTAACATCCTCATCTACTAGCTGTGTAAATGCCAGAAGAAGGAGCCAAAAGAATGGAACGTGCTTAGGGAAGGAGGATTACAGAGAACAAAAATTAGAACAAGAAATTCCTATATTAGATTATAAGCTTTTTGTACTAGTTTTTACCTATATTCAAGAGAAGATTTGAAAAAATAAAAATGTTATACATATATATGTAATATATATTATATACACAAAATATTACACATATATGTATATATATATACACACACACACACACACATATATATATATATATATATATATATACACACACACAATGTGTGTAAACACACATACATTTATGTATTTTTTAACATAATCCCAATGGGTCTTTCTAGGAATAGGTTCTTGAGTTTATTGGCATAACCCTACATAGGAGAACATTACTCGTCTTAAGCAAATCAGTATTGTGCTAACCCTATAGACCTTGAATTTGCCCTTTGGGGCTAAAAAATAAGTACCTCAAGATTAGTGGGAAATAACAGAGTTTATGACCCCTAAGTACAAGCTAACTTACATAGGATTAGAAACCACCTCCTTGCTCTTGCCAGCTATGAAGTCAGAGGCCCCAGGAATGAGAGCAATTTGGGAATGGGAAGAGAGGCTGGGAGCTGAGATCCCGGGAGATGGGACCCTCCCTGTCCAAAAGGCGCCCACCCACCCCCACCCCCACCACCACCACCACCACCACCCATGCATGCTGCTGTGTGGAGATTCTAGCTTATTTTATGAAGGAAAGTGGTTCCCTGGGACATCTACATTGTTTTATAGCTGCCTTTGTTTATCCATCTCTTCCTAAAGCAGTGACTCTCAATAGGAACAATTCTGGCATGTACATCCCATACCAAATGAAGGGCCTTTGGAAATATCCACAGGCATTTTTGGTTGTCAAGGCTGGAGGATGGGGGAAGCTACTGGCTTCTAGTGGGTAGAAGCCAGTGATACTGTTCTGCAATGCACAGGACAGCCCATTCCCCACCACAACTGAGAATTATCTAGTCCAAAATGTCAATAGAGCCAGGTTAAGAAGATCTGCCTAAAAGATGTGATATTCCTTGAAGGCAGGAACCATATCTATTTCGTCTCAGTCTTCCAGTGCTAACCCAGTGAATGGCAGAGGAAAGGACAAATGGTTGGAAAAGTGAACAGGCATATCTAACTTAGACTCTGTCATATGACACCGTCAGTCAATCTCAGTAACTGGTACTTATCTGGCACAGAAGGAAAACCCTTAGTACTCATTCATCCCACAAATATTTACCAAGTGCCTTTCATAATTGCTACAACATGTTTAGCAAGGCCCTACCTTTATGCCAGGCCAGGTGCAAGAAAGAGGATGAGTGAGAATGGACTTCTGTCACCTCAGGGACAAAAGAGGTATAAGAGTCAAAGTGTCACTTACAAAAGCATCTCACTGTAGCTATCCACAAATAAGGTCTTCATAGATGGCCGCCTCTGCAGGAAATATTGAATCTGCAAGTGAGAAGACAGAGCAAGGTCCCAGGAAATGTTAGATGTGACTCAATGAGGAGCCCCCAGAATGCTTCCTAAATGCATCATAATGAGACACTGGAGTGTGTTAAAACAGAGATTATGAAGAGTGGAACAGCATGGCTCAGGCTAATGGGGTGACATTATGTGACTTGGAGTGATTTGTTTTAAAAATATAGAGTGGAATTACAACTATACCTAGAAGTAAATTCAGGAAGGAAAAAAAATCACTAAAATGATATCTATCACTGGGATTTAAAGGAGAGACTAGGAAATTTTTTTTCTAATTGCTTTTTTTCTTACTTTTCTTTAAATAAACATTATAGTTAAACTGTTCTATCCTGCCTCCAGTGCACTTTAATCACCAGATTAGCCACTGGGGCTGGGAGGTCCCCATGAGGACACACACACACTTCCACCTCCTCCCACAGCTTAACCCTCTGTTTGTCATGCTCACGCTCAATAGCTGCACCTGCTGCTGTGGCTTTATACTTTATTATAATACATACTCTGTGAGAAAAGAGAGAGTGTTGTTTCTGCAAAGACAAAGTCTAGTGGTTTGTAAACACTCCATAACAGTGCATCACCAATAAAGCAGAATTTTTTAAAAGTAGATATAGCTTAGACCAAAAAGACTAGAAGTCAAAAATTATAATCTCAAATTCTGCATTCAGATCTCTTGGTATGCATCTAAGCTCCTCTCTATTATGAAAACATAAATGATATTTTCATTATAGGTTTGGCTTTTGCAGGCATGGTGACATAAAATTCCAAACCATGGACCTGCATCCAAAGAAAAGCCTGCTGCTATGTGAGAATGGCCAAGGAATATGCTTGCATGAGTTTGCAATTAAAATAAAGTAGTTCTGATATATAAGTAGGTCCCCTTCATTGTTCTGAGCTTTAACAGACTGTTTGATGAGTTAGACTATCAGTTATGATCCTATTACTTAAAACATTTCCACCCTATACATGTAATTAAATATTATATTCAAGCTGGGTGTGGTGGCACATGTCTATAATCCCAGCGAGTAAGGAGACTGAGGTAGGACAATTGTAAATTTAAGGATAGCCTCAGCAATTCAGCAAGGCTCAAAACAACTTAGCAAGACCTTGTCTCAGAATAAAAAGGATGAGGCTCAGCCCCTGAGTTAAATCCCCAATATATATTACATTCAGTGGGAGGCTGGCCAAGGAGAACCACTACCTTCTATCTCAACAGTGACTGCCCTGGGCCAATGGGGACAGGCAATCCCTGAACCCAATCATCAATGCCTGAAGGAACAGCTTCATATGCACACCCTCAGCAACACCAGCCGGGCCATTATGAATACAATAAATAAAAAGGTGAGTGAGTGATGAGCAATTCCTTTGGCTTTTCATCTCAGTGATAATGAAAAGTCACAGTGCGGGAAAGAATGCTTACCCCTCGGAGAAAAAAGTAGACTCCCCCAGATACAGACAGAATCTCTCCAGTGACTCGGAAATAGTCTCCAACTGTGTTTTTCAGCTTGTAGGGAGGCTGTGAGGTGCAGAGAAGTTGGTGACTCCATTCACTCATTTACTCGACAAACATTTACCAGGTGCAAAGCCCTGTAATTAAGACCCAGCCCCTGCCTGGGAGGCACAGCCTCCAAAAGGAGAGACATAAAGATAATGCATTATTATTATGGGGACACCTGCAAGGAGGCCTCTCTATGGGACCTGATTTCTCCACAGTGGCAGAGCCCAGGTGCTAAGTGAAGCTTGTGTACCATGCTCTACTGTCTCCCAGGCAATGTCCCTGCTCGGAGCTCTGCTTGGATGGGAGTTGTGTGATGGGACATGAGGAGACATCTCACAGACCCAATGCCATATGAATCCTGCTGCCTTCACTGCCCAGGGTGCACACCTGGTCACCCAAGAGTGTCAGAGTTTTCCAAGGATGAGGAGAGAGAAACCATCCCCCACACACCTAAGGGTGCAGTTTCCACCATTTTCTGGAGTGGATGTTTGATAAGCATTATTAGTTCACTAACTTGTCTTATTAGTACATTTCTCCTTTCTTTTAAAATGAAGTCATTAATTGTTCTTAATAGGTGGATAGAAATCAGGCTTCACCTAACTATGAAACTGAATTTTAAAACTAAATTTAAAAGCAAAATGTCCCAGGGGGCTGGGGATGTGGCTCAAGCGGTAGAGCGCTCGCCTGGCATGCGTGCGGCCCGGGTTCGATCCTCAGCACCACATACAAACAAAGATGTTGTGTCCGCTGAAAACTAAAAAATAAATATTAAAAATTCTCTCTCTTGGGGCTGGGGATGTGGCTCAAGTGGTAGCACGCTCGTCTGGCATGCATGCGGCCCGGGTTCGATCCTCAGCACCACATACCAACAAAGATGTTGTGTCTGCCAATAACTAAAATAAATAAATAAATAAATAAATATGTTTAAAAAAAAAAAATTCTCTCTCTCTCTCTCTTTAAAAAAAAAAAAAAAAAAAAAAGCAAGATGTCCCAGAAATAAAAGCAGCAAATTAAGTGTTCTGGGTATTAAATGAGACCGAGTTTCAATTCAAAAACTCAATGAAGTTCATGGCTCTTGATAGAAATAAAAAAAATATATATCTGGTTTTAAGCTAACTTGATGGATGGCCCAGGGCTGACCAGAAGAAGTAACACAACTGCACTTCTTTCCTGATCTAGGAAACAAATTAGGAGCCACAGAATACATAAAACAGGGCAGACAAGCAGGGTAGCAAGGGTGTGAGGCCTTCTGCCATCCCAGGACCCTGGACCCAGTCCAGGGGTCAGCTGCTTCCTGACCTGCATTCTTTCTCAGTATCCCCCTCCCAGACAATCAGGGACCTCAGTGGTTACATGCTCAGCCTCCCAGGACCACAAGGCTAAAGGAGAGGTGCCTAGATAGGAAAGGAGTGGGTGCCCAGGATGGCCTGGGACAGGGAAGACTGAGCCCAAGGAAATAACGACCTGTGGATGATCCTTCCACCACTCCAGTGAGCCAGGAAGGAGTCCAGGGCAGGTTCTGGCCCAGAACATGAGGGTCTTATAGGAATGTCCACATCCCCACCCCGTTCCCACCACCAAGGCCCACAGTTAGGCCGCACCAAGCCATCCACAGGCCTATAGTAGGCAGCTGTGGTGAAGACGATCATATACAAGCAGTAGACAAAGAAGTTGAAGTAGAAAATGCGCTTGACGAATCTGTCCCACTTGTCCTGCAGGAGTCGGTTCAGAGGCTCTACCAGGAGCATGTCATGGCGATTCTAAAGGAGCAGAAAGAAGCAAGGGTTACTCCCCCACCAGGAACTGCCTTACACCAGCCCGTGGCACACTCACATCCATGTCACCCACTTCTCAGACCACCCAGCAGCTGAGGGTTACCAGAGGTCTGAACTAGTGGGCAGCCAGTGGGCTGGCTGGCTTTCCCACCCTTGTGACCTTGGTGTCCCCATGTGTACTAGGAATGAGGTGAAAATGGACACAACCTAAGTGCTCACTTAAGGAGCCACAGCATTGCTCAACATTCTGAGTCCATTATCCCTGATGACTTATTCCCGAGACCCTTTATCCTTACTGTTCCCATAAAAATGGGAAGAAGCTGGTTCAGGCACAAGGCTTCTGGGGGAGAGGCTGAAGCGGGGCGGGAAGGAACCTCTGGATTCTTCATTTCACACATTTCCAGCCCTGGATCAGGCAGGGGTGACAATTGCACAGGAAATGTGAAATGACCTAGCAGACCCTTCTAATAGCAGGAGCCCCGTGCCCAGATACTGTCTTTACAAGTATGCTTTGAGGCAAGTCTCATATCCAGAGACTGTTAAGGTTGAGGTGTCCTCAGGATATATGAGCCAAAATCAGTCATCCTGACCTCTCCCAGGCCATGGAGGTCAAGCCCCAGCCCAATGTTGAGCTCTCTCAATGTGGTCCCTGTTCAGTGTCTTCTTGAATACCTTTGGAAACAGAAAGTTCCCTACTCCCTCAAGAAGCCTATGGAGAAAAACTAACTGTAGACATCTATTTTTGGAGTAAAGTTGGCCTTCTGTACTTTCCACAAATGATCCCAGCTGTAGCTGGATGGCCCCAGGACAAGCCCGCACTCCTGGCCCCCGAGAGTCTTTGGAGACATGAAGATGTCAGAGGTAGCCCCAAAGCCATCTCTTCCCCAGGTCAAACTTCTCAGTCCTTTTTTGAAGCCATTTCCTCTCTGGACCACCTCTCTGGGAACTCTTGCATCTGAGACTCTGAGACAGAGGCCAGATCCAGCATGGTGGCCCAAGTGGGGGCCAAAAGGGCAGAGCAGGGAAACTTCACTTTTGCTGGACTCTGCTCCTATAAATATACCCTATGAGACCCATGGCAGCCCTTCATTGCTGACAGCAGAAACTCCAGCCCCCAAGTCTGCTTTAGGAGCTTGAAGTATCACCTTAGAAAGAGGAGACAGGTAAGGTGGCTTTTCAAGGCAGTACACAAGATGGCATTGAGACCTTCATTTGGAACCAGAATAATTAAGCAAAATGCCATCCTCACACCTACACAAAGACATTCCAGATAAAGTGCCAAACATAAAATACCTATAAACAAGTAAAAAGAAAATATAGAAAGTATGTGTATAATCTTTCAGTGGAAAAGATCCTCCTTAAGTAAGTCACAAGAGAAGAAAAAGTCACTAGAGAAGAAAAAAGCTGACCAGTCTGACCCTATTAAAATGAGAACCTTTTATAAGAAAAGGACGCCATAAATGAAGTTAAAAGCCAAGAGACAGACTGGGAGAAAATAAAATACTTACAACACTTCCACAGAGAAAGGATTGATTCATTATTAAGGATAACATCTATAAACCAAAACAAAGGAAGCAAATGGTCCCATTGAAATTACAAAGGACTATGAATAGGAAATCACCAAAGAAACATGAAAGGTCTATAAACACATTTAAAAAATGCTCTAACTCATGGCAATCAAGAAAATGAGAATTCAGATATCAATGAGATAGCATTTTTGGCTCCATGGTTTTAAAACTAGCTTTTAAAAAAGATTGCTTAGCATGATGCTGCACATCTGTAATCTCAGTGACTCAGGAGGCTAAGGCAGGAGGATCAAAAGTTGCAGGCCAGCCTTAGCAACTTAATGAGACCCTATCTCAAAATAAAAAGGGTTGGGGATGTGGCTCAGTGGTAAAGGACCCTTGGGTTCCACTCCCAGTACCAAAAGAAGGAGAAGGAGGAGGAGGAAGGAGGAGGAGAGAGGAGGAGGAAGAGGAGGAGGAGGAGGAGGAGGAGGAGGGGAGGGGGGAGGAGGAGGAGGGGGAGGAGGAAGAATGATGATGATAATATGCAGGTCAGCATACAGTTGTATATCTACAGGTGATAGACACATCCATTGATTCAGTAGCTATGAAAATATTAAGTGAACATACTTTTCAATTTGGCAATTCCAATTCCACATATCTTTCATTGAAAATATCTTAAGCCTATGGCCAAGTGGCCTGCAGCATTGTAGTAGCAAAAACTGCAAATAACTCAAATGTCCTTGTATGGACATTTACTCCTTACCCCTACTGTGAATACTAGGCCAAAGTATAGACCCATATGTGCTAGATATAAAACTATCCACAAGACACAATTAAGTAAGAAAATTGGGGGGGGGGGCTTTTCTGCTTCAAGATTATACACATATCCTTCTATACTTTCTTTTCACTCCTTTATAGCTATATTTCATGTTTGGCATTTTATCTGGAATGTCTTTATGTAGGGATGAGGATAGGATTTTTATTCAATTACATTTTGGCCTCAGTGCCAAAATGTAATTAAATAAAATAAAATGAATAGTCCATCCTGCCCACTGCTTTGAAAAGTCACTCACCTGCTTCCTATATCTGAGGTGATGCTCTAAGTTCCTAAAGCAGACCTAGGGGCTGGAGTCTGCTTTCAGCAATGATTTCCATTTATGTAATCAAAATGAAGCTATGTGTTTAGAAAAGGAGGATTGTTTCTACTATGCTCTTCTGAAATGTTCCTATTTTTCTGGTATAAAAATCATCAGGAAAGCATTTGGTAGAAAAGAAGGAGGATATGAGGCTGCAGGACATGGGCCCTGGGCAGTAGGTTTTCACCCTGAGAAACCAGGTAGAGGGCTGGGGATGTGGTTCAAGTGGTAGCGCGCTCGCCTGGCATGCGCAGCACTGGGTTCAATCCTCAGCACCACATACAAATAAAGATGTTGTATCCACCGAAAACTAAAAAATAAATATTTAAAAAAAAAGAAACCAGGTAGAGCCAGACCAGGGCTAGAGTGAGGCTGGGTGCAACATAACTGGAGCCCTCCCTGGCTGGGTGTCAGTCCTGGCCACTCACAGGGGTCTCGCTGCTGCTGTAGGCGATCACTTCCAGCACTGAATTCTTCTCACAGGTATCGATGCAGGACAGGTCATAGAGTGAGGAGTGCACGGGCCCATAGGCCCACTCAGTGAACTTCCTGGACAGGTGTCTGCACTCAGGCTCCTGGATCTCCCTCTGGAGAATATAGGCCAAGACCTGCGCTGGGCGTAAGAACAGGTTAGAAACCAGCTGGGAGCCCAGCTCCACAAAGGCTGCAGCTCCGTGCAGTCAGTCCACGAATGCTGCTGGGAAAATCAATCTTTTCCCACCCAGGCAAGCCCCCACCTGCTCCTGACCACCACCAAAATTGACCTGCTGCTGCCTCAGACTCTAGTGGCAGCCACATCAGACCCACCACATCTGGGCCCCTAGTTCTACCATCCCTCAGTGAAGGACAGCCAGAAAAACGAAAAGAAAATCGAAGAAATAAAACCAAGGGCATAAAGTCAGACTCCTATGAGGCTCAGACGAGCATGGACAATCTTGCAGAATGCCCTGGTATTGAGAAGCCCCTTTCCTCCAACTCCCAAGAGCCCCAACCCTTCCATCAGCCTTCTATGGCCTGGCATCATCTATATACCCCCATTGGATTTGGACTTGGCCTACCCGAAACCATCCCCTCAGGGCATTCCCTGTTACCATAAAACCATGCTTGCCATGGAAAAACACCAAAGCAACTTTTTCTTTCTCTCCCTAGTTTCCGCCAACCCTATCCCAGTTAGGCCCCAGCCCCACCCCGACCCCAGGGAAATGGAGATACTGAAGAGTTGGAAATCAGAAACAGCCATGTCTGCTTTGCTGGTTTTGCTCAGCAGCTCACAGTCTCTCTGACTTACTCTAATAGCCCCATGGGCACACACCATCCTCTTCCACACCACCCACACCTTGAGCTGTCCCCAACTCAGGATAAAGTTCCCTCCCTACCCCAATCTTCCCACTGCTGGCGGCCAGAGCCAACGGTGTGAGCCCCTTCTTGTTGATGAGTTCCTCCAACTTCAATGTAGGGTGGAGCTTGGCTCCCAGGATCAGGATCTCGTTGTACATGCTCGTCACAAACTTGGTGTTGTCAGCCGTATTGTCTGCTACCTCCACCAGGGCGTGTAGCACCGTGTTGCCAACTGAGTCCCTGGCGCTGATGTCGGCCGGCTGCCAGGAATTCTGCAGCAGGAACTTCACAATGGCCAACTGGTTGGTGCACGCAGCCAGGGAGAGGGGCAGCTCACCTGCAGCCAACACGGGGCTCATGGTGAGACTGGCGGTCCCTGAACCACAGGGCCTCCAACTCCCTCTGCCTCAGTCTCTGCCTCTGCCTCTGCCTCTGCCTCTGTCTCAAACATCCCATTAGCAAAAGTGAAAAAGCCAAGTGTCTGCCATATGGCATTCCTACCAAAGTAAAAGCCAGGTCGCCCCTTGGTTTTCTTGAAGAAGTCCCCATTTGCAGCAGCCTGGACATCTGCTCCATTCTCCACCAGGAGGGTCACCAGTGCCATGTTCCGCCTCTCAATGGCAATGTGCAGTGCTGTCTGGCCTGTGGAGGATGCTCACAGTTGGCTTTGTGATCATAGTCCTGTGGGGACTGGGACAGGTACACCCAGGAAAGGGCCCTGGGCAGGCAGCAGCTGCTACTGAAGGAACAGGACAGAAAGTATGTCAATGACCCCTCCCCACCCCAGAAGACCAAGCCAGGATCCTCAAAGGAGACCCAGGAAGGTCTTGAGACAGGATAGAGACTCCTGAGAACAAGAAGTACCAGATTGCAAGGTACAGTTGTCAAAACTGCCCAGGAGCAAGGAATGGTAGTAGAGAGGCCAAAGGTCATGACTTCCAGGGCCAGGGACCACCAAATCAGCAGGAGGGAGGCAGGGACCCCAGGGCCAAGGGAGGAAACTGCAGAAGATGAAGGCAGCCATCAGAACCAGGAGAAACCAACAGTGGCTGGTACAGGGAGTCAGGAGCTCAGGGGAATAAGAGCCCCCCTCTGGTTCCAGGTGGACTGATCCATGCCCAACTCTGCCACCCTCCTCACCCTTGTAGTAGCTGTCTGTGTAGCTGGCATTAACAAACTCCTTCAGGCTGTCTGTCTGCCGGGCAATGTCCAGGAGCAAAGAGATGGTGTCATTCTGCCCATTGTGCAAGTTGAGCATGGCTTTCAGCAAACAAGTCTTTCCTGTCTCGGGGTCTGAAAGACAGACTGAGAGTCAGAGCAGACCTGGGCAAAGGGCCCCTCCCAGGAAGCCAGCCCTCTGAGGTCCACCTTTGAACTCGCTGTCCGTGAGGCGCTTCCTGCTCTTCTGGAGGAAGGGCAGCAGGCTCTCCAGCTCCTGGCAGTTATTCTGAGCAACAGCATCAAATATACTCCTGCGATCGTAGAGCTTGAGGGGCTTCTCAGCACCAGCAGAGACAGAGTCCTGGGACAGCTGCCTGAGGACAGATAAGGCCTTCATCACATACCTTCATGTCTCCTTGGTCCAGGGGCATTTGTAGCTTGTCAGGAAAACATGACCAAACCCCAAGGCAAACCAAAAGGAAAATATATATATATACATCCCAAAGTCACACCTCAGCTTAGGTGACCTTCCAGGATTCCAATGTAGCAGGGACCCTTGGTGTATGTGTCTCCCTTCTGTCCCCACACTGTAGGTGTCATTGATAAAGACTTCACCACTGCCACCTCCGCTTACACCCAGCTCATTTGCTTCTCTGCTGGGGCTCAGGGGGTAGTAACCTGGAGGGCTCTGGAGGCAGGGGTTTGCATGGCCCCTGCTAACTATAAAGGCATCCTACCACTGCCCAGAAATCAGCCAGCCTGTGAGTCCTCCCTGCCTTGCTCTGGAGAATACAGGAGGGCTGATGAGCTTCTCACTGGAGCTTTTTTGTCCTAAAATCTCCTGACCTTGAGTCAAGTGTCTAGGGCTGGTAAGCATTCCAGGCCTGAATTCCTAGCCATCAACGGACAACTAGGATCAGCATATACACCAACAACAGTAACCAGGAGTCCCAGGGGTCTTAAGAGAGCAGACTCTGGGGCAGACCACCTCCCAAAGCTCTTCAGCTTCCCAGATCTGTGGCCTTTGACCTAGAAGTGGGACCACTTGTCTTGTATCCATGATTGGGCCTGCTGCCCCTAGAGCTGGTTGGGACCCTGGCAGGGAGGGGACTCTAGACTTACCTGGCACAGGTGAGAGCATCCCCAGGCCTCTGGATGATGACAACTGAGCTGACTGTGATGGTTGGGCAGGAGGCCAGCTCACCTTCCTCATAAGAGCAATCCATAGGAGATGCTTCCTCCGAATCACCCTTCCCAAAGAGCCGAGTGCGGCTCTTGGTCGTGGAGAAAATGTGAGGCTTGGCTGGAGATTGCTTGGAGTTAGGGTCTCCATCAGGGGGGTCTGGGCAGGAATCCTCGTGGGGTGGGTCCTCAGACTCACCTGAGTCTACGTTAGCCCACTTCTTCATCCTTGCCAGATCCTCTGTGGATCAGTATGCAACCTGTGGACAGCCCCAGAGATGGGGTTTGTTTGCAGCTTGACTACACATCCTCAGCCCCTACCTGCTTTCCTTGTCAGGTTTCTTGTGAAGCAAGATATCCCAAAAGTTCAACCATTGCTTCCCCCAGCACCCCAGAACTAAAGATTTTGGGACTGTACTTCCCACCCCTGGACCCCAGGGTGAACAGCTCACAGGCTCAGGGCTTAGGGCAGAAGGATCTCTCCTCTGGGATTCTCTAGGCTCAGTTGGCTCATCCACAGAGTGAGGATGAGTACCACTGCCTGACTCCCTCCCCTGATCAGAACAAAAGCAGCCATCAAAGTGGTTGTTACCAACTACATTCAGGAAGGAGGTCGGTCATGAGGAAATCTCAGCCCCAAAGAGTCAAGTGGTCTGCATCCTGGAACAAGGTGACACCTACTCTCTGCACTAGGCATCCCTCCTACCTCAGGTGCCCAGGTGCCACATGCACCACCTGCCTCTGCCCTTCAGCCTGGCCGCCACAACCATTGACATAAGAAGGGGCTTGTCTACGTGTGTGCACGCACTTAAGCACAGGTTTTTTGTAATTTTGTGAAATTAGTGTATTTCAGGCATCCTTGCCTGCACTTTCAGACATGAAGTGATTTGGGGCTTGTGGGCCCTCCAGGCCTGAACCCCAGTAGATAAGCTGTCTGTTAGGGTCCACACATACAGCTGTAAGCAGGTGCTCATGCTCTTTTCTACCTCCTCCCTGCCTTCATTTCCCATGCTTCCTTCCCACCCAGCTGGGCATCCTACTCCCTGATATCCAGGCCACCCCATCCCAGGGGTCTTTGCTCCTATGGGGCCTCACTTGGGGTGCTCTTCCTTTCTTCTCCCCTCGCTCAAATCCTATCATCTCTTAGACAGACTCTCCCCTTGAGATATGGTACTGATACAGCCTGCACAAGACCTCCTAATCCCTGCATGGGTCATGCCCCTCCCAACTCCAGAGGGCCTGGTTCATTGTCCATTCATGCTCATAACTTTAGCCCAGTTCAGCACGTGGTCCACAAATTCTATCTGTCACTGCTTTACTTCTCCTGAACCCTGCAAACTTCTCCTGGGCAGAGACCTTGCCTGATCTGTCCTGTTATGAAAAGGCTGTTCTGGTCTCTGTGGGAGAATTGAGAACAATTAGACACAGAGCCTCTTTATTTTTATTTCTGCAGTGAGTTGGGGAGATCAATATTCCAGCCATGTCTGGGAAATAGCCACTGAAGGACTAAGAGGCAGCTCAAGTCCTGCATTTTCAAGTGAAAGTTCAACAGTGAAAACTCAGAGCATGTGGCCAGGCCATGGCAATAAATCAGCTATGATCTGATGCCCAGATCATGTTAAACAAAGTGAGCCCGCCTCATTGCTCTGCAGCTTGTAAACAGAGCAGACAGCCGAAGACAGACAGTCCACTCTCCTTCCCCTGTGGTCTGCTCTCAGGAGGACCTGAGTCTGTCCCTAACTCACCCATGAGATAGAACCCTGTAGCAGGGAGTGTTCCCTGCCACAGAAAGCCCCCTTACAGCCACTCCCCCACCTGTTCATCCCATCATTCAACCCATCTGCTGAGCCTCCTAGGGGCCCAGCTCTGTGCTGGTGGGTCTAAAAGGAATCATGTCCCATGGGAGACAGAAACCAGAGTCTGCCTGGGACAGGAAGGATGGAGGTGCTGAAGGAGGCTTTGAGGAAGAAAGAAAGACAAGGTGGGCCTGGAAGGAAAGCAGACTGAACAGAGGCTGGGGAGATGGCAGAATCTCAGAGCAGCTGAAGAGCAAGTCAGAGGGACTATAGGGCAGGCTGTGGGTTAGAACCTGATGGCTGGAGGTCTCGAAGGCCAAGAAAGAGAGTGTGGACACGATTGTGTGGATGACAGGAAGCCACCAGTAGCTTCAAAAGCATGGAGACCTGTGCTTTCAGAAGATAACTTTCTGTCAAGGACCATCCATAGTATAGGAAGCCTGTAGTCATTTAAAAGGCACAGGAGACTGAGAGTGTAGCTTAGTGGTAAAGCATAGTCTTAGCATGAGCAAGGACATAGGTTCAATACCCAGCACTAAATAATAATAATAATATATTAATAAAAATATAAATAAATGCAAATAAAAGGCATAGGAGGAGAATGGGAATAGGAATAGCCAGCATGTTTGAGCATCCTCCATGCAAAGGCAAATAGCCCTTCTATGCCCTTTACCTGCATACACTCAATTCTCCCAAGAGCTCTCAGATGTATATTTCACAGATGTGGAAGCTGAGGCCCAGAAAGGTTATGTTACTTTCCTGAGATCACACAGATAGAAAGAGGTGGAACCTGGATCTGATCCCAGCTGGCCTGACTCTAGAGCATCGCCAGTACTCAACCACCTCTCTGAAAGGCTTGGTGTTCTTTCTCGAACATTAAACTCAGCCCCAGACCCCACACCAGAAGCTCGGGGCTGATCAGACCAGGAACTCCCACCCCTGGGGCCAGGTACAAGCCCTAAACTTGAAGTACTCTCCCACTCAGACAAGCGTCCTAAGAAGCTCAAAACCCAAAATGCAAATAAGACCCAGGTCACATCCCATGCTAGGCTCTCCCTGGGCTGTCCATGGTCTCCTCTTGGGTAAGGCTGGCTGCAAAAGAATAAACTAATCCCTGCCTAGCAGCACCTATTAGCAGGAGTCTCCATGAATCTTTCAGTGATGTTGTTGGTTAGGGGCTTTGTCTCTCCCTCTGACTTGTCCCAATTTAACCAAACCTAGTAAATAGGAAGCAGCCCATGAGGTACTGCCCTTCAGTCCATCATTTGTGATTATTCACAAACCATTCAATTGCTACTTGAAGCAAGATAAGCACCAAATAAGCACCAAATAAGCACCACACACACTCTATACATAATTTCCTACTGGAATCAAGCTTCTCCCAGGAATGAAAAGGAGCCACTTGCTATAGGGTGGACGGAGGAACAGGGACAGGATAGTCTCACTGCCTGGCCTGGGTGTGCCCTGCACATGAGTCCCACAGCAATGCACTTGTCACATCAGAACACTTGACAGTGATCACGGGGGGTTCCAACTGTGTTGTCTGTGGACACACATTGGTCTTCTAATGGAAGTGGGGATTCTGGTTTATGCCAGATTCACAAATTCATCAAGATGCACTAAAAGATGGCCCTGAAAACCAACCCTCCCAACCAAGACCTGGTTTGACCTCTGGGTCTCCCTCACCTCCAGAGCCAGACAGGACAGTGCCCCTCACCTGGGAGAAGACTCCCTTCCTCCATCCCCAACACAGGCAAGGCGTCTGAGCAGAGTTCTCCCACTTGTCTCTCTGCCCAAGTAATCCATCCATTGGGAGCATCTCCCTCCTACCACCTGTGACATTCTGAGAAGCTGGGACAACGCTGGTCTAGGACCCAGCACTGTCATCCTCACCCCCTCTTCTGAACTCAGCATCTCCCCAGGAGGGATGGAGAAGTGAAGGCTCCCTAAACCAGGAATGAAAAACAGAGGGGCTCTGTCAAAACAAAGAGACAAGAGCCAAGACAAGACCCCAGCCAGACCTGCACCCCTCCGGCGCACAGAGAGGGCAATGCCCCGCAAACCTCCAGCCGCAAACCTCCAGTCTCAGCAGCAGCTGCAGCCTCCTCACCCAACACAGAACAAAATATAACATTGATAACAACAGTGCTATCACTTACCCGGTGCTTACGATTAGCCAAGCTGAGTGCACAGTAATTTTACTTCAGCCTCACCGTGACCCCTGAGGATGCAAAAGAATAAACTAATCCCTGCCTAGCAGCACCTATTAGCAAGAGTCTCCATGAATCACTGCTATTATCCCCATTTTTTAGATGGAGTAAATGAGGCACTGAGAGTCTGGTTTAATTGCCCGTTGTCACACAACTGGCAAATGGCAGGGCCCAGCTTGGCCATTCTAAAAGCTAACATCTGCACTGACCATCAAATAACAAAAGGGACTTACCAGCTAGACTCAGGCACACTGCAGAACCGGTGGGTGCCAGGGAGCTCAGTGACAATTGCTACTTGAAGCAAGAGTTGGGCTGGTGTGAGGGTCCTTGGCTCCTCCCTGCCTCTGTGAGGGTCCTTTGGCCCCTCCCCAGGACGTACTGCAGGGGTGGGCCGTGGGCACACTCTGGCACTCAAGGAAACATTTCCAGCAATGGCAGCAGCTGCTGTTGCCACGGCTCTGATTCCCAGAGGATCCCAAAGCTTTTCCCATCATTTTTGCCCTTTTTCAGAAACCACTTAGCTATTGCCCCTCCTCCAGCCATGCCAGGGCCACAGCGCACTTAGCTGCCTGCAGAACTAGCCCTACAGCTGTGACCTCAGCTCTCAGGGAAGGAAAACACTGCTCCACCTCCCAAACCCACCTTTCCTGCATATAGTGGTCAGGGAAGCAGCTCCCCAAACGTACCATCATAACCAGTGGAGTAAAACCCAGCAACCTGAGTCTGCCCTGTTTTTAAAATGAAGAGGGAAGTGGCGACTGGGGAGGCTAAGGTAGGAGGATAACAAGTATGAGGTCAGTTTCAGCAACTTAGAGAGACCCTATCTCAAAATAAAATAAAAAGGGGTAGAGTTGTGGCTCAGTGGCAAAGTGTACCTGGACTCAATCCACAGTATCACACACACACACACACAAAAAAAAAAAAAAGAATAAAGAAAAAGGAATGGAGCCATCATGTTACCCATCACACAGCCCTGGCCTGGCATTTAGGGACCTGTCTTGAGATGCTGTGAAAACTTGACCCAGTCTCTGTTTCCCTTAGGTCTCTCACTTCCTGTGTACCTAAACCTAGGGTGGAGACTGGGGTTCGGGAGGCGTCTAGGTCTGACAGGTCCCAGCTTTTCTCAACTGGGGTTATTCAATGAACCCCAGAACACAGAAAACTATGACAGCCTGTTTTTTCACTTCCACTAGTACCATCTTAGATGCACAGAGGACACGTTCATGCATCACCTACAGTGAATTAAGAGAACAATTGGATGATTCTCTCCCAGAATCTGGCTGAGAAAAGCTGCAAAGACTTTCTGGATGTGCATACTGGCCACAGACCAAGATGCCCTGCTAAGGTCACTCTAGCAGCTGCCCTCAGGAACCTGATAGGACTCCACGGTCAGACATAACCTGACATGAGCAACCACATGCCTGTTGCAGCCCTACCTGGAGAAGCTCGAGAGCTCTGACCCCTGAGTCAAGGCATTAAAGTACACTCGCCCCCAAGGGCTCTACAGGACAGTTTACCAAGTGCTTTCCCAAACCTGCTCTCCCAGGCCATAGAACAACCCCGGACAATTAGAGGACAGAGGCTGTCATAACCAGTTTACAAGTGAGAAATCCGTGACACAAGCAATGAGACAATTTTCCTGGCCACACTGCTGGCCTGGGTGTGAAATCCAGGCCCGTGCCACCCTGCAAGGCTCCACACCTTGCTTAGACATCTTTTCCTGTTATATGTGTCATTTCAGTTTCAATCCATATGATCCCCATAGGTAGTAACATACATATAACCTAAAACTATATCAACCATTTTTAAGTATAAAGATGTGTGGCATTAAACACATATAGCACCCTCCATCTCCAGAACCTTCTTCATTTTCCTAAACTGAATTTCTGAACCCATTAAACAACAGTTACCCATTGTCCCTTCCTCTAGCCCCTGACAACCTCCTTCCTACTTTCTGTCTTCATGAATTTATCTATTATCCTTCTACAAATCCCACAATATTTGTCTTTTTATAACTAGCTTTCTTCAATTAGCAGACTTCATCCATGTTTTAGCATATATCAAATTTTTCTTCCCTTTTAAGGCTGAATAATAGTTCATTCCATACCAGTTTGTATATCCATTCATTGGTTGATGGACACTTCGGTTACATCCACCTGTTGGCTATTATGAATATGGCTAATATGAACATGGGTGCACAAATATTGGTTCCTATCCCTACTTTTGACCCTTGTGAGCACACTGCATGCCCAAAAGTGGAATCTGTAGTACAAAAAAAAAAGACTCTCCAGCAGTGACCCCTCAACTCACGGGTCCTCAGGATCCTTTTCCTTATAACCATATGAATCAGAGCAATATCCAAGGAAAGAGAAGTTGACACTTCTCCTCCAGAATCATCCCCTTAGCATCCAATGTGACTTCAGCCTCCACTGAAGACAGCACCCATGGCCCAACATGCACCCTCTGTTAACAGAGCCTTCAGATTCTAGCATATCTCCCAGAGTCTAAGGGCCCTGTGCACACTCCCAGGCCTGCAAGAGACATCCTGGCCCTCCTCCTCCCCTGACTGCTTCTACTCTGTTTCCATGGACACCCTTCCCCATCATGATCTTCCTTTACACAAGGAGCCACCAGAACCAAGTCCTTCCCCTTATCTCCTCCCAGTTCACATGCCCTCCCTAGAAACCTTCCCTCCTCCCCAGGACCCATCTGACCTGCAACTCTTTCATCCAGGTGTCCAGCCCAGCTCTCTCCCTGAGCTCTCTCCTTGCCTTGTTGAATCTGCAGGTGAGGACCACAATCCCATTCCCTCAAGATGGACTCTTCCTCCATCCACGTTCAACTCCTTCTGAGCATCCTCCCTGCCTATAAAGGAATCAGCTTTCTTCTGGTCACCAAATCTGGTGTTCTTTATCACCTTCAACCTCTCTTCTCTGTCTAGGCTGTGTTTATGTGGCTCACATCCATGTCTAATTCTACCAAAATGGTGGCAAATATTTATTTGCATGTATAGAATATGCCATATTGGGATAAGCACTTTATATACACTGTCTCACTGGACACTCATAAAAGGTTTTGTCCTCATTTTATAAATATGAAAATGAAACACTGGCAGGCCCCATGACTTGCCCAAGGACAGTAGTGGCTATACTTGTGTCCTCAGGAGCTTCCTAATGCTTGAATAGAGATTTCACCTCTCTGCTTTTTGTGACATGCTGTTCAGAATCTTAAATAGCTCCAAGGCAAGAGAAGGTTTTCATGCCACCAGCCTTCTCTGGACCTAGCACTGAGCCTTGCCTTAAGCAGAAGGCAGCAATTATTTATTGGTATGGCTTTATCTGAACAACACCTGCACTGAGTGGTTTCATTAGACTTCACAATACAGTTAGCATCTTAGCAATCAATGTGGTTTTGGGAGGTCATAATTTGAAACTTGGTGTTCTTGGACCTATATAACAATGCACCCTTAGAAATAGATCATGTTTTAATGATAACTTCTTGGAGGAGGCTGCTTCTCTAAGCTCAGGATTGATGGTGACAAGGGGCAACACCACAAAGCAACTAGAGGACACACCAGCAGATGGTTGGCCAGATCAGGTATGACAGATGCTGAAAGCCACTGATGACTACCATCCTCTTTTAGTGCTACCACCATGGGGTACATTGACCTACGCTGAGCTACTGACCCTGGTCATAGAAGCCAAATTTCTTTTCTTTAATCCATCTGGGTTCCTCTCAGATTTGTGGTCAGACTTTCTGACACTGTTAGAAACTAGCAAATTCCCATGTGCTGAAAAATACTGATTATCACCAAATTGGCAACCTTCAGCCTGACATCTCCAAGAGGAGCCAGGTAGAACCAAGTGGTGTCAGTCCCAGGCCCAGGCAGTAGTTAAGACACCTTGGCAGGCGCCTCTATCTAACTGCCCAAGGACAGTGACAATTCTACTCAGCTTGTCTTGAACTTGCTGAATCCTGTATTGGGATTTAATTTTCCTGACTTTTCTTTTTTGCTTCCCAGATTTTAAACAACTTCAGGAGTCCTAGATCCAGATGGCAAACAGCAAATCTGGAAGAAAATTACTTTCCTTCTGCATTTGGTCTGTGTGTTATCACTGTGTGCCTATAGCATGTGTGAGGCCCTGGGTTCAATCCCTGATGCCAAAAAAAAAAAAAAAAATGTTTAAAGACCAAGTCAAGTGGAAAGCAGGGATCTGTGAGTTAGCATCCTCCAAAAGTAGATGGAGCTGGCCATCTGAGCTGGAGGGGATCAGGCACCTGCTCAGTACTGAAGACAGGAGCATTATAGAGCTGAGTCCCAGTGCAGGGACCAGAAATGAGAGGTAGAGGGCAGCTGGAGGGTCGGGGAATGGACTGAGATTGAAGAAGCCCAGCTGTGTAGGATGCCAGCTATATAAACTTGGGGTGAACCTGGCTGGTAGCCCCACTTCTGGGGCTACTTCTTCATACAAAAATGGGCAGAAGTAGCTGCCCTGCCTGGTTTGTGGGGATTTCTGGGGTTTAATAAGGATACTGAGTTTGAATGGGCTCTGGGAGCTAGTAGAGCACAAGGCAGGCAGGAGAGGTTATTGTTCTCAGAACTACATCTGCCGACTGCTGAGCTATATCCGGCCATTAGCTTGAGGTTGTGACTAATTGTTTTTAAATGAAAAAAAAAAACAAGATTTGTTTAATGTTTCATGAGTCAGGCAAGCAAGCATCTCTATAATGAGAATATCTCACCATCAAAGATGGTCTGGCCATCTACCCATGACTGAGACAAGAGGTCAGATGGGGCTCTCTTTCCTGAGGGCCCTCCATGTGCTTTGGAATCCCACAGCAGTACAATAGGGTGAATAAGATGGTCTCTTCTCTCAAGGAGCCCACAATGGGTGAGCAGAGAAGACCTGCACAGACTGGCTGACACCAGGCAAGGCAGGGCACTCAGTAGTTGGCACAAGCCAGGGGCCTGGTGCCAACAGTGAGCATTGACCAAGGTTCTGGATTCCAGTTGTAATCCAATGACAGATGTACCACCAGGAAGACAGTGTGCAGTAGGCAGATGACATTTGGGCATGGCTGTGGACAAGGTATAGAATTTTGCCTTGCAAGGAGGACATTCTAAACATCAACTTAAGTTAAGGTACAGGAGGACAGGGTAGAGAACACCCAATAGGGACTCTGCCCTAAAGGAGCTTTCAGTCCACTTAAAAAAAAAAAAAAAAACATGAAAGCCACATAAACATGAAGTGGATACATTCAAAAGGGTATGTGTCATTCAAAGGGTGTGTGTCAGGGGAAAGGGGAACAAGCTAAATGGGCTGGAGTTCCACACCTCTGCTCTGTACTGGGCCAGGCTGCCCTTCTCTCTCCAGGCCATTTTATAGCCTCCTCTACTCGGCTTCTGCCTCCTCTAACACCTACCCTCCAATCCAGCACCCACACGATCAGTTACATTCCTAAAGACCTCCAAAGTCTGTTGATTTCAGGACAGTTTCAAAGCCCTCAACCTGACATCCAAGACCTCCTCAAAGTCTGGTCCACACTTCTAACCACAACTCCAATGACATTCTTTCATTTGCCCTATGAAAAATTTACTCCAGATGATATCACACCCTGGTCACGTAAACCCTTTAGTATAAACACATTCAACTAGCCTGACCCTTCTGTCTAAAATGCCAAAGACAGTGGGCTCTAGGGTTTGACTCCTGGGGTCTCAGATAAGTTACTTTTAACTCTGTGTGTCAGTCTCTCCCTTTGAGAAATGGGGATGATAGTACCCACCCTCAGGGATTCTTATAAAGATTAAATTAATTCAAATAAGTGGAGTTTAGATCAGTTCCAAGTACACAATAGCTACTAAAAAAAAAAAGGTTAACTGCTATTGGTGTCAATAAATTGAAACTTTTCAAGTTCTAGTTGTGTATCACCTGCATGGAGGATGAATTGCTCCTCCTTCTGGGCATTTGGGTCATTGACACAATGTTTCATCCCCTTGTAATAGAAATTCAACATACCTGCTTACTGGACAGAACACACAGCCCCCACTGGGTGCTCCATAAATGAGAGCACCTCAGAGCCCACTAGACTAGTCTGGTCTGTGTTAGGAGTAGTAGAGACTTCTTGGTCTTACTGTGGCTGTAGCAGTCAGGATGAACTAAGGTGCACTATTGTAACAAACATCTCCCAAAGTTCAGTGATTATTTAAAAGGATTATTTCTCACTCATACTATGTTCCCCTCATTGGTTGGTAAGGACCTGACACCACGTTGTCCTCATTCAGGGACCCAGCATGACAAAGCCTGCAGTCTCTGGAACACTGCCAGTCATTTGTGACAAAGAGAAGAGAGTGTGACAAGTAACACATTGGCTCCTAAAGACTTCTGCCCAGAAGTAACACCCCTCTGTTCCCATTTCACCACCCAAGCAAATAGGAAAGTACAACTCTACCAAGAGCCCTTAATACCAGGATAGTGAGGAGGGCACAGTGATGCACACCTGTAATCCCAGTGACTCGGGAGGCTGAGGCAAAATGATTGCAAATTTGAGGCCAGGCTGGGTAACATAGTGAGACCCTGTCTCAAAATTTAAAAAATAAAAATAAAAAGGGCTAGGAATGTAGCTCAGTGGTAGAGCACCCTTGAGTTCAATCCCCAGTATAGGGGAAAAAAAACACAAGGATATTGGCATGCAGCCCTAATCCTGAACAGTAGCCTCATTCATTACTTGAGGAGCAATGAAGAACAAGCTGGTTTCAAAAGCCTACTGCCACCTTCTGGGAATAGGGCAAAATCAGTAAGTGACTTTGGCTGGAGAAACAAAGCCCTGGCTTCTGTGCTCTATCCCTCTCCCCCACAGAGGACCCAGGCCACATGCAGTTGAAGGAGCAATAGGACTTTTGGTTGACAAGCCTCAGCCTTCAGGGGTAGACTGGACATGTGGTCTGGAAAAGGGAAAGAGAGTTCTATTGCCCCACTGGTCACAGAGTGGGCTGTCTGGGCTTACAAAGCACCCATCTAGTGCCTAATCTTATATGCTCCATCCATAGTAGCCTGAGCATACAAGACAGGCTGCCTCCCTGAGGTATGAGGACCTGATTCCTTGGACAAACGTCCCTCAGCTTCACCTTCTCTCTCATAAGGCCCTCGATGGGAGACCGGGTCTCACTCATCTGACCGAGAAACATGATCCAACTTGTGTAAGAGATCTGCACCCACCTGTCCTGGTAGAAGCCTGGGAGGCAAGGCTGGGGCAAGGCTGTCTAGAGGACAACCTAGAGAGGATACCCAGAGCTTTGTCATCCTCCTGAACCAATCTTTGTGGACATGCTGTAACATACACTCTTTCCAAAGCAGACAGATGTGTGCTTTATTAACAGGAAAAGGCTCTGAAAGAACAAGCTTTATTTAGTATCTGAAATGCAACAGTATCACCTGGCAAATTTACCTAAGGGCTTCTGGCAAGCATATGACTTGTAAAATGACATTTACAAAGAGACAACATGACTGCTTCCCAAAATCATGGTTGTCTGGTGCCTCAGAGACAGGCTTGCCTAAGACTGGGATCCTTTGGGAGTCTGGGAGTCGATGCAATGGCCCACTCCTGGAAGCCATTCCAAGGCCATCCCTTCCAATAATGGGAGGACTTAAGATGTTCTGTAGGGAGGCCAACTTGATCCTGAGAAAAGGCCAACTTTTCTGCTGAGTCAGGAATACAATGGGTCAGCAGGGTCCAAACCGAGGGAAAGAAGGATTGGGGCAAGCAGGATAAGAGTGTCCTCTCTAATAAAATTGCCACTCCCCTTGGACAAAAGCAAAAACATGTGGCTATACAGACACAATCCTGAGAAAGGGTCCTGCTGGAGCCTTGTCAGCTTCTTGGGGACAATGTGCCAGAACAGTGCTAGCCACAAAGCTTCCATCCCCCTTGCTGGTCATGCCATCTGTTTCTTCTTTCCTGTGATATACCTTCAAGCCAGTTCTGTTGTGAGGATTCGGGGCAATTCCAGGGTAGTAGGCTTTCCTGGGAGTGCGTGTGCATGGCAAGAAAACAAGCTCAAGCCTCTGCATCTTCATCCCAGCCAACCTGCTTCATAGTGGGTCTGATCCAGACAGTGAGACTGGGGGTGGGGCTTACAGTCACATCATACAACCCAGGAGGAAAGGACTTTTCCAACAGTGCAAATCTGACTCAAATCTGGACTTCATGTCTCTAAAATCAATCCAAAAACTGGACATGAGAACAGTCTCCTTTGTTTAGTTGGAGCCATGACCACTAGACATTTTGGTGTCTGAAGGCACATGTGTTTTCTCTCTTTCTACAGATGATCACAGATGAGCCCCGCCCCTTACACATACACATTTACATTTTCAACCAACTCTCAGGTAGGTCTCTTTCAGAAGGTGCTAGTTTGGGATCTTGCTGGTGACTCCTGGCCACATTACTAGAATATGCCCTTGAAGGTAAATTCTTGGTCAAGATGATGCCCTGAGATGAAACAGTTTAAAATCTGCCCACATAATTGTCCAGGAAAAGGATGAGCCAGAGATCACATAGTAATGTTGATTAGGTAAAATTCACAATGGTCCTTTAGCCAAAGGGTCTGCTGATTAAGACTCTTTCTGGTGGAGGCTCCTCTGTAGCATGACCAGAGCTGCCCCAACAGCTGCATCCACGTCCTGCCCAAAGGACATTGGCAAAGGGAAGGCCCTCTGCACCTCCTGCTTCAGCACCTCGTTCCTGGACAGCGCACTCCCACTCCCCATCACCCGCTCCACGCCCCACTCTTTGAGCTGCTGCACTGGAAGCATGGAGTGCAGGTTCTGAACAATGCCTCTGCACAGGGCCCGGGTCACATGCCCCAGGGAGAGGTCAGAGGAGGAGATTCTGGTCACTGAAGCCAGCTGGTCTGGCAGGTGCCTCTCCCCCAACACTGTTGGGGTGATGTTTAGGCAGGTGTCTCTCTGCTGTGCAGCTGCCTGGATCATGCGTGAATACACAGTGGATTCTTCAACCTCCAGACCTGCCAGAAACAGGAAAGATCTGTGTGAGCTTATGCAGCCCCTGGATGAAATATAAAAGTTCCCAGGGGATAGGACAGGTCTACTTGCAGGTGTTCTTCTCACTGCAGCTGGAAGTTTTGGGGTTCAGGGACTCACACAGTTTGGCTAGCTAGACTCTGCCCTGGATTACAGCCAGCTGTCTCCCTGCAGCCGAAGTCAGACTTCAGGGAAATATCTTTTCAGTGTTGCTGTGAGACCTATCCCTAACCTGAGCATCATAGCCATCACAGAATTATGGAATCTTTGATCCCAAGAGGGCCAAATGCATACACTAATTAATAAGTACCATCAAAGCCATTGATGGCTTTGGAGCCATTAGCAACACCATAGCAATCCCAAGATCCCAGGCTGATCACAATCTAGGCCACCTTCAGTATATGTACAGGGTGCCTGAGGCCCAGGGCACCCTGGGCTTTGATCTTAGGATCACTTTGGGGGCTGCATTATAACTCAGCAGTACAGAGGTTACCTAACAAGCACAAGGTCCCAGTACCACAAAGAAAAAGAATCACTTTGCAAAATCTCTAAGTTGCCATTAAACCAGAGAATGCAAACCAGCTTTGTTTTTGTTGTTATTGTTACTATTGGGGTTTTTGTTTGTTTATTTTTTAGGGGTTTTTTAACTTGTTCTAATTAGTTATACATGAGAGTATGATTCATTTTGACACATTATACATAAATGGAGTATAACTTCTTATTCTTCTGGTTGTACATGATGTAGAATCACACTGATCATGTAATCATATATGCACATAGGGTAATAATGTCTGATTCATTCTACTATCATTCCTACCCTCTTACCCCCTCCCCTCCCTTCACTCCCCTCTGTCTAATCAAAGTACCTCTATTCTTCCCTAGCCCCACCTTATTGTGAATTAGCATCTGCATATCAGAGAAAACATTTGGTTCTTTGGGATTGGTTTATTTCACTTGTATGATATTCTCCAGTTCCATCCATTTACCAGCAAATACCATAATTTCTATCTTCTCTAAAGATGAGTAATATTCCATTGTGTATCACAATTTCTTCATCCATTCATCTGTTGAAGGACACCTAGGTTGGTTCCATAGTTTAGCTATTATGAACAAACCTGGCTTTGACAAGAAGAAAGTTGTGCAGACTGGGGCTCTCTTCTAGTTTGGTCCATTGCAATCCCCTGAGAAGCTTTGAAAGCACTGTGGGCCTCATCTCCAGATATTCTGATGTAACTGCTCTGGGATACAACCTGAGCACTGGAATTTTTAAACACCTCCCAAGTAATTCTAAAAGGCAGCCAGGGTGGAGAGCCACCAGTCTAGACTTATAGGTCCTTTCTCCAAACACTTAGGGATCTTATTAGAATAGAATGCAGCTCTGACTTAGCACACCCTGGGTAGACCTGAGATTGAGCATTTGTTAAAAGCTTCCAGAGAAAGCAGGTGTTGCTAGATCTACTCGAGTGGTGCTTATCAGCAGACATAGGTATCAGAATCATGGAAAATGCCCCCACCCCTCACCCCTACCTCAAGCTAAAAAAGTCAGCATTTCTAGGCATAAGATAAGAATGTCAGTATTCTTTTAAAATTCCACAATTATTTTCAGTGTGAGGCTAATGCTGAGAACCACTAATCTAGAGAGTCACAATGTACTCACATCACCAGAACATTTAACATATACAAAATCAACTGCACACACTCAGGAGTTAGAAATGATTTCAATATCATAGGCAACTATTAAAATTGATCACCAAGAATCCTAGTTAAAGATGCAGAATGAATATAAGTATCTTTCCTCCTCCTTTAAGAATTCCACTAAAATATCAGCAATTTTTTTTTCAGTGCTAAGGATTGAATCCAGGCCTTGGTGCAAGATAAGCACCCATTCAACCACTGAGCTACATCCCCAGCCCCAGATTTTTTTTTTCTTAATGAGAAAACAGAGGAGAAAAAAAGATGAGGAATGAGAGATGAAGACCCTTATTTGAGACAAGCAGATAACAGAATGAAAACTGACTGTAGAGCAGAGGGAGCTCTGGCCTGGGAATCTGCAAAAGGAGGTGCTAATAAGAACTAGTTCCTCTTCCATAGGAACTGGAGCCTGGGAGGCTCAAGATACTTCAGAAGGCAGAGGCACATCAGGGCCAGAACAAAAAACCCTTGAACCTTTCTGCACCCCAATGGTGACTGCAGCTCAATTATCCCCCTTGGGAGAACTTCATGCCCAAAAAGCCTTATCAGCCCACAGTTGAGAAGTACACAAAATTCAGGCCCTGGCATGGCCTCCAGGTGCTTTGCATACTCTGCTGGCCTCATCCTGTCCCACTCTTCCCAAGAGGTTATAGGCCCATGTATATGGCTCCAGAGACACCTAGCCAAGTGCTTCACAGTCCTGTTTGCTTCCTGTGGGCTGCACCAGGAAACTCCCCCAAAACTTACCAGGCCACACACAGTTCCAGTGAAAAAAATCTGGTCCCCAAACCAAAACAAAGACTGGAATTTCTCAAATGCACATAGAGGTCATGTTTTGTGGTACACACCTATAAAACCATCATTATGGGAGGCAGAAGTAGGAGGATCACAAGTTCAAGGTCAGCCTCAGAAAGTTGGTGAGGCCCTCAACAACTTAGCAAGACCCTATCTCAAAATAAAAAGTAAGAGAAAAGGGCGGTGGATGTATCCCATTACAAAAAAAAAAAAAAAAATAGAGTATCTGTAAGAGTTTAAGGTGACTACTTGTGAGGTCCAGGGCTGCAGTGGAAATAGTGGGACAATTTTTCCTCTATAAGTCTTTTTATATTATTCGGTTTTTAAAACTCATATTCATGGGGTCAGTGATAGAGTTCTTGCCTTATATACCCAAAGCCCTGGGTTCAATCTTCAATACTGAGTAAACAAAAAAAATTTTTAAATCATGTTTTTGGTGAATAACCTGGTAGGTATGTGCAAGTACATAAACTGTAGGCATGAGAACTTTGGAGGGGAACTGCTGGATCAAAAGAAATGAACATAATAGTAGAAATTTCATAATATTAACCTTCAAAGTGCTGCCTGTTTCATCAAAGTAACAGTAATATGCAAAAGAATCTCACTGAAAAATACATAAACATTACCACCTCTTTCAGAGGTAACCCTCAGGCATTGTACCAATTTATATGACCACATATAAATTGTAATCCCAGCAGCTGAAGAAGCTGAGGCAGGAGGATCGTGAGTTCAAAGCCAGCCTCAGCAATGGTGAGGTGCTAAGCAACTCAGTGAGATCCTGTCTCTAAATAAAATACAAAATAGGGCTGGGGGTGTGACTCAGTGGTCGAGTGTCCCTAAGTTCCATCCTCAGTACCCACCTACCCCCCCAAAAAAACACCATAAGAGTAACAATCTCTCCACACCCTATAAACCATTGTGTGCTATAGCTTCTTTAAAAAAACAGATATAGAATGAAAAAAGAGCAGAAGGAAGAAAAAAACAAACCAATCCAATAGAAGGCAGGGAGGCTAAGGAGATGATTAAATGCAATATAGACTGGATCATGGAACAAGAAAAGGACATTAGTGGAAAAAACTGGTGAAATTCAAATAAAAAGCCTCAAGTTTAGTTTTATGGGATTTTTTAAGTCATGTGATTGTATTTCTTTAACAAAAATTTGAAAAAAAATTAAGGGAAGGTTAGACTATACACAGAGTTGTCTTTTTCCCTGGGAAAGAGGCCATGATCCAGGCCTTTGATCAAGGTTTGGCTACATAATTATAGAAACTTCATAAAAGGCTACATTACATAAAAATACTAACATTGAAAGCACTCCTGTTTCATCAAAAATGAGAGACATGAATATATAAAAGGATCTTACAGAGAAATAAATGAAAAAAATCAGCGTACTTTTCAGGGCTAAGAAAAATAGTCCCCTGCTCACAACTCAGTGAACAATTAACAGACCCAATCCAATTACACCAGTATCTAGATGCTGGCTCGCATGACTACATGACTGATTCTGCAACTTGAAAAACCTTTCCTGAGTTCTTTCCATGAAGCATAACTCAAGAGGGCCCAAGCAGGGAGAATTTCCCCTGTGATCCTAATGTCCCTGGCCATCCTGAAAGTGTAACCAGGGCTTAGAAAGGCTGTCTTTGCTAAAAGCTCTCTTTACTTGGGCCTGCAGAGCCCCAAAAGGTAACTGAAAACAGGATAAAGCTTGGCATCTCTGCCTTCATTTTGTATTCATCTTAGGTCCCTGCTCAGCTCTGCATCTAGGAATATTAATCATTGAAGGAGTGTTCATCTAAAAACTAGTAATATAAGGTTTATTGGCCCTAAATTTACCTAACCTACCTCGTCCCCCTTCAAGACTGAGACAAGATTGGTAGCTACCTGTTGCAGCCCAGGAGTGGCACCTAGAAGTCTTCATTCCTTATCCTACACTGTCCAAGAACAGCAGGGGCAATAATCTAATGTAACTAAATTGTCTCCTTCCAGGATCACAGATCCTACAGATAAATATCCTACACCCTGCAAAGTGTCCTCCCTCCGATGATAAGGACTTCTCCAGAGCCACCTGGCATAAGCAGAACTGAGAGAATAATTGACCAAACCACAGTTTGACCAAGACTGCTTAATTGTGCATATCTCTCACTCCTGCCCCAATTCTTCCTCTGTAGCTCCTGTTGACACTCCACAGACAGGGCTAGGATGCTGGATCCCATCTTTGCCTTCCCAATATGTGGCCATATTGAGTAAGTTCTTTTCCTGCATTTCACCATAACCTTTTGTTTTTGGTATTTGGGGGCAAGTGGCTGGACCCAGTTTGTTGGGACCTCAAAGTCAGGCCTTTGGCCAAGAATTCCAATAACAAAGGCACAAATGTTAGTCAGTAGCATGTTGTACAACCAGGAGGAGCTTCCCATACACTCTCTGCTGCCTGGACCTTGCTTTGTTACTATGTTGGATGTTTCCTACTAATTTTGAACTCCTCCAGGTGACCATTACATCTGATGGCCATTATTTCCCTAGATCTTGATGGCTTATCAGATATGTTATATCTACCTTAAGTGTTTGCAAAGCAGACCTCTTGTGGAAGAATGAAGTTGCACGTGTCATTGTCCATTAAGAGCAGAGAAAGACATGTTGAATTCTCCTCAGGAGTAAGAGAAGGGAGTAAGAGGGCTTCAGAGTCCCGAGGAAGCCTTCCAGAGAGACAGGAACTACTCACTAGTACTATGAAGATTTATTTTATTTTATTTCTGGTGCTGGGAATTGAACACAGGAGAACTTTACCACTGAGTTACATCCCTAGCCCTTTTATTTTATTTATTTATTTATTTATTTTATTTTTTTTTTTTTTAGATAGGGCCTTGTTAATTGGCTGAGGCTAGCCTTGAACTTGCAATCCTCCTGCCTCAGCAGCACTGAGGTATGTACCACTGGGCCCAGAATAGGATTTTATTACATTGTCAAATACCAGGAGTCTTTTTGCTCGTGTGTCTGATCACTCCAGTTCAACTATCTGAAGTCATTATAAGGAAAACCTTAAATGCAACATATTCAGAGATTTGGGGGCAGAAAAATGAAGAAAGCAGAGCCAGGAGAAGCTAGGAAAGCTGTTATAATACTCCACAGTCAAGGCAAGAGGAAAGGTGCCTCCCACCTGCTGCAAAGAAGAGAGTAGGCAACAGCTGTTCAGAGAAGAGAGGGAAAGAGGCTGCAAGTTCAGACACCCTAAGGCAGAAAGGAATATGCAGGAACCTAGATAGGTCTGAAACCTGAAGCCAGACGCTGAAATAGCACATTAAGCTCCAAGACACAGCCATACAAAAAAATGAGCAGAGAACACACCACTGTGTGGGGCACGCCTTACCTAGATCTGCCATCCACTGAACCAGCATGTGGACAAATGTGGCCAGCACATTGCCCCCATTGAGCGATGCTGCTACCCCCAGGTAAGTTCTGTCGAAGTATGGGAAGTAGGCGACTGGGGCCGCAGGGTCTGGGATCTGCACCGGCTGGAATCCTGAAGGCATGGAGGCCGCCAGTTGCACGGAAGTGCTGATATTGAGAACTGGGATCCAAAGAGAGCAAAGCTGAGGTCTGTTGTGTTAACTCAGGGGTCACAAATCATAAGAGGACAAAGGGAGACTGTGGCGGTTTTAAAAATACATCCACAAATTCTTAGATACTCTTCAAGAGGTAGAGGCTGACTCCCCTCTCCCTAAGTGTGGACCTGGCATAGTGACTCGCTTCTGACAGGTAAAATAAAGCCAAAGTGACAGTGTGTGACTTTTGAGAACTAGTATGCTTAGGGGCCAAACTAACTGAGGTCAGCACTACCAGGGAGTCAAAAGCGATAATGGTATACTGGTTTTTAAAAGGAGTCACAGGAAGCTAATAAGCTTCACTTTTCGCTACAGTGAGCCTCCTACCATGACTCTAAACCAGAAGCAACATGCCCTCTACCCATGGAAGGGGATAGTGAAAGGATCCAAGCAACACTGCCCACAGACAGGTCACAGCTGAGCACAGGCCAGCAGCCGCAAGCTGGAACCAGAGGCTCCAACCACCTCAGGGAAGAGGAGGCCTTGCTAGGGCTTGAATGTCCCCACAATAACATAGGCTAGAATTTAATCCCCATAGTGAGATATTAAGAGAAGAGACCAGGGAGGGGCTTTACCATGTGATTGGATAATGAGGGCTCCATTCTCATAAATGGACTGATCCATTCATGGGTTATGGAAGAAATGACTTTGTTATAAAAAAGAAGATCTCACTATGGCTAATTTGTTCTATCTCTCCATGTGATACCTCCACCATGCCATGACCCAGGAAGAAGGACCCCTCCAAATGCAGCTCCTCAATTTGGACCTCCCAGCCTCCAGAACCATGAATTGAAGAAACCTTTTCTTTTCTTTTTTTTTTTTTTTTTTTTTGGTACTAGGAATTGAACCACCCAGGAATGTTCTATCACTGAGCTACATTTTGAGACAGGATCTTGCTACACTGATCAGGTTGGCCTTGAGCTTCAGAATCTCCTGCTTCAGCCTCTGGAATAGCTGGGATTACATGCATTCGCCATGTCCAGCTAAACCTTTATTCTTTCTAAATTTCCCAATCTGAGAGTCAATTGTAGCAACAGAAAACAGACTAATATGGGTCTAATCCTAACCTTCTTCCCATTGGACTAGCCTCCCACCACTTAGAAAGCACATGGGCATAGGGGACTGCCCTGTGAAGAGAGTACCGCCTAACATAAAAAAAATTTAAAAAATTAAAAAAAAAAAGAGCCAGGCTCTTTACAGGCACCATCCCAAGGCCACAATTGCCCTATGAGAAAGGTAATGACTGTCATCCTCATTTTGGATAATAACAAATGCTCAGGGAAGAAACTCACTGTCCAAATTCACACAAGAGGAAGTAGAAGATCTGAACTCCAGAGCCTGTATGAGCTCACTGGGATTCTTGTTTTGAGAGGAAGGAATATAAGGCAAAGATGGTATATACTGGTTTAAAAAAAAAGTCACAAGATAAACTTAGCATGTTTTCCTGGGGCTTTGATGTTGCTGAAAATTTGGAAGTAAAAAGGTGGTTTTGAACTTTTTTATCTGAAAAGAGTTTATCACATGTACGTACAAACAAAAGGGACAGTCTCCCCGTCAGCTAATCTTGTCCTTTTTCCATGTGCTGGCTATATTGGTAATAAGTACATCAGAATACCTTGCCTCAAAATGTCTGCATCTAGCCGGGTGCAGTGGTGCACACCTGTAATCTCAGCTACCACCCCATTCGGGCAGGCCCAGGTGATACCCTAAACCAGGGGATAGGCAAATTATAGCCCACAGGCCATGACCAGACAACCACCTGTTTTTGTATGGCCCAGCAACTAAAAATGGCTTTTCCATTTTTTAAATAATAGCTTTGTAGATATGTAAATCACACAGATTTACTGTAAAACCCACACTGTTTAATTTTTTTTTTTATTTTGGGGGGTTTTTTGGGGGGAATCAGTGCTGGGGACTACATGTAGAAGCTAATCATGTGTTCCACCACTGAAATATATATCCAAAGTGAAGTGAAGTGGCACAAGCCTAAAATCCCCACAACTCAGGAAGACACAAGTTCCAGACCAACCTGGGCAACTTAGCAAGACCCTCAAGCAACTATCTCAGAGTCGAAATTAAAAAAAAAAAAAAAATGAGGGCTAGGGATGTGGCTCAAGCGGTAGCACGCTCGCCTGGCATGCGTGCGGCCAGGGTTCGATCCTCAGCACCACATACAAACAAAGATGTTGTTTCCGCCGAGAACTAAAAAATAAATATTAAAAAATTCTCTCTCTCTCTCTCTCACTCTCTCACTCTCTCTTAAAAAAAAATTGAAAGGCCTAGGGATGTAGGTCAGTGATAAGGCACTCCTGGGTTCAAACTCCAATACCAAAATAAAAAAATATTTTTAAATCCCCAACCTCAACCAAACATGTTAGTGCATGCCTATAATCCCAGCAACTCAGGAGGCTGAGGCAGGAGGATCACAGTTAGAGGCTAATCTCAGAAACTTAGTGAAGCCCTAAGTAACTTAGTGAGACCCTATCCCAAAACAAAAAAAAAATCAAAAGGGCTGGGAATGTGGCTCAGTGGTAAAGTGTTTCTGGGTTCAATTCCCAGTACCAAAAAAAAAAAAAAAAATCCATCCTTTCAAAAGGTATAAAATTCAGTGGGTTTATTCACAATTGTACAATTGTGATGTTATGATATACATTTGGGGGTTTTCATCCACAGCTCTTGGCTCATAACTCCCTTCAGTAATAGGCCATAGAAACTAGAATTAAAGAGTTTTTCATCCCCAGGGTGAGTGATAAAAACTCTGTATTTTCCACATTTCCCTGACCTACTACTGTGTCTGACAATAGATCATAAGACTTTCATTTCAGAAACAGTCCTGCCCAAACCTGGGAGCAAGGAATGATGCACAGAGAGACAAAGAAGAATCTGAAAAGATGGATCTTGCTGGGTTTCCCCACCTAGTCTCTAGCATTAGATACACATTTATTCTCTAGGGAGGGGGAAAAAAGGTCAGGTTCAAAGAGCTTCCAGGACTGAACACTTGGAGGTTCCTAGAGGGTGGCACACCAAAAAAGGGCATGGAACCTGCATGTCCCTTCCTCCGTGCCTCACCCTATACATCTCTCCATCTGTGATATCTTTTGTGTTATCTTTTATAATAAATCAGCAAATATAAGTTTGCTGTCAGCATTTCAAGGAAATTAATTGAACACAAAGAGGGGACTGTGGGAACCCCAGCCAGCTTTGCTGGGTCATATGGTGGCTCCATGTTTCACATGAGAAACTACCAGACTGCTCTCCAAAAGGGCCACACTATTTTACCATCCTGCTAGCATGTTCTCATATTTTTAAAATGCTTGAAAATAAATCAAATGCAGAATATCTCATGATACATAAAAATTCTATGAAAGTCACATCTCAGTGTTTGTATGTTCCAATATGTTACTTGGAACACAACTGTGCCCATTCATGCTGTGTGGCTTCTCTGAACCCCAATGGCAAGGTTAAGAGATTATGTTGTCCACACAGAGGAAACATTTACTCTCTGACCCTTTTCAGCTTGCTAACCCCTGTCCTGACTACTACCTCTACCTCACTGTGTTTCTCTTAACCCAAATTCAGAAAAGATTGTGCACTTCTAATCAGATCTGACACAACTTTCACTGACAAACTCATAATAACAACAATCCTATTCTACTTATCTATTCTCTCTCTCTCTCTCTCTCTCTCTCTCTCTCTCTCTCTCTCTCTCTCTGTGTGTGTGTGTGTGTGTGTGTGTGTGTTTTACTAGAGATCAAACCCAAGGCCTTTCTCATGCTAAGCACATGCTCTACCATTGAGCCACAGCCCCAAACTTATCATCTATTTCTTGGCCATATAGTGCATAGAAAGTAGCCAATTAGAGAGAGCCACTTCCCTCACCAGGCCACAAAAGGTAAGCACAGGGATAGAACTTGCCTGCTGGCCTATAAGCTTCCTGAGCAGAGGGATTCACCTGCAAAGATGAAGGTATTTTTCATCTTTACAGAACAACAGGATCCCCTAGGATAATAAGGATGGTAAGTTATAGGAATCCCTCAGGCCCTTGCTCAGAGCAGGTGTTTGGGAAGCACCTGTGTAAGTTTAAGAAAACAAAAAGAAAACTTACCAGCATCTGTCCTTTGGCCCATGCAGGAGTAGACAGAGGCCTGTAAATCACCCATGGCCACACCCACCTGCGTCCCCTTTGGGATTTCAAACCAGGAGTGGGAAGTTCTTCCTGCCACACTGCCTGGCTCAGCAATGTTGGGGAGCATGTGGACAGGAAAGCCCGAGACCCTCAGTCTGCAAAACAGAAGTGGACACCTGTATTACCTGGCTCTCAGCTTTCTGCTTTTTGTTGTTTCCAGGAGACTTAGCAAGGGAACATGCTATAGGTCACACATAGGAGAAGGAAGAATGGAAGCCAGTATCATCACAGACTTCCTCTTGAGCTTTTTTTGAAACCATGAACTTGGTTTTTGTAAATAGGGAACAAAAGCTTGGAATGCACCTTCCAGAGAAGAAGAAAACAACCAGTTTAAATCACAGCCATCAAAAAGGATGCAATCAGAGCCAGATTTTATAGCATTCTGGCCCCCTGTGTTTGAGGAAAACACAGACCCTCCGCAAAGGGAGGAGACCACAGTTTCAACACAAAGTTAGCGTTGGTTAGCACAGTCCAGACCAAAGTCAAACCCACCAGCCTCTTAAATGTCAAATGCATCCATCACTCAGGTTAGTGAATATAGGGCTGCCAAATTTTATAAAACATGCTAGAAAGTTCTTTACCTGAACTACCAGGTACTTTTTGCTTTTATTTCAGAGCTCAGAATTTGGGCCCTGAAGGAAGTAAACCTATAGGCACCGGACTTCTGTACCTGAAAAGGTAAATGATTGTTGAAAAATAACTTAAAATGCATCCCTCCAGACTACCTCCCATTCTTAATCTTATTTTAAAATGTATCAAACAATGGAAATTCCAGGTAGAAAACTCCAAAGAAGCTCTCACTCAGGAGGTTCCCTTCAGCCTGGAGCCAGCCTTTGAGGTTATACTCACATCTCCAAGTTCCAGCTTTGGCCCTGGGTGTTGAAATATCCCCAGCTAGCAGCATTCTGATCAGACATCAGGGGTCTTGGCAAGCCACACAGCATGGCAACCACGTAGTCTTGGATGGTGCCAGCTGCATCGTAGGACTTCAGGAAGTCTGGGCTGTTTTCACACCAAAAACAATTCAACTGGGTCTAACATGGATGCAGAAACATGTGCTGCACCTAGCTATGGACATTAGAAACTGGATTTGGTATAGTCGAGGCATAGCCACAACTCTATGTGCTGTGGCTCATGTTTAGCTAGAGCCCTGGGGTTAGGACCTCCCAGCTGCTCCAAGCAAAACCACCCAAGTCAGCCCTAAGGGGGAGGACTTGGGGAACTTGGGTAACTGCTATGCCTAGGAAAGCAGGACATGGTCCTGCTTTATTTCAGGACCTGAAGCCCTGACCCTACTGTGAACTCAACTTGGCAAATCATTTGGCCTCTCTGTCCCCTCCTCTCCCTCTCTTGATTAGAACTGGATAACCAATAGTGAGCCCTCTGCAAAATGAGCCATTCTGGATCAGATCCAGATCTGTGATGGCACAGTATGCCAGGCCACACTCACCAAAGCACAGTCTATCAGGTGGAGAGATGCTAATCAGCAGGAGGTTCGGCCTCCTGTCATCCCCCTAGAAATCCGCCACTGTCATCCCCCCTAGAAATCCACCACTGATTCAAAGAAGAGTTGTCTTACCTATTTTTCAAAAGCCAGAAGATGGTTGCACAGCCAAACCCTGTGGCCACACTGAGGTGGGACTCTGGCTGGGGCAGAGAAGCCAGGAACTCACTGCTACACCGGCCATCCTGCCATGTGACCAGGTAGCTCACAGCTCTGGGCTTGAACACAGGAGCAGCCTCTCCCTCTGTCCAGACACAGCCTGGAACAAACAAGATGACCAAAAATACAGAAAAGAGAACCCAAGTGGGCAGCAGCATGTCCTTGAGACGTCTCAGCTGGTGAGCTTAGGGTACAGGCACTTGAACCCTGTGGCAGTGCCTGGCTCACCCATGGCCCTGATATCATGGCTCTGTAGCCTTAAGCAAATGATGTTACTCCCTCCATTTGTCTCACTTCTGTTTCTTTTCCTTAATCTTTAAGTTGATATTATGTATCTCCCCACACCCCAAAAGTTGTTTGGTATACTCCCAAGTCCCCTGGTCTCCACAGTCTTTCCAACTCTCAGCATGATGATATTACCTAGTCTTGATTCTGAATGATTATCCTTTGATCTTAGCTAATTAATTTGGGGCAGGGGGTACTGGAGATGAAATCTAGAGTCTCACATGTGCTAAACACATGCTCCACCACTGAGCTACATCCCCAGTCCTGAGCTAATTAATTTTTAAACATCAAATTCCACTAAGAAATCTGGCCATCTATTATACTTTGCATCTGGACTATCCCCCAAAAGGCTTGGTCTCCAGCTGACTGTGGTATTGGGAGGTGGTAAAAACATTAGGAGGCGGGGCCTTGTTGGAAGGGGTTGGTCACTGGAGGTATGCCTTTAAAGTACACATTTTTGTCCCCAGACCTTGCCCCCTGACACACTTCTAGCTGCAATGAGGTGAGCACTGCCCTCTGCCACATGCTCCCTACCATGATGTTCAGCCTTACCACAGGCCCACAGCAATGGGACCAAATGGCCATGGACTAAAACCCTGAGCCAAAATAAACTTTTCCTCCTCTAAGTTGATTTTCTTTTTTTTTTTTTTTTTTTTAGAGAGAGAGAGAGAGAATTTTAATATTTATTTTTTAGTTTTCAGCGGACACAACATCTTTGTTTGTATGTGGTGCTGAGGATCGAACCTGGGCCGCACGCATGCCAGGCAAGAGCGCTACCGCTTGAGCCACATCCCCAGCCCCCTAAGTTGATTTTCTCAGGTATTTTATCACAGTGGCAGAAAGTTGACTAACAACACCAACTTTACTTCATTTATATTCTGAAACATCTTCTGGAATTTTCTCTGCTCTTATTTAAATAAATATTTCATCTAAAACTGTTTCCAGCCCAACTGGGTAAGGTGGCATACACCTTTTAAACCCTGTTGTTCCTTTATATAACTTTTGTTCTTTCTTCTCAAATATGGAATGTTTCCCATGCCACCACATAATATGAATACAACCACTGCTGCAGAACACTGGCATAAGGTGCCAGTCCAGAAAAGTTAACAGCAATTGAGGACACCCCAAATCTATTAGATGGAGGTAGGAATCTGGCTACCACTGAAAAATGGAGCCTGCCATGAGTCTAGCAGGTCAGATGTCACAGAAAGCTATTTTCTGGCAGTCTGATCTCAGATCCCAGATTTGGAAACCAAGGCTGTTATATTTTCCTGTAAATTCACTCACCAAGAAACAAAGAAACTTACCTGCCCCTCCCCACTTAGATCCAGGTCATGCAACATCCATTCATTCATTCATGCTTATGTGCCTGACTGTATGATATAGTTATTGAGTATCTAATGTATATTAGGTGCTGGTTCTAGGGTCTGAAAATATAACAAGAAAAAGTCTTCACAAAGCTTTGTCTTCACAAAGCTTATATGCCAGGGCTGGAGACAGAATATAAATAAGCAAATGTACAGTGCCAGGTACTTTTACTTTCTATGAAAAATATGCAGCAGGGTGAGGGGAGAGACAGTGATGATTGTTTGGGGGTGGTCAGGGAAGTCCTCTCTGAGGTGACATTGGGGGAAGGAGAACGTGAATGGATTAAGGGTGTAAGTCTTTAAGAATAGCAAGGGATACTTGTTGCAGGTGAATGGAACAAGGAGGGTAAAGGACCTTGTCAAGCAATCTCTGGTTAACATTCCTGGCCAATACCCAGCACAGCAGGGAGGCATGTTACAGGATCTTGTACCTGCAACATCTTCTTGGTATCATATTAACTTTCACCTGGAAGCAGGGGAATAGGGTGGGGATGGAAACAGGGAAGGGGTCCTCCTGAGAATAATCTACCCCACAGCTGCATTTCTACCTAAATGTAAACCTGGGATTCTTTTTTTAAACCTGGGATTCTTATCCCAGCCCTAAAGCTGGATGTTTACAGTGTTTTTTTTCTCTCTCTCTCTCTATTTGCTTCCAAAACTCTTTTGATCCCATTTTTAATTTTTTTCAAACTATCATAAAATAAATAGAGTACCAGACAATGTTCAAAGCACTCAAAATATTAATTCATTTAATCTACATGATAACTTTATAAGACAGGATCATAATTTTCCCCAAATAAACAATGAAGAAAATACACATAAGAAAATGAAACACAATGTTTTCAAAATTTGCCCAAGTTCACATAGCTTCTAAGTGATAGAATCAGGATTCAAATTTAGATAGTCTATTCTAGAATTTGACATAATGGAGATCTCATTTTCTTTCTATATTTCTTTTCTTCTTTTTTTTCCTTGAATAGAATTGATACATTTTTAAGTTTTTGAAGTAGTGGGGATTAAACCCAGGGCTTGGCACGTGCCAAGCAAGTGCTCTGCCACTGAGCTACATCTGCAGCTCTTTTTTTAAAGTTTTTAATGGCAAAAGTGATAAATAAATACCATACTTATTGTTGTCCACAACATGTTCTTGAGTTCTTTGTCAATATGGCTTGAGTGTACTTTCCTCTTTTTAACTACTGCATATGTATGGGCCTACCGGCATTTATTTAATTTGTCCCCCAGGTAAATGTCACATTTTCACTATGGTGTAAAGGAGGATGCAGTGAAGGACCATGAGGGTGCCTCCTCGAGGATATATGTGTTCCAGAACTTTTCCTGGACAGGTTCCAAATAGTAGAATTCCTGAGTTATAGCTGTTCCCTTATTTTAATAGTTCCTCCAAAATAGCTCTCCTAATTTATCCTACATCAGGATTTTTAAAAGAATCAGTTTTTCACTAGGCACAGTGGCTCAGGCCTGTAATCCCAGCAACTCCAGAGGCTGACACAAGAGGATCACAAATTCAAGGCCAGCCTCCTTGGCAACTTAGATAGACCCTGTGTCAAGAAATTAATAATAAATAAAAGGACTGGGGGTGTAGCTCAGTAGTACAGCACCCCAGGGTTCAATCCCTAGAACCTAAAAAAAAAAAAAAAAAAAAAAAGAACCAGTCTTCTAACCATTTTCACAATTTTTTTTTGGGGGGGGGGATACAATATTTATTTATTTATTTTTATGTGGTGCTGAGGATCGAACCCAGTGCCTCATGTATGTGAGGCAGGCATTCTACCACTGAGCTACAACCCCAGCCCCATTTTCACAACTTTTGATGTTTCCAAATTTTTTGATTTTTCACCATCCAATAGGTGGAAATGACTTCTCGTTGTTGTTCTCATCTGCACTTCCCTAATTTATTAATGACATGGAGCATCTCCTCATATGTTTATCAGCCATCATATTTCCTCTTCTAGGAATTGCCTGTTGGGATCCTTAGCCCATTTGTCCTCTCTTTGTTATTGTTTCTTTATTTATACTGATATCTGTCCTTCATCTCCTCTATATTGGCAAATATTTCCTCCAGTCTGATGCTCGCCTTTTAGTTTTGCTTTATGATCCCTGTTGCTCTCCTGCTTTTACTGAGCCTGAAAATGGAATCTGAAAACAGGCGTAACCACAGGACTCTCAAGAAGATATTCATCACTCCCTCCCCTCCAAGTTGCTGGCCTATGCCCTCGTGGAAGCACTTAGCTCTCTGCTCAAGTTACTGGTGCCCAACTGTGCTGGCTATGTTCTAGAAGGTAGAGGTTTCATCTGCTCATTTCTATATCTCCCTCAGGGCCCAGCACAGGGCCTTGTATGTTGTGGATACTGAAACCAAACTTAATTAAGGCTGCCACTGAACGGGAACAACTTGATCCCAAGTACAATTTCACTCAGTCCCACTAAGCAGGAATCATCACCACCAAACAATGTCTTTCCTCCTTCCCAGAAACCAGCAGCAAAACAAGGAGATGCTGGGCTGGCTCAATGAAATATTAAGAGTTCTTTCCAACAATGTGGCCGATGGATGGTTTGTGTGGTTGGTACAAAATCTAGGAGACGGGCAGAAAGGAAGATGTGCGACCAGACCACAATCATTATATCTCTGCTCTCTTCTTTGGGAAGGGTTTTAGTATTAAAAGGACATTTATTCTCATTAATGCAAAATTAAGGAGTTTAAAAAGCTTTTACAACCTAGGCTCCCTCGGAGAGGTCGGCTCCAATGCCCTAATCGGCCTTCTGCTTCTGCCATAGCTTGGAGCCAAGCGGCTCCCATAGTTTCAAAGAGCCTGACATCAGGCACACTAGGAAGGGGAAGAGAGAGAGATTATGTTGGCTTCTACAGTTCCCCTCCCCATCCTGGGCAGTTATCAAAGGATGTCACTAGACCCCAGTCACTGACAGGCAAGTCACCAACCACTCACTCAGTCTACAGCCACCCTTTTCTGCCTGAAGAGTCAGAAACAAAACAACACCTGGACTCAAATGCTGATTTTGTTGAAACCAGATGATAGGTATGTGTTGGTTCATCATACTATTCTCCCTATTGTATATTATATAAATTGTTTTAAAAACAATTGAATGCCTAGCATAACAGGGAGGTCATGACTTTCTATAGGAGTCTAATCCTTCCTGGGACATTCTGTTGGGAAATCCCTCCCTTTACTGAGTCATCATGTCCTCCTGGAGCTTTGCTCCTCCTAAAGGCCTTTAAAAGCTCAGTGCCTGAAGACAGACAGACCTGCGTGCACAAAATGGAGTCACTGCTTGCGGCCATATGACTCTGAGCACATTATTCCAGCCTCTCTGAACTTCAACTCCTCATCTACACAATGGGGACAGTCACGTTCCATCATAAGGTTGTGGGAAAGATCGATGAGATCATGTAGATAAGGTCCTTAGCCTAGTATCTGACACGTGCAGTGCTTCTTGTTGCTTTACTGGCTTAGTTTCCCCCAGGAACCAAACAGGTCAGCCTCCTCTGCATTTTGGCAGACCTATATCAGATGATACACTGAATAAAACTTTGCAACTGAGCCCTTAAAAAGAATACTCCCTAGAATTTTTTTTTTTTTTTGAAATCATCAACATCTGTGGTTATGTAAAGAACAAAATCTATGCCCCAATTCTAAAGAGTTTCCTCTGTGTCTTGACATCTCACACAGTAACAGGTAATCTCTTGGTTGTCAGCACTAATGTTCTGAGACGCCAACACAAATAGAGAGAGAGGGGCTGGGGATGTGGCTCAAGTGGTAGCGCGTTTGTCTGGCATGCATGCGGCCCGGGTTCGATCCTCAGCACCACATACAAACAAAGATGTTTTGTCTGCCAAAAACTAAAAAAATAAATATTAAAATTCCCTCTCTCTCACTCCCTCTTTAAAAAAAAAAAGAGAGAGAGAGCTGCAGAAAATCCACTCTGCTGAAACCTACAAAAGAATCACAGGAGACTCATTCTTTTCTCCCTGTCTGTTCATGGATAGATAACGTGCAAATGACATGCAAGTGGACAGTTCACTTCATTATACATTTGAACCAAACAAAATGTACACGAAAGACAAGGAATATTATGTGCTATTCCGTTTTGAGAAGCAATAAACTATTCCCATAGCAGAATAACCTGATGCTGCTCAAAGAGGACTTCATAGCACTTTTCTCATTTGGTAAGTGACTATCAGCAGCAAGCGATCATCCCCTGAGCCCAGCATACCTTGGCCTGTTTTCCAAAATACGATGCCATGCATCTGTCCTGACACTCCAATGGCCCTAACTTTCCGAAGCTGCTGCTGGGGAAGGGCAGCAAGGCATTCATTTAGGGCTTGAATGATTCTGCTCACATCCTGCTCCCGCCCCTGTAAACAGAACAGGACAGGTCAGGGACAGACAAAAGGTCAGGGGGAGGCGGGCAGGCCTAAAGGATTTCCTGGAGGATGGCTGCCCTGCTCATTCCACTGGGGTCACTTCCAAGACATGCTGAGCAGCCCTGGGTGAAGGCTGGGGGTGGGAGGTTAGGACTGCAGCTGGCAAGAAACCACACTCTGGCTTCACATATGAGACACTGTTGCAAATGAGGTTTACCATATGGCTCAGGCTCTGCTCTTCACCATGGGTCAGTCTGAGCTAAGAAAAGCACTCCTTCATGCCATCAATAGGGAAAATCACAGAAGGGTCTTCTTTACAAGGCATATGGGGTGATGAGGCTGGAGGATGCAGCAGGGAGGAGCCTGGCAGGTGTAGGAGCTAAGGGAAATTTCTCTTCCTTTCCCCTCCATTCCAGAGTAAATCGAAGAAAATGCATATGGATATGTTAATGTGCAGAAGAGAAAAATCTCAGTGTGGAGGAAAATGATAGGAGTGAAAGTACCCATGAGCCCACCATGATTCAGAATCTTGTGTACCCTTTTCCTATAGGAGAGGAGAGAATGGGAAATGCAGACAACTTTGAGAATTCTTAAATGATAATTAGGAGGCAGACAAAATTGAGCTTGTAAAGTGATTCTCTTTGGAATTTGAATGAGTCCAAGGGACAGACATTTTCTAGTGAGGTCTGTTTAGTCCTCAGTCTTCTTTTCTGGGATAGATGAGATTTCAGGTAGGGATGGGAGGCAGTTCTTACTCCTTAGCAGTCCTCTTGTTTGTCTGGTTGGTTGGTTGGTTGGTTGGTTGGTTTGGGGGGTTTTGTTTTGTTTTTGAGATGGGATCTCACTGTGTTGTCCAGACTGGCCCTAAACTTCTGGGCTTCAATGATCCTCCCCACATCCTGCCTAAATTTTATACATCTTGAATCAGGGTTTGGGCAAGTTCAGATTGGGTCTTCAGAGTCATATGGGGAAACACATTTTGACATCTTAAAGCTAAAGAAAGGCCAACTCCAATCCAGCATTATATCCAAACGGTTGGAATTACAGACATCATTATAGCCATCATGGCCTATTCCAAAGTAGGCAATGAGGGGATGCAAACCTAAGAAATCTAGTCACTGTGACCACTTCATTCCTTTGAATTATTAAGTCCCTGTCAGACTGTGACCCCAAGGTCACATCCCGTTCTAGGAGATGTCTAGAATACTAGGGCTCATGTTAAAGTGCTTTTAGTGCCTTGGGCCTTTCTTGACAGCATCTTTCCTAGTTGGGGTTCAGAGAACGATACCCCTAGATATGGCATTTGGGGGCATACTGAAAAATGATCTAATTTGATCGAAAGGAAACAAGAAGGCCTTAAAATCAGGTTCAGAACTCAATAAATTTTGCTGGCTATGATGGCACACATCTGTAATCCCAGCAACTTGGGAGGCTAAAGCAGTAGCGTCTTAAGTTTGAGGCCAGCCTGGGCAACTTAGTGAAAACGTTTTTCAAAATAAAAAATAAAAATAGCCTTTGACGTAGCCAGTGGTAAAGTACCCCTGGGTTCAATCCCCAGTACCAGGGGAAAAAGAAAAGAAAAAGAACTCTCTAAATCTCAACAACACATTCACTTGGGGAAGTAACCCAAGTAACATCATTGTTTTCTTGGTGAATAAGTAAATTTCAAAGTAGAAAGAGGAAAAATTAAATGTATATGCATGTTTAAAAGAATCATACCACCCAGTATGGTGGCACGCATGTAATCCCAGCTACTCTTTGCTTTTGCAACTTCTGAATCATTCATGCTCTACCACTGAGGCAAGAGGAATATAAATTCAAGGATTATTAATATTTGTGCTTAAGAATCTTGGTGTACTTAGCATTTAAGTAAATTTATATTTTTAAAGGAATCTGGCCTTGGCTGCCTTCATAATTACAATTTAAAATGTGCAATCAAGTAACTGATCTAGATTTGTGATTATAAATTCAAATCTCACTACTTATAAAAGGATTTGAAACATATAAGAACATTAAAGTTCACTTGGGTATATATCTAATTTATTCAATTTATAAGAATAACTTAGATATTCTAAAAATATTTAAGACAGACAACTTGTGAAAATAAAAAGAAAAATCATAATGAAAACAACATTGAAAAAGAAAGAAAGTAACATTGAAGGAGATTTCCAAAGCCAGACAAGAGGCCTTTGGAAACAGGACTTAATGTTCAATTTAAACTCCTGCCTATCAGTGGTAGAGTGCTTGCCTAGCATGTGTGAGGCACTGAATTCGACTCTCAGCACCACATAGAAATAAATAAATTAAATAAAGGTCCATCAACAACTAAAAATTGAAAAAAAAAAAAAAAAAACACCTCCTGCCTAGAATGACAAGTTGGTCACCTTCCCCCTTGTACTATAGATTCTATAACAGATAATTAATTACATTGTGTCCAGAGAGTCAAGATGTATACTGAGAGGAATTGAACTCTTATTACGTGGACCTTTTTACTAAAACATAATCATTCTTTTCTTTATCTTCTACCAGGCACCTAGCCCCTGTCATACAGCACTTGTTCTTCAATTTCAATAGAAATTCCCTAAAAAGGAATTTTTTTCTTCTTTGCACTGTCTGCCCATTGGAACACTGATTCAGAGCTGTGTCTCCTGAACTGCAATTCCTGTCACCCCAAATAAAGTCCTTTGATTTTGCAATTTCTGATTCGTTCATGCTCTACCACTGAGCTCCACCCCAGTCCAGTTTCTGAGTTTGAATTGTTCAACAAAAGCAGTCCCTCAACAAGAAAAGAGACCAAGTATATGACTGCAATTTAAAACATCTAAGGGGGCTGGGGATGTAGCTCAGTGGTAAAGCACTTGTCTAGCATGTACAAGCTTGTCTAGCCCTGGGTTTGACCCCCAACACCACACAAAAAAAAAAAAAAACATTTATATACATGTTTAAAATGTTCAAAAATAAAAATAAAATAAAGGAGCCAGGTGTGGTGGTGCATGTCTGTAATCCCAGCAGCTCCGAAGGCTGAGGCAGGAGGATCACAAGTTCAAAGCTAGCCTCAGCAATGGCGAGTCACTAAGCAACTCAGTGATGCCCTGTCTCTAAATAAAATACAAAATAGAACTGGGGATATGGCTCAGGGGTTGAGTTTCCCTGAGTTCAGTCCCCAGTACTCACCCACCTCCCAAAATAAAATAAAATAAAGGGCTGGGGTGCAGTTCAGTGGGTAGAGCACTTGCCTAGCATGCGTGAGGCTCTGGATTCAATCCTCAGTATTGAAAAACAGAGTAAAGCGAAAGGTTAGACTTTTTTGTTGTTGTTGTTTCTTCGTTTTCTTTTTCTTTTTTTAATGTTACTTATAAAAAGAACTGATACATTTTTAAATGTTATTAGTGGAATAATCTTTACAAGCTAAATTTAACCTTGAGAGCTTGTTTGGAGGTTCTAGCAGGGGAGCGCAGCTACTCGTATACCCTTGACCGAAGAACGGTCCTCCTCTATCGGGGAAGGTCGTCCTCTTCGACCGCGCGCGCAGCTTCGGGAGGGACGCACATGGAGCGGTGAGGGAGGAAGGGGACACCCGCCTAGCCAGCCAGATCAGCCGAATCAACCCTGGCGATCAATGGGGTGACAGATGTCGCAGCCAGATCGCCCTCACATTCATACAAGCTAAATTTAAAAACTTAAGAAATAGTGTTCCAAATTTTATAAATTGAATATTTTTATCTCACTAAAAATAAACTGCTTCTGGCACACAAAAATTACCTCAAGTCACAAAATTTATATTTAACAACTGGAAGGATCCATGGAAAGTTCAGAGAAAGGGAAGAGAAATGTGACTCAGCTTTCAATAAATATCAGTTCTTTGGGCAGCTGAAAAAGTCTATGATTTTGGAAAAGCATCCAAAGACCTTAAGCCCCTCAGGTCCCTCCAGGGAGTGCAGCCTTCCCCTCCTTGGAACAAACCTGCTGACCTTGGTCAGGGGCAGTTTTTGGCCCCTAATAAAGATGAACAAAGAACAAAGAAGGAAGTCAAGGAGGAGTAGGATGGGGGAAGGAGTAGAGAGGGAACACAAAGCATTTTCCTGAGGCACAGCCCCAGATCCTAACAAGGATCCTTTGTATATGGAAGGGACAACAGGCAAACTGGCAGAGAAGTGAAAGACAGTGGGACACAGAGGAGGACCATGGCTCTGCATGATCCCCAATGAGGAAGCAAAAGAGCAAAGGGGGAAGAGGAAGGAAGGAGCAGGAAAGAGACATTTGTTTAGTCCTACACTGTTCAAGAGGGCAGCCATTAGCCACATGTGGTTTGTCTGAATTGAGATCTGTTATAGGTATAAAATACACACTAAATTGCAGAGTCATCGTGAAGAAAAGAATGCATGATATCTCATTAATAAATTTCTATTGATTATTACACGTCAAATATATTACACACATTAGTTACATAAAATATGTAATTAAAATTAATTTCATCGGTTTTCCTTTTATCTCTTTTAACCAGACTACTCAAGAACTGAAAATTACCCAACATGGCTAACATTTGTGACTCACATTTCTATTAGGCAGTGCTGGTTTAAAGAGTCCCCACATGGCCATCAGATGGTACATCATCCCAAGATAGAGAAGCCACTGTTTAAAATGGGTCCAGGGTGGGTGAGTTGTGAGGGTGGAAACAGTGGAGGAGGGAAACAGGCTGGATGGGATCAACACAAGGAGACAGTGTTCTGCAGTTCCAGTTTTAGGGGTGAGTGTGCTCTGGGGGTAGCCCTTGGATAGACAATGGACACACCCAAAGTATAATGGAAAAGCCTTTGCCCCCATTTCTTGGTTCAGAATATCAATCTGTCCACGTCCACATTAAATCCTAAAACTTTTTTTTTCTATACTGGGAATTTAATCTAATCCAAGGACACTCTTAACACTGAGAAGGACACTCTAACACTGAGCTACACCCTCAGCCCTTTTAATTTTTGTTTTTGTTTTTTTTTTTTTCTTTTTGTGAGACAGGGTCTCACAGAATTTAACAATCCTCTGTGGCTGGGATTAGTCATGAGCCACCATGCCCAGATAAATGCAAGGACTTAGAAACTTATTCACACACACACACCCCTTTTGACGGCTGAAGAGCCTGAAGTCCAGAGGAAAAATAAATAAATTTTAAAAAATTGTTTGTAGTTGTAGATGGACAGAATGCCTTTATTTTATTCGTTTATTTTTATGTGGTGCTGAGGATTGAACCCATTGCCTCACACATGCTAGGCACACATGCCACTGAGCTACAGCCCCAGCCAGAATCTCTGTATTTTGACTGGGTGTGGTGGCACACACCTGTGATCTTAGCCACTAGGAAGGCTAAGGAAGGAGAATCACAAGTTCAAGGCCAGCCTCAACAATTTATGGAGACTCTCAGCAACTTAGCAACTATCTCAAAATGAAAAACAAAAGGGGTTGTAATTATGTAATTAAAATTAATTTCATCCGTTTTCCTTTAAAGAGTCCCCACATGGCCATCAGATGGTGTATCATCCCAGGATAGAGGTTGTATTTCAGTGGTAGAGAGCCCCTGGGTTCAATTTCAAGTAGTAGTAGTAGTAGTAGTAGTAGTAGTAATAATAATACTTGTGTTTTAAATTGTTAATACCTAAAATCCTGATCTTCACCACATAGCTGCCAAGTTTGACCTTGTTATACACAGTACTTAGTGATGAGTAAAAAGTACAGACATGCCAGGCAGTGGCACGTGCCTGCAATCCTAGCAACTCTGGAGGCTGAGGCAGGATTGCAAGTTTGAGGTCAGCCTGGGCAACCTAGCAAGGCCCTGTCTCAAAATAAAAAATAAAAAGGGACGGGGGTAGGGCCGGGTGTGGTGGCACACACCTGTAAGCCCAGGTGTGGTGGGAGGTGGAAGCAGGATGATCGCAAGTTCAAAACCAACCTGAACAATTTAATGAGGCTTGCTAAGCAATTCAGTGAGACCCTGTCTCTAATAAAATACAAAATAGGGCTAGGGTGGCTCAGTGGTCGAGTGCCTCTGAGTTCAATCCCTGGTACCCAAAAAAAAGGAGATGTGTGTATAGCTCAGTGGTAGGCCACCCCTGGTTTAAATTCCCAGTACTGAAAGAAAAATGTACCCACAAAAAAAAAAAATATAGCCATCAGATGTTGCTATAGATTGGTGGTTCTCACTCAGGGGTGATTTTGGTTCCCTGGGGACAACTGGCAATGGGAAGACATTTTTGGTTGTCGCAATGGGAGGGGGGAAGTGCTACTAGCATCTAGAGAGTTGAGACCAGAATGCTACTAAACATTCTAAATACATAGGACTGTTCTCAAAACAAAGAATTATTCAGCCCAAAATGTCCACATGCCATGGTTGAAAAACCTGCTGTAGACAAAATCCCAGCAATGCAGTTTTTCTCAGAGCACAGCTCATATGTGGAGGATGTATGGAGGGTGCTACTATGGACCCCTCCCCCAAGTGCCTCACTGAACAGGTACAACCTGCTGGGTTTGCCTGTATGCAGAGAACAGCCTGCTGAATGCTGTGGGAAAAGGGAAAGGTTTTTAACAAGTGGCCCTATTTCAAGAGGAAATGGCACCCCTGAACCCCTTTCCTGCAATCCCAACTTCACTGTCCACTCCCACAGGATCAGAGCCAACTTTGCCTCTATTTCGTAGTCCATGAAGTAAAATGATCATTCTAAAACACTCTGCTACCCCAACCAAGCTAGTTTTGAAAGCCTCTATAAAAACACAAAGTGCTCCTGAAATCCTTTACCCTCTGAAATGCGGCAAGCAAGAGCTTATGAAAAACAAAGCTCTTGGGGATGGGGCTTGGCTCAGAAAATTGAGGTTTCTGGCTGGAAGGCACCGAAGAGGTCACTTATTTCAATTCAGAGAACAAGCTGAGGCACGGAAAAAAAGTCAGAGGTTAGACAGAAAAGCTCCTTGATAGTAATTTCTACTGTCAATTGACTAGACATAAAGCTAACTTTTTCAGGAAATGGACAAGATCCAGTTTGGTTTGTTTTGGGTTTTTGGGGGGGTGAGGGATATTATCTATTTGTGGGTGTTTGTTGTTGTTTGTTTTTATAGTGCTGGGGATTGAACTCAGGGCCTTATGCCTGCTAGGCAAGTGCTCTACCACTGAACATCACCCCCAAGTCTTTTTTATTTTTATTTTTAAACAAGGTCTGGCCAAATTTCTGAGGCTGGCCCCCTGAGGATTACAAGCAAGTGCCACTGTGGCCAGTTTGAACAGGATCCAGTTCTAAGGACTGACTCATCCAGTTTTTTTTTTTTTTTTTTTTGATCCAGTTTCTTAACCCACCTATATATCCCAACAGAGCCCATTATCCTGTTTCTACCGAGTAACTCCCACAAGCCATTAGCTGTAGTTTATAGGTATCAAGCTAATCCTTTTAAAACAAACATTTTAATAGACTCGTCTTTCAGTGTCTAACTGCTCTGAATTCTTTTCTCCAGGTGTCTCACAGTCTTTGGGAGCTGGGAGACTATTGCTGATAAGTGTTTTTGAGTATTTAAATTCACATTTGCTTTTACAAATGTAGGTCTGATTTCCAAAGGACAACCTAGACTCTGCCCTAGGCAATAAACTGATTCCTGACCTTGAGGGCACGGGACAGAGGTGAGGAGCAGAGAGCAGCCAGAGAAACTGGGAGGCCCTTGGGTATTCCATATACACAGGAAAGCGACTCCTCGCAGGTCAGAAAGTGGAGGACAGAAAGCACAGATCCAGCGCCATAAGCAGGGCCCCCAGAGATTGCCAGAGAGTGGGGAGGTAGTTGCCAACAGGTGGGAAAGCTCCTGGGACAGGACTGCAGAGCTGCTGCAGACAGCGAGGCCCAGACAAGTCAGGCGGATGTCAGCCAGGCTGGAGAGGTCAGGGAGACTTCTTTGAGGGAGGGGGCTTCCAGGAAGGCCTTCCTGAAGAAGTGGGGTGTCAGGAGCCTCTCGGAGGCGGCGGCTCCAAGGCGCTGCCTCACCTGGGGCCCGGCCGCCTCGCTCTCGGCCTCCGCCCGCGAAGCCCGCGCGCAGCTCGCCAGTACCATGAACCCGGACGGGTGGCCCGGCGCGGCCTCCAACAGGGCCACCTTCACGGACGTGGTGCCCAGGTCGATGCCGAGAGTAACCAACCCAGAGGCCATAGCGGCGGTAACCCGGTGGCTCCAGTTTCTTAACCCAGGCTCACTCTTCACCCGGGAGGGAGGAGCCGGGGCGGGGCTTCGCCTGCCAGTCTTTCAGCCACACTCAACATGGCGGCCTCTTCTCTTCCCATTGGCCGAGGACTCTCACGCCCTCCAGACGGGACCCAGAGGGTTCCGCCCTTAGGGCAAAGGTTCGGGGACTGGATCGTTGACCCAGCTTCTCTCCCTGAAGCAGCACAGAGTTCACCTGTAAACCATGCAGGCTCCGAGAGAAATGGCTTGACTTTCCTTCACACGGGAGCCCCCATCTCTGCCAAGGCCTTTCGCTCTCCCCTTAACCCTGCCTAGCTCTGGCCTGCTGAGACGTAAAAACTACAACTTCCAGAGGGCCTTGCGCGGAGATCTGGCCTCCATAAGTCAGGTGGCTCAAGTCAGGTGACAGCTGGGCCCGCCCTCACACAAAGTCTGAGCGGCCCGGGGAATCGGGTACATTCCCAAGCGGCACCTGGCGCGAGGTTGCTGCGAACGGTGAGATAGGTCCCCGGAGCCTAGGAAGCTCTCTGTGAGGTGAGAGTCGGCAGGACCTGGACAGCCTCCCATTTCCCAGGCGGACCCCCTAAGGCCTAGAGACTGGCACAGCACGTCAGCTGGACAGCCTGCCGCGGATCCAGCCCCCTTAGCCGCGCCTGGGTTCCATCTGCTGTCACCAGTCCTGGCTTGGTGACACCGGACAGACCTAACGTTGATGGGAGAACTCGGGTGGTGGTGAGCGGAACCTGGGACACTGGGCTGTCGGGATGGTGTGTGGATGACTCTACCTTAGAGTGCTTCAGTCCCCTTCCCCGCCTCCTGCTTCGCTGCCGCTTGAATCTGGGTGTGCAGATCGCTTGAAGAGGGCAGACGCTGAGGTGACCGTTCCAGGAATTCCTGTTAATTTGCCCAGTGCTAGTCTCCGGGGCAGTCAGCAGGAGGAAATCCCGACCCTGCCCTCTGGGGTTCTCAAACTGAAGGAAGGGAGGACAGCTGAACCCTTGTGAGAGCTTGCTAGGTGCCCTAGGGAACAGTAGTAATTGCTTTACATCATTGTTTCTCAATCTGTTTACCCTTGTCAACCCACTCCCACCTTCAGATTTTTAATTGTGCTGATAAACTGTACTTGTTTATATATTATGGCACTTGGGAGAACCAAAAAGCAATGCATTATCTTAGGGTTGTTTTTTTTTTTGCAACATCCCCAGAAACCAATTGTAGCCCCCATCGAGAATTCATGCTTTACATCTCATATCATTTAAATCCTATGTGGTAGTGAGATTAGATAGTTAGAGAATCAATCTGACTTTTAAGCATTTTAATCAATTTATCTATCAGTGTCTTTTTGTCTTTTCTGGAATCCTTCCTGCTGAGTGTCTCAGCCTTTGGGGATGAAGGACTTTTGCTGACCAAGTGTTCAAGACAGTCTGTGAAATGAGGAAGAAACTGGGTTTTTTTTGGGGAGGGGCGGGGGGAGCAAGAACCCTAAAGACAATAAAACTGAATTCTTTCTTTCTGTTAACTAGGTTGCAAAAAGCAGTTGAAGAGGAAAAAATTAAAGTCTGTGTTCACTTCCTCAGGGTGGGACTTTACATAACCTTCTAAGCTGTTCTGAGCTAGTTTCCCCATATATCAAAGAAAGATAAGTCCTCTTCTTTCTTCATAGAAAGAAGGATCCCCTTCTCTGAGGTTGTGGTGCAAAACCCATGAAGTCAGAAATGTGAAGTGAAAGTCCTTTTATGGGCCATTCCATGCCATGATTGTGGGAGCATATCATCTTCCTAAAGCTGAGCTGATTCATCCTTAACATGATGTTCTCTTACTGTTTGTTTTTTCTTCCTAGTTCTGCAAAATCAAGGAACATGATAAGGAATTGGCTGCTTATTTTTATCCTTTTCCCCCTGAAGCTTGTAGAGAAATGTGGTAAGTTTAAAAATGAGTCATCAACTTTTAAAAAAGAGAAACAAACAGTGAGTAACCTGTCCTCTTTGTCACCGAAGGTCTACTATTGTCCAGGCCATGCATATCTGCCTGCCCTTCAGCCACGTGGTCTGCTCTGGGGCCCAGGAGTTTCACAAAGAGCCAGATGTGTCCACAAATAATTGTCCTTCTTCCCTCAGGTCCCTGTTCCCTTTTCCACATCACTAAAGTCAACAGTTGGTTCTTAAAGTCAGATTGTACAAGTGGTTCTCAAAGTCAAACTGTGGAGTTCCAACAAGCTGAGATAATATCTGTGAAAAATGACTTAGGTTTATACCCCATGGACCTCACCAAGAGAGCCAGGTGTTCTGGGAGACACTGGGGAGCCAAATGACATGTCTACCTTACTGTACTTGATCCTTCCAGATACAGACACCTGAGGAGTCTTCCTGACATTACCTTGTAATAAACTAAAACCTTTCCCTTAGAGAGGATCAGAGGACCAGGGAATAGCAGCTAACAGGGATAGGGGGACCACAGAGAAGCAGCTGGTATCAGGGTTTGCATGTCTTTGTAGGAGGGACCTTCGAGTGCTGTGTCAATTCTAGCTGTTCTCCCACTATGCAAAGCATTTCTGAAATTCCATCCAATGAAAAACTCTGTTTAGCACTCCATGGGTGCCAGTCCCATTATTTTGATCATTAACTTGGCTGTTGTTAAAAAGCAAATGCATCTTGGGGCTGAGGTTGTAGCAGAGCACTTGCCTAGCATGTGTGAGGCACTGAGTTTGATCCTCAGCACCACACACATAAATAAATAAATAAATGCAGATGCATCTTGAAATCCCTGACTAAAGGGGCTGAGGATATAGTTCAGTGGTAAAGTGCTTGCCTAATATGCACAAGACTTTGGGTTTAATTCCCAGCACTGTGAAAAAAGAAAAAATCCTTGACTGAAGATTTCAAGTGAACTGGTACAAACCATGCCAACCCTGCATGTATTTTCTTAGAGCTATGCGTAATGGTTGTACCATTAAAGTTATCTAGCCTTTTAATCTCTGAGGAAACAATGGTCATCTGATCAGCTTTGTTAAATATTGGTCATGTTACTTTGTGGTCACATCTTGTTGATAATTTGTGAAAAGGGCAAGGTCCCTCTGATCATGAGGTCCATTGTTTCTCAGTAGGGATGCCAGAGTATTGAGAGAATGGCTCTCTGGAATTAAGGTTAGAGTGTAAGTGCATGTGTGCATACACATTGAACCTCCTTTTAGTAATGCTAATAAATTCCCTTAGCTAAGAAATAAGAGAAAATTAAGCTTCCACTACTCCAGTTATATAGAGGGGAAACTGAGGCCAAGACAGAGTAGAATTCAGAGCTAGATTGAAACAAAGCTAAGACTTTGCTAGGATCTCTACTCCATTATATCACTTTGCCTCCTTTCCTGAATGTCATTATGAAAGAATAGTGTGAGTTACCATAAAATCAAGCACCTGGAGCTAGATTTCTAGCTGATTCTGCTGTACCCTTCTTCTGTGCTTTGAGGAGTGATCTTAGGACTATAGATGAGATGAGTGATCTCCGGAGTATTTATCTCTGACTTCTTTGGGTGGAATCTAAGGCAGTGCAGCCTAGCAGCAAGAACCTGAGCTTTGGATCCGACCATTCCAGGTTTGACTCCTGCCCCCACCATTTTTAAACTATATGGGCAAGACACCTTCCCTCTGAGAATTTTCAGCTTTCTCATATCTAAAGTAGGACTGAAAAAGTGCCTACCCCTGACTGGCAATATAGCCTAGTGGTATATTGCTTGCCTAGTATGCACAAGGTCCTGGGTTCAATCCCCAACACGACAAAATCAACAAATAAGTAATTCCCTTTTCCACATCAAAAAATAAATGAGCCGGGCACCATGACTCATGCCTATAATCCCAGCAACTTGGGTGCCTGAGACAGTAGGATACCAAGTTGGAGGCCAGCCTCAGCAACTTAGTGAGGAAGGCCCTCAGCAACTTAATGAGACCCTATCTCAAAATAAAAGGGCTGAGGGTGTAACTCAGTGAAAGTGCCCCTGGATTAAATCCCTAGTACCAAAAATAAATATATAAATTAATTATATTAAATGCCTGCTCCTTGTAATAATTACAAAATGGGAGTTAAGAATATAGTGGAGTGGCTGGCATGAAATTAGATGAAGAGCAGGAGAGGTCCCAGTAAGTATTAGTTAAAAACAAAACAAAACAGAGCCTGTTTAGTGAAAACTGAGGTGGATTCACTGTGACTCCTTTGGTAATTATGATATGGTGTCTAAAGGCTCCCACCCCAGAGCGAACTTTAAGATGTACTTTTCCAGGTTATGGTACCAGCTTCCTGGCTGCTAAAATGTCCTGTATTTCAAAATGATGATGATGATAGTAACCAATAATTATTTCATATGCAGGTCAAGTGGAAAGCATGTTACAAACATTACTACCTTTTATTTTCACAGTGATCCTTTAAGATAGGTCTTGCTATTTTCCCCCATTTTACAGATGAGGAAATGGAGACTCAGAGAGATTCAGTACCTTACCCATGATCACATAGCTAGGAAGAGTCAGAGCCATGGTGGAACTGTGTGATTTCAGAGTGTTAAATACTGCTGTCTTTTGTGGTGCTGAGTGAGGGGGACATAAACATTCTTGGATCTGGTTCCTTGAGAGTTCATAACTTCCTCCTTTTACATGCAAAGTCTGTGAAAAATCTAAGGCCTTGTGGATCTCCCACTCACTCTGACCACTGTTCCAAAAGAACCCTAGGTACCTAGAGGTATGGGTGGCTGCCTGATGTCATTTTTAGTACCCCTGTCCTGAGCAGTGGCTCTTTATGGGACTTGGTTATCTGGTGTGGTCCTCAGTTCTGGGTAAAATGAACTGCACCACCCCAGTTTGCAAGACCAGAATAAAACCTCAGATAGGTATCAGAGCATTGGTGCTCCCTTCTGCAGCACATATACTAAATTGAAATGATATCAGAGCAGTGAAAATGAAAACAAAAAGTGGGACAGAGTCACCAAATTGCCTCCAGGTCCTGAGGCTATAGTTAACTATGAGAGGGACCTCCAGGCATTGTGGTGCACACCTGTAATCCCAGTGGATCAGGTGGCTGAGGCAGTAGGATCATGAGTTCAAAGCCAGCCTCAGCAAAAGCAAGGCACTAAGCAACTCAATGAACCTGTCTCTAAATAAAATACAAAATAGGGCTGGGATGTGACTCAGTGTTAAGTGCCTATGAGTTCAATGCCCATGAGTTCAATCCCCAGTACCCAAAATAGAGAGAGAGAGAGAGGGAGGGACCAACATACTATGAGCAGCTTGGCCTCTACAAGGACCTGAGGGAGCCAGGCAAGAGGATACTGTAGATCACAGACAGTGGGCATCTCAGCTGGGGGATTTTCAGACTGGAGGAAGCCTTCATCCACATTCCTAGATGAAGGGCTAAGAGGTAGAAGTAATCTCAGATGTGATCAGAAAGGCTCCAGGTAGCAGAACTGGACCCAGAAATGTGAGTTTCAGGTTGCCTGAGCACCTTGGAGAAGATGAGATGACTCTCCCTGTAGGTGTCCAGGCAGGGGAAGAAGAACTACCAGGTAGGAGTATTGAATAAGGAGAATCAACAGAGGAAGCTGAATTAAATTTTAGTTCTCAGTTCTTCATTATCTGCCTTTAAGGAGTCTGGGTAGAGGAGACCTGGGCCCTGCTTGCAGGCTCTACCCCTACAAGAACCATCTTCATCAGAGTTGAGCACCTGCTCTCCCGTTTGGGTGCCATTCCCATCCCAATTTAGATTCATAATCATGACCTCTGGACTGCATAACCCTAAGGTCTGTGAGACAGGAAAGGTGAGATGGGGAGGTTATGGCATAATGTTTTAAGCACACCTGGAGTGGAGGTAAGGGCAGGGATGAGGAGGTGGGCTGCCCGAAGAACACAAGAAGAGCTTGAAGAGGCAAGTTTGGTCATGTTCTGAGACCAGGGTACCCTGGGGTAGTTGACCTCCCAAGGTGATTTTTTTGGTTGTTGTTGTTGTTTGGTATTGGGGATTAAACCCAGGGTCTCCTGCATGCTAATCACGTGCTCTACCATTTAACTACATACCCAGTTTCCCAAGGTGATTTTCTAACACCCAAACGGGCTTCCTCCCTCATCCTGGAAGCACTTATTTGTCTACCTTATCTTGAGTTAACATCTTAATGCCAAGAAGAAATCCTTTATGATGAAAAATGTGTATCTTTAACTATTCTCCAGTCACTACCTTATCGCCAGCTTCAGGAGGGGGATCCATGCATGGGTTAAGCTGAATCAATAAGGGATTGTAAAAGGGTTCTTTAAAACCATGTTAGCTGGGCCCCATGCATGTCTTGAGACTGCAGAGAAGGGCTGGACCAGTTCTTCAGAATTATATAACCTTATAAAGAAGAGACCCCTGTGTTATCCATCTGAAGAGGTGGTTCCCATTCACCATTTATAATCCCAAATGGTGGCATGAATTCCTTTGTGGTAATTTTGGAGCTCCGTGCTTGTAAATTGTCTCCAGGTAACTAAGCCTCAGGCCCTCAGAGCCTGTCAGAAGAGGAAATTGGGGAGAAAGCTCCAGCATTTCCTGCTCTGGCCTATGGCACCTTCTGTCTCTGAATCTGGCAACAGATGTGGAAGGAGCATAATGAGGCCCATGTATCCAGTCCCCTCATGGAGCCTCCAGTACCTCCCTCTCTTCACTTAGAAAGTAGGATGTCAGTGATCAGATGTCAGGGGCCCTTATGCCTATTTCTTCTCATGGGCCTGAACACTCTGATCTGATGACTCACATCATTGACTTGGGTCCTTCCAGAATCGACTGTCAGCTTCACCGTGCCTCCTGTTGTGAAACTGGAAAATGGCAGTTCAACCAACGTCAGCATCACCCTGGGGTAAGTTGTCAGGCCCATTTTTGTCCTCAGCCCCACTTGTATGGGCCCTACAGTTAGGTCAGGGCTGACTGGTGGTTCAGTCTATTCATATTTCAGAGGTGACGCTTTTGCCTCTTAGTTGGAGGACAAGCCATAGAAACAACAGTGATACTAACCCTGGGCTACAGAGTAGGATCTCATTTGAACCCCCAAACTGAATCCTTCCACTAGGAGGAAGAAGAAGGGGTGCTTCTTACCAGAGACACAAGCTTTTTCTCCCCATGTGGAGAGTTCTAGAGTAATGAACAATCGATGCCATACTTCAAGACCCTTTCCAAGACTAAATACTTGAAGAGATCCCTGAAGGTCAAGGGGCAAGAAGCTGAACTACTGATTAGTCCTGCTGAGGTTACTTCCAAAAGCAGAAGTGACCATATGGCATAATCCCACTCCTGCAATGCTCATGCTTGGCCTTTGTCGGAGACTCTTACTTGATGACCCCTTCAAATTTAGGCACAGGGGTCTTGACCTAGTCTAGACTGTGCCAGAAAGCCCACCTCTCCCTTTGTGCCCTTAGCTACTTCACCCTGTTCATGCACCCCAGTTGTGAGGATGCCCTGAGTTGAAGATCTGGAACCCTGTCCTTTTTTCTTTACCTTTCCTGGGAGGTATGGCTCCCAGTTTCCCTTACAGCCCTGCCATTTCATTTCCAATTCCTATCATTCCTGCACGTCCATACCTTGTAAATGTCCCAAGTCATCCTTTAACCCCAACTCACCCCCTCTAGAGTCCCTGAGTGGCTTATGGCTGGCCTCTCAATTAACTCCAAGCCTCTATACCCAGATTTGAGGTCCCTATGGGCTGTTCCCCAAGGGCCCTCATTTCCTTCAGTCAGATTCTGACTTTGTAACCAAATCCTGCTCAGATCTGACCCTTTCTGGGAAGCCTTTCCCACTGCCACAGGGAGCCTCTATCTTATCCATCTCTGGATGCCTCCCAAATCATTCACAGTCAGTTTGCTACCTTCTCACATTCTCATCCTACCCTGAAGGGACATCTAATTTTCTGGTAAAGATAGAAGACACCTAAGGAGCAGGGATTCCACCTCTCTACCCCTCAGGGTTGAGCACGTAGCATTTCTTATTCCTGATTACTTGAGAAATTAAGACCTGGTGCAAAATCCAGAGGGTTGGTTGAGATTTCACAGTGTCCAATTTCTCAGCAATAATCAGACTCTTGTCCTCCACAGGCAGCCATTAAATGCAACCTTGGTGATCACTTTTGAAATCACATTTCATTCAAAAAATATTACTATCCTTGAACTCCCTGATGAAGTAAGTAACAAATCTAACTAATGGGAAATGCTAAATAACAAAACATGTTGTAATTAAGAGTTTGTGGCTATGGGTCACCTAGATTGTCCCTGTTTCATCATTCCAAAAATCTGTGACTTTTGTTTTCATCAGTCTCTTTGGGGATGAGCATTTTATGCTATATAACTTTGATTAAGAAGGAGATAGGAAGAAGCCAGAGGCAAAAGTGGTTCTGAGAATTAGAAGTTCTTAAGATAGTTTTCTAAGGCCTTACTACTCAAGAATATTCATGAACCAGCAGCATTAGTCTTGTTTAAAAATCTTTCAGTTGTTCCAGGCATGGTGGCACCCACCTGTAATCCCAGCTACTCAAGAGATAGGAGGCCAGCCTCCACAATTTAGCAGAGCCCTAAGCAACTTAGTGAGACCCTGTCTCAAAAGTAAAAAAATAAAAAGGCTGGGGATGTGGCTCAGGAAGGAAGGAAGGAAAAAATCTTTCAGTTGCTGGGGCTATACTCAGTGTTAGAGTATGTGTCTAGCATGCTGGGGCCCTGGGTTCAATGCCCAACACCACAAAAATAATAATAACTTTTTAGAAACATAAACTCTTAGGCCCTATCCCAGATTCAAAGTGTATATGTTAGCAAGGTCCCCAGATGATTGGGGTCCACATTAAAGTTTATGAAACTTTTTAAAAAAAACATTAATTTTTTTAGTTGTAAGTGGACACAGTATCTTTATTTTATTTTTATGTGGTGCTGAGGATCGAACCCAGTGCCTCACGCATGCTAGACCAGCACTCTTCCTCTGAGCCACAACCCCAGCCAAGTTGTTCATAACATGAGGCACTATGTTCAATTCTCAGCGCTGCATATAAATAAATAAAGTCTGTTGACAACTTTTTTAAAAAGTACATTTACTCTTAAAAAAAAATGTTTATGAAACTCTCTTCTGAGACACTATTGAGTGGATATCATTTGTAAAACCCAGTTCCAGAGGCTGCCTGGGATAATAGTAACAATTATTCAGAGCTTTATGTATTTATCTATTTGTATGTACCTTGTTTCCTCCTTACCAGGGATGTAAGCCAGTTGCCACTCAACTAGATAAGAATAGGGAGGCAGCAAGCCAGGCGTCTTAGCTCACGCCTGTAATCCCAGCAGCTAGGGAGGCTGAGGCAGGAAGATAGGGAATCCAAAGCCAGCCTCAACAACTTGGTGAAGCCCCTACCAACTTGGTGAGAACCTGTCTCAAAAAATAAAAAGGGCTGGGAGGTGGCTTAGGGGTTAGACCCCTGGTACCAAAAAAAAAAAAAAAGAAGAAGAAGAATAGGGAGATAGTAACTCAGGAGAAATAAGGGTTTAAAAATAAATTAATTTTTAAAAAAACAAGATGAATACAAATCAGTTAGGATGAATAACTTCTGGAGATCTATCATGACTATAGTTAATAATAAGGTATTATGTATAGTCGTGCACCAAATAACCTGTTGGTCAACAGAGGACCACGTAAAGGACAGTGGTCCCATAAGATTATCCTGTATAGTGTGACAAGTTAGCCATCTCAACTCGTATTTATCCATTCTATAATGTTCATATAATTATAAAATTGCCTAATATGTTAAATCAGAGCATACCCCATTATTAAGGAAGTCATGACTGTGATGGAAGACTGTTAAGAGATTTTAAATGTTTCCACCTTAAAAAAAACAAAACAGATTTACACCATAAAAAAAGGATAAGTGCCGGGTATGGTGGCACATACCTATAATCCAAGCTACTTGGGAGGCTGAAGCAAAAGGATAGCAAGTTCAAGGCCAGCCTGGGAAACTTAGTGAGACCCTGCCCCAAAATAAATAATAAAAGGGCTGGGGATATGGCTCAGTGGTAGAGCACCCCTAGATAAATCCCTAGTATCACAACAAGAACAAAAAAAAAGGAGGCTGGATATGTTAATTAGCTAACATTGTACATATGTTCCATTTTTATTTGTCAGTCATACCTTCACAATGCCAGGGAGGGATGCAGGGCTGAGCTGGAAGGCCCTGAGGCCATGGCGGGGAGGTGTGGAGGTGGACAGCAAAATCAGTGGTGAGGTCCAGCATGCAAACAGTAGTGAAACATGATCAATCTCAAGAGTTGGAGAATCTGGCAAATGCAGCACTGCTGAGAGAGGGGCTTCAGAGTGTCCCTTTAAAGGGATCCTATGTGAGAGGAGACCTTGATCCCTTGATAAGGCATTAGCCTGTGCCATTTCTCACAGCTTCCTGCCACCAAGGGTCCAGGGGCAGCAAGCAGTACAAGAAGAGCAGCTGGTTCCAATAGCAGGTCTGAGCAGCCCTCTTCATCCACAGATCACGTTTAGACTCTGGGAGGAACACACTACTTAGTTTAGGGCAAACATCTACATAAGAGTAATCCTCTTTTAAAAGTAAATGGAAGCCACACAGTATCAAGCTAAAAAGGCTGACACAAAAATCATGGGCTGTCAGATTCATTGCATATAAAGTACTAACAAAGTGACCATATGGTGTCAGCGGTTACCCTTGGGGTCAGGAGACCAAAGAAGCGGGTGGTACAGGGCTTCTGGGGTGTTGTTTCATTTCTTGATCTGGGAGCTGGGTACATTCTGTCTGTAGACATTTCATCCAGCTGTGATGTGTGTACTTTTCAGTATGCGTGTTACAGTTCAGTTTATTAGGAAAAAATTCACAGTAGGAGTCAAACAAGCCATTTGTATCAAATGACCTTCATGGACACTTTTCAGACTCTTGCTTCACTGGCCCCTCCTCATCCAGCTCTTACCACTCCTGTCCATTAGAAGTGACATTAGAAGTCATTGATTAGAACCTGGGAGTTGGGTTATCTAGAAACCTGTTCTGTGAGCCTTGGATAAGGTCATTCATCAGGACACAGCACAAGATCGTTTATAATGTCTGACTTGACCACACTGTGAGGATTAAAAGCAATACCAGCAAGTATAAAATATCGGGCCTAATCATTTCAGTCTGCCTTATTTTGGTTGATTTCTGATTCACCAATTTCTCCCTGCCTAGTTCCAAAGGGATTTAATGACCACTTACAAATATACAAACAGCACTGCAAATGAAGTGACAGGAAAATAAAAGAGCTAAGAGCGGTGCATGTCATCAAATTTCCATTTCAAAGTCAAACTCAGAGATGTAGGGGGTTTGAAATGGTTGTCCTGCTAAAGTCCCCTGATTTCTGGTGCGAAAACCAAAAAGCCAGTGCCTCAAGGGTCCTTATTAAGGAGCCATTATCAGCTAACATTCATGGAGCTGTATCTCCATGGAACCAACTATATGGGTTGAGGGTAGACCATAGGTCTCACCCAGGGAACAAACAGATTGAGGACACAGGAGACAGTTTGGTTCACTAAAGATATATCACCCTGTTCCCTGCTACCCTGGGATGGGGGGATTGAGAGCAGATGTTGCAGGCAGGCCTCCAAGTCCATTTTCCTGGAGCAGCACATTAGGCAGAAATGTGGTTAAGAACCTTCATGTTTGTCAAGCATTTGATTTGTTCACTTGGCAACCAGGCAAGGGGTAGGACAGACATCCTCTTGTGGATCTTGAGGAGTCTAATGATGATGGAAATACATGTAACACAACTGTCAGAGTACAGCATGAAAGGAAGCACTCACTGTTTGCCGTGTGTCAAACTTTGTACTGGAAGCTTTGTGGACATCATGTCATTCACAGAAACCCTGTGAGATAGTCACTTATGTTATTCCAATTTATAGATAATCAGACTGAAATCAGAGCATAAATAACATGAGTAGTGAGAGAAAGAAAGTCATCCCACCCTCAGAATTGAGCCCTGGAAGGCCCTGAGGACCAGTCCATAGTTCTGCTCAAAGTCAAACACAGAGATGTAGGGGATTTGAAGTGGTTGTCTATCTCAACATTTCTGCCTTTTTTTTTTTTCAGCAAGCTCTTTGAAGATAGGGACCATCTATGATGGACCTTCTCCTCATTCCCTCATTTGTAGGCTGGTGTAAGACACTTGGTGAGACCCTAAATAATTATATGTGGCCTCAGATCAAATTAAGTCTTTCTAACAGGTTGAAGTGCCTCCCGGAGTGACAAATTCCTCTTTTCAAGTGACTTCTCAAAATGTTGGACAAGTGACTGTTTATCTGCATGGAAATTATTCCAATGCAACCAGGTAGGCTGGCCTCCTCCCTGGCCACATGGGCCTTGAGGAAAGGGAGGCCATGCTGGGCAGAGGGCAGAAGGGCTTTCTTCAGAAGCCCAGCCTTAGCTCATCACATCCCAAATCCCTTTCTAGCCCAAGGATACGCTTCTTGGTGATCCGCAGCAACACCATTAGCATCATAAACCAGGTGATTGGGTGGATCTACTTTGTGGCCTGGTCCATCTCCTTCTACCCTCAGGTGATCAAGAACTGGAGGCGGAAGAGGTAACCTTCTAAGCTTTGCCTGAGGCCTGTGGGGCAGTGAGAAGGGGCATTCCAGTGAGGCTGCAGTTGGTGCTGCTTCCCACTCTTCCCTCTGCTCTTCTCTGTCTGCCTTCTCAAGAAGGTTGTCGTGATGGGAAAGTCCTCTCTAAGAGCCTAGGTAGGAGTCCAGTGCTGAGCATTGGTCCCTTAGCCAGTTCAGTCCCTCCCTGTGGAAGCAACAAGATGGGCTTCTCAGCTAAGAATGGACCGGGTAGGGGAAAAGCCCACCCAAACCTCCAGAGCCCTGGAAGACTGAGGTGTCAAGTCACTCATCCTTCAGTCCTGGGGACGAAGCACTCCCACCTGATTTTAAAGACAAAAGTGAAAGTGGGCTTGGGGGGTGCATCTTCATGCAGCAAGAACACAAGCTCTGCTGCAGTCACCCTAGCCATGGGAGCCTCATAGCAGAGAGTCAGCAAGGGCAGAGGTACTTCTGCAGGAGGCCTCCAGGATCCCCTGTGGGAGCCAGGACTGGAGGAGCAAGTGAGGGAGGAAGGGAATCGGCACCCAAGAGGACAGGGGTTGGGTGGCATTGACTGTGGAATATTAAAGAACCAAAGAACAGTGCTCTCCTCACACTTCACCGCTAGGAGCTCCGTCCCCTCCCAGGTCTCACCCTTCCCTTCTGCATCCCTTTGCCCTTGGCAGTGTCATTGGTCTGAGCTTCGATTTTGTGGCCCTGAACCTGATGGGCTTTGTGGCCTACAGCGTGTTCAACATCGGCCTCCTGTGGATACCCTACATCAAGGTATGACACTGCCTGTCCCCCACGGCTTGTCCAAGCTTCTTGCTGACTACCTGCGTCTCACCTCCCAGCTTCTCCCCACCCTCAACAGGAACAGTTTTTCATCAAATATCCCAATGGCGTGAACCCTGTGGACAGTAATGACGTCTTCTTCAGCCTGCACGCAGTTGCCCTCACCCTGATTGTCATCGTGCAGTGCTGCCTATATGAGGTGAGAGATAGGGCCTGGCAGCCAGGCCCACCAGGAGCTATCCCAGCCAACACCTGTCCCAACCCACCCACATGCCACCTGCCATTCCTACCTGCCACTGGATAGAGATGCAGAATCCTCAGAAAGGAAACATAGTCATTCAGCATCTACTTCCCAGGCCTGGATAATGGATCAGGCCCTGTGCCAGGCACAGAGAACACCTAGTGAGTTCAAGGCCACAGGGCTCCAAAATCTTTTATGAGGGACACAGAGAAAAGCAGTGACAAAACATCAGGCTGAGAGCTGTGTGGATCAGGGAGCACAGGAGGCAGAGTAGAGGCCCAAAGCCAGCCAGGGAGGAAAGGGAAGGAGGGTGATGAGGAAATGATTCTTATTGTGGTTCCAGGGTGAATGACGTTCTGTGTTATTAAAGGGGAAGATGGGGTTGTCATTCCCCATGAAGGGACAGAATTTTGGAGGCTGAGGAGCATTTGAGAGGAAGTATAAGCAGATGGGTGTGGCCAGGGCTTAGGGTGCCAGCTGGAGAGTTGGCTCCACAGAGGTTAGGAGGAGCCTAGGATCAGCCTTGTTGGAGGCCCATTGGAGTCTAAGAGTCTCAGCAGGGAAGGGCACAAAAACCCCTGAAGTGACAGCTTTGTTTTCATTTCCCTGTGGTGTGTCACCTCCTTTGGTGAGTTCTCTTTACACACTGTTCAGGGCCCACAGAGGGGCTGTGTGGCCCCCGTCTTCACGAACCTTCTCAGTTTTCTTATCCTTGGCTGTAAAACTTTGGTGAAGAAGGCCCACTTGGCACCATGTCTGGAGAAAGGCTGGGGTCAAGGCAGATTCCGGGAAGAAGGGAATGTCCAAGCAAACCCCACTAGACCTAGGATATTAAAGAGGTTCCATCTGGTCATAGAACAGGTCGAAACCTGGGCTAGGATGAGTTGCTGGGCTTCCGGTGTTGGAATTTACATCTTTAACACCCTTCACTCCTTTTGGAATGAGCTTAGAGGCCACCCAGCTTTGCAAAGCAGAAACAAAAAGTAGATAGAAACTGGAGACTGCAAGGTAAAGTTGGTGCTGGGGATGGGATCTCACAGCCTGGCAGCTTGGGACCTCATCCCAGCCCAAGTGTCAACTTGTTCCATGTCCCAGATGGAGCCTGAGGATCCCTGGTATCTTTCCTACATCTCACCTTTCACTGAACATAGCCTCAGTGTAGGCCTCCCTCACATGGGCTATGTCAATGCCAGGCTTCCATCTCCAGCTCTCCCCTTCAGCCCACTCTGCACCCCTCCTTCATGGTCATCCCCTCCTGAGATCCTGCAGCAGCCCCTTGTGCCCCTATCTACAGCCCCATCCTCTTTGTCTCATCCTCAGCGAGGCAGCCAGCGTGTGTCACGGCCCGCCATCGGCTTCCTGGTACTCTTGTGGCTCTTCGCCTTCATCACCATGATTGTGGCTGCAGCTGGGGCAACCACATGGCTGCAATTTCTCTTCTGTTTCTCCTACATCAAGCTTGCTGTCACACTGGTCAAGTATTTTCCACAGGTACTCCAGGACCTTGCTGCATTATCATAAGGCCGATAGTGTGAGAGGTGAGAGGTCCTAAGCTCAGGCCCTGCTCCCAAGGCAGCTTTTGCCAGGGCATGGAAACTAGGGTGGAAAACCTCAGTGGAAACTAGTGAACCCTGGGAGGTAGGGAGCCCCAGTGGAAGACATTTAGGAGCATCTGGGACTGCAGAGGTAACAGCAAATATGGACCCTGACTGGGAGAGGACCACCAAAGAGGCCAAGACCTCCCTCCCATGTGGTACCAGTCAAGGAAGCCCAAAGAGCACCACGGGTTTGGAGGAGGGCTATGGAGCCTAGGCAGGAGGAAGAAGGGAATGTCCAAGCAAAACCCACTAGACCTAGGATACTAAAGAGGAGTCCCGGAAGCCCAGCATGGCTCAGATGGGAGTTATTTTCACTCTATAGATGGGGAAACTAAGGCAAGGAGAACTCGGTGATTTGCCCAATGTAACAGCTCTGATGATGGAGCATGTATTCCATACCAGGAAGCCAGGCTCCCAGCCTGTGTTGTTAAGGCACAGCACAAGTCCATGCTGAATACAGGGACAGCTTCATTAGAGATGGGAAGAAGAATCAGAGTTGCTGGAAAACCAGGATAGGGCTTCATCCATGGGTAGGAGTAGAGAAGGCAGTGGCTGTTCTCCCTCCCTCCCTCTGATGAGTTGGGAGGTGCTGGAGTGAAAGGAAGGACTTCAATTGCCCTGCCTGCAGATGAAACCCCAGGACCACCCAGACTGTTCTTTTGGCTGAGGCTTGTCAGAGCCTAAAGGTCACCATGTTCCTTGGAGCCAAGGCTTAGGCACAAAAGTGGGATGAATCAGAGCCACCCTTGTTTAGAGTGGCAGACATAAGGCATAGCCATCCAGCCCCCTCACAGCCCTCCATCTGTCTGTGTGACCCAGGCCTACATGAACTTTTACTACAAAAGCACTGCGGGCTGGAGCATTGGCAATGTGCTCCTGGACTTCATAGGGGGCAGCTTCAGCCTCCTCCAGATGTTCCTCCAGTCCTACAATAATGGTGAGTCAGCCAACAGGCTGCCCCCACCCAGTGGGTGTAGACACAGGGTAGGGTCAGGCTTTGGGACCCACTGCCCCCATCCCCAAGCCATAGCTACTCCCAGCAGCCTGGGGATTCCAAGCTCATCCCAGCCTACAAGGACAAACTCACCCAGGGGCTTTGCAGCTAAAGAATTTGCAGTCCTGGGCAAATGGGGACCCCCAAACCCCACATGTGCCAACTGCCACAGGAACTGCCAACCTAAAACCAGATTCTGTCCCCTTGACTATTAACAGACCAATGGACATTGATCTTCGGAGACCCAACCAAGTTTGGACTTGGCGTCTTCTCCATCTTCTTTGATGTTGTCTTCTTCATTCAGCACTTCTGTTTGTACAGAAAGAGACCAGGGTACGAGCAGCTGACCTAGCACCCAGAGACCTAGTGTAAATGGCCAAGACCCTGGGCCCTGGTGGGTAAGGCTGCACCCAGCAAACACCAGAGAAGAGGTTGGTGTGCAGGGCTGGCTCGGATGTGCTGACAGAGGAGAAGTGCTCTCTTCCTCAGGGCCAGTGCCTTAAACTCAACCAGCCTGCCTTCATCCAGTTCTCTCTGGGACAGACACCAGACTCTGCTCCAAGACTGAAAGCTAGACCTCAGGCTGTCCCTCCCAGCCTCCCCAGAAGTCTCAGCCCCTCCCAGGCCTCAAGGGCCAGGCATCTGGCCTTCCTGCATCTTGATGCTCCATCTTTTTTCTTTAAGGCTTCAGGCAGCACACACAGGTCCTGACAGCCATCTCAGGTGGAACTGGGTGCAGAACTTGCAGCTGAAGGCCTTTCCCCAAACAACCAATGTTTCTGGGAGCACCTTGAAGGGCTGACCTTGCAGCCAGGAGAGCCAAGGGCACTTTGCTGCCACTGCTGTGTTCCCAGAGACCAAGTAGCCAGGTGCTGTGGCCAGTGGACTCAAAGGTGCTGGTGCTGGTGGCGGAGGGGCGAGGATTTGGGGGTTAGGCCTTGGGGTCCTTTGTCTGAAGGTCCCCAAGACTCTCATTCTACATAACTCAGATTCTACAACAGCAGTACAGATGGCCCCAGCCAGGGCCTGGTGAAGAGGATTTCTGAACCTTGAGATGCCTGCCAGATCGATTCTGAAGTGAACTGATGCCCAATGCCCTCTGGAACTTTATCATACAAAGTCAGATACCACACTAACTCCATTCAGGTTTTTTGAAGGGATGTTATGGAAGTGGCATACTTTCTTTTGTCCTCTCTCCTACCTCCACTTTTTGAGTCAGATGGGGCTCCATCTGAACCCACAGTGCTCCTAACCCAGCACCTGTACAACAGGACACACTCTACCGGCCTGTGCCTTAGAGGCCTGTCAGACCTACCAAGTGGTAAGCATATTTCCCCCAAGGGGAGGGCAGGCCCCCTTCCCTTTTCCCAGGCCCCTGAGATGCTCTAATTTGGGGGCTTCAAAGTAATTGATACTATCTCACACAATGCTTGTGGGCATAATCTTAATCTCAAACCTCCTTCCCTCCCACCCCAACCTATTGTCCTTCCTAGGGCAGGAAGGGAGGGTCCCAGGATGTGCCTTGAGTTTGCTGGCCCACACATTTTTTACTACAAGGCCAATGTAAGCGGCCTATATCCTTTTTGTTTTCATGGTGCTTGTATCCTTAATTAAAACCTGGCTTGTTTCTTTCTGCACACTCAAAGCATTTGCTAGATGCAGAAGGCTGCTCTGTTGGCCTTTAGAGCTAAGCCCTGGGGGCTTAGGGAGTTGGCCTTACTGACCTCCTGTAAAGAAATGTGTAGGGCCTAGGAGATCACTGATCTGAGGTAGTTGTGTACTGACCCTGCGCTTCATTGGGTATGCCCTCTTGGGGATATGCCCACTCAGGGCCAGGTAGGTATGTCTCGTGGGTCTCATATGCCAGTACTAAGGTACACCAGCATGTGCAAGCTGCAGATGTGGGCAAGGGTTTGTTAGAGGTTTTTAAGGGCATGACTTCACTGGAATCAGGGAAGTAAAGGTCTTATTTTCCAGATTATTCTATCCAACTGTAAGGAATTTAAGGTCTTGTTTCCCTAGAGCAGAAAATGTAGCCCAACCAAACCTATAGACCGGTTTTATTTAGGCCACCCAGAGATTTTTATAAAATATGTCCTTGGGTATTGCACTTTAAAAATAGGAGATTTCAAATTCTGGACTTTTCTTCACAAATCTGATTTGGCAATATAAGGTGGATCCAGAAGTGGCAGCACCTTCTCAGAGCTAGTAGGCAGAGGACTAGACACTGCTTACTACCTAGCTAGCTCTTGACTTGCGGGAACATCCAGGGTTATGTCCCTGGCTGTGGATCAATACTGTCTAGAGTCTCAGGGGCAGATTCTTTTCCCATGAATCCTAGAGTGCCCATGAGGCCCCTCTCAGGTGGGAACTGAAGATAGGTTACACTGAAGTACCCCCAACTTCCTTTATGTAACCTAGCTTCACAGTGACACCCCAGGTTCCCCACCTTAATTGCAGTGAAGATATACCCAGACACAGATGTGGCCTTTGCCACATACAGGGTGTTTCCACTGAGGCTCCACCACCCATCATGGTATTAGAGCTGGGACCAGGGCTTCCCCTATGCCAGGAAGCACTTTACCACTATACCTTCAGCCCTCACTAAAGCTTCTAAGGCAACACCAGCCACACACTTTCCCGGGCAGGTGGGCCTAAAAAGAGTTGGGCTTTGTCCCAGAACAGTGGGAGACATGTTAGCCATCCTTAAAACCAAAGCACTTGTCCCATTCCACTCCATGTCTCAGCAAGGATCCCTCATGAATTCCAGCGTTCTTTATTGGACATGAGATGTTGGGTGTGGGGCAGCATCATACTGCCCCATTTCCATGGTAACCAAAGTAAGGCTGTTCACGTGCTAAGAGTAGTTGCTCCCACATGTGAATTAGTAAGCTAGACTCAAAACTACAACTGGCATCTCCAAATAGTAAGATAAAAACGCTGTGTATCAAAGTTGTGATTAAAAAAATACAAAAGTTAAAACCACGGGCATAGAGAAAAATGGCAATCCTGAGAGCTGCCCTGAAATGTCAGCTTGAACCTCAGCTAAATCCTGTAAGTAGGCAAACCCTGGGGAGGCCAGCACCCTTCAGGGAAGTGAGGGTGCATGGGAGGCTACCAGCTGCCATCCAGATGAACCTTCATAGTGCCTCCAGGAGTGTGGGGGTCTAGCCCCCCACTGGGCAATGTCGGGGTGGACAGCATGTGGCTTGGGCACTGTGGAAGTGACATAGGAAGGCAGGGCCAAGCCCTGCAGCCGGGGCAAATCAGGGAAAGCCAGCCCCGAGTGGCATTTCCCAGCTTTGGCAGCTCTCAGAAAGTGGTGTTTTCTGCTCACCCAGGCACTGCTGAAACAGCAGTAGGCTGAGCTTTGGTCATTGCAGACTGGCTTCACTCAGCTCCAGGCCCTTGTTTCCAATCCTCAGTATCCCAGAGACAGACCTGGTCCCAGAGCCTCGGGCTAGACTGGGAGGGGAAGCAGGGCTGGCTCAGGCCTCTGGGATCAGCTGTCGCCCTTCTGAGCTGGAACCCAGCATGCAGCAGAAGCCAGGATGGAGGAGCAGAGAGAGCGTGGAAGTGGTGTCGCTGTACAAATAGGCAGGTAGGCACAAGGTAAGGATCACAGGAGGGCTGCTAGGACAGCATGGACTGCTGCACAGCCTTCTGCAGCGACTGCCGCGTCACCAGCAGGCGCACCACCTCCTCTGAGCGCTTAGTGAGCCGTTTCCGGGCCTGATCATGTGTGACCATGGTCATGTCCCAGCCATTCACCTGATCCAGGGAGAGAAAACGGCCCACCTCAGTTCCTTGCTTCCACGATCAGCAAGCAGAGAACTACGGTGTACCCAGGCCACCCAAGCAGGCCCCCAGACCAAAATCTCCAAACATGGAGATGTCAAGCACTAGAACTGAGTTCAAAGAAGAGCCTTTTGTCTGTGGGCCATACCAGCATGACTTCCAGTTGGCTTCGGTGAGTCCCTCTCTGCAGGAAGGCTGGGCCAATCTCTCCCAACCCCATGTGCTTCAGCCCCCTTGGTCCAAACCTTAATCTCTCCTCCTCTGGGTCACTTGTTACCTGCATGATCTTGTCTCCAATCTGCAGCCCAGCAATTTCAGCAGGACCTCCTTCAGATACACGTGTGACATAAATGCCCTGAAAGAGGGAGCCCAGGTCAAGACCTATGGTCACTGGACTTGCCCCTTATCCACAAGGCAGAGCCTAACATAACATACTCCCAGCCACTCCTCTCCCTGGTCCCAGCCTGCCCCCAGCACATTCCACCAGTGTAGACTGTGCCAGGACAGCCAGGGGGAAAGCATGGCTACCTAGGGATGTTCCAGCCCCTGCTGATGACCACCTCCTACTTTTCCTGGGCTGTCTAAGCAGGCCTTCCTAGGGCTGAGAGGCCCACTCCCCATCCCAACCCTTCCTTTTCCCACCATATTATATCTTGACCTCTATCAGGATTGTCTGAGAAAAAGATCTGCTCCTTCCATACAGGCCCAGGAAGCAGAGACCCACCATCTCAGGCCTGTATGCCCCATGGAAAGGTCACAGGACCTAGTTCCCTCTCACCTTGTCTGTCTTATCTTCTGAGAAGGGATTTTGAGAGGGATCCTGGTCAATTCCACCTCCAATGCTGAAGCCCAAGATTAAGTTCTCACCTTGACGCAGCTTGTGAATTTCAACTCTTTGCTGGCAAAGGTTAAAAAAAAAAAAAAAACATGATGGGGTGAGTGGAGAATGAATCTGAGTCGGAAGCAGCAGCCTCAGGCTGCTGGGTCACCTCAGAGCTATGCCAAGGGGTGGGGCCCAATAGGGCTGGGCTGCAGATTGGAGATAAGATCATGGGGCCATCAATAGGAATCTAGCTGGTCACCAGCCTGGGAGGCTGGAGAGTTGGGACTTAAAACTTGGCAACATGGACCCACCCACACAGCTCTCTGCCCTGTCTTCCCCCTACTTCCCCAGCTTTGGTCACCATGTGTTCTAAACCCATTCTGGCCCAAGAGTCAAGGGTGCTGTGGCTGCCATGGAAGAGAGGTCCAATTTCCCAGGGAGGGGACCCACAGGGCAGGAGAGTCAGGCACAATGCAGGTACAATAAGGCAGCTCAGATTGCTGAGCCAGCACTGTCAAAGGCAAGACATTTAGGTGCTCAGGAAAAGTAGAGAAGATCAAACTTGCACCGAAGGGAAAGGGCTTCCTTCCTAGCCAAGGGAAGCAGACCAAAGGCTTGAAGGTCTGTGAGACCAAAGAGTACAGGATGAAGATGTGGAACTGCGAGGTAAGAAGAGGCTACAGCCGGATCAGGACAGCTGTGGGATGCAGACCTCTAAGACTATTCCTAGATGGGAGAGGGGGGTCCCCCCGAAGCCCCAGATCTTGCTCTTGTGCAGGGTTAAGGATAGTATTCTAGCCCCCCCCCCACCATACTCAGCTCCCCACCTTTCAGAGCCCTATGCAGGTACCTTCCAGTCACTAGATCCTGGGGACAGAGATTAACCAAAAGTGGAAAGTTCTGGGGAATTTTTTGTTTGTTTGCTTTGGTACCCGGGAGTGAATTCAGGGGCACTTGAACACTGAGCCACATCCCCAGCCCTATTTTGTATTTTATTTAGAGACAAGGTCTTACTGAGTTGCTTAGCGCCTCACTTTTGCTGAGGCTGGTTTTGAACTCGTGATCCTCCTGTCTCAGCCTCCTAAGCCGCTGGGATTACAGGCGTGCACCACAGCGCCCAGCCCCAAGATGTAAAGTTTTAACAGGAAGAATGGAAAAAAAAGCAAATGGCAACTGGATCTGGACCTGGACCTGGAGAGGCTTCACAAAGAAGGGATCATTTGTACCAGGCCTTAAGGAGGTGATGAGCATTGTGGCCACCTGACTGTGAACCCACTGGAGCACAGAGAATTTAGGGAATAGGGCAAGGCATGATCACATTTGATGCTAAAATGGCCACTTAGGTCATAAGTAGGAGAATGAATGTGTTGTGTGAGGTGGGTGGGGTGAGCATAGAGGCCAGAGGACATGAGCTACTTGGAAACTGAAATCCATAGACTTGATGACTGTTCATCAGGGAGAGGAGTCGAGCATCTAGCCATCTAATCTGGCTGAACACAACTATCATTTCAGATGGGGATCTAGGAGGAGAAGATAAAGTTTGAGTGCCAGAAGCCACCCACACAGGTGTCCAGAAGACAGGGCTGTGAAGCCTTTGCTCCACATGGACAGAGGAGGGACCAAAATGGCTGTAATTCTCAAAACTATATGGGGGTGGGGGGGGGGGGCGGAGGGCAGGACTGGGAGAAAAGCTTCCAGAATCCTTTCCCAATCCAAGACATAGCCAGAGAGGTTAAACCCCACCCACCATGTTCAGGCATGCTCCTGGTGTTAGAAGAATTGGACAGTTGTGGTCCTACACTTTGAGGAAGAACCTAGAACCAGGCATGACATGAGGGAAAAGGAGCAGGAAACACTATCCCTCAGGCACATTCACCTGGATCCTCAAGTCTAAAAGTGTGAGCTCCTCCAACCCACCTCCAAGGTCAGAAAAGAAACAGAAACCTGTCACTTGCTGGGAGAAGTCAAGCAGTTAAGGTGGCTCTCTGGCTCCTCACTTGTATTCCCTGTTTTCCAGCTAAGAAGCAAACCTGGAACCTTCTTTCTGGGGAAACTAGGGATCTGGAAAAGTCAAGCTGGTGCAGGGTAAAACTAGGACAGCTGGTCCTGCAGTCCAGGCTTGAGTTGCTGCTCCAAGTTCACCCTCACATGCTATCTTTATCAGTGGCTCCTTTGCCCCACCCTCCTGACTACAGAAGCTCTCCAGCACACCCATCTGAGATACCACCTCCAGTCCCTATGACTCCAAGGCTGGAACTTTTACTTAACTCCTTGCCTGCCGGGAAGGCATTTCTTCCCATTTTCTGAAACCTCTGGGAAGCAGGGTGGGAGGGCTTCCTTTATGGCTGGGCACGACCGGACTTCTCTCTAGGATTCGATTTCCCCACCTCTACCAGGGAGTTGGCTTCCAGGATCCAGTCAGCCGGGAAGCTTGTGCCCAGGTCTAGTGTCCCAAACTTCCTTTCTCCTTCTGCCTATTCTAAATGCACCCAGCATCCAAGACAAGGCAAGGAGGTGGCCAGAGGCCTGGGCTGAGTCCAAAGGGTGGTCTTGGGCCTCCAGTATCAGGTGAAGGACCTGAACTTTGCCCCAAGGGCTGAGGTTCCAGGGAAAGTTGAGAGAAGGATCAAACCTGTTGTATGAGTTTCCGCTCTGGACAAGGCGGCGGGTGGGTCCCAAAAGCGAGGCTGGATGGGAAGGAGTAAGGGGCTGCTACTGGAAGCTCTGTCCAGCCCCACCCACCAAATCTCCCTCGCATGGGAGGCAACCGCGGAGCCAGCTGGAGCGGAGGAAGCGCTTCCTCATTCCAGAGGCTGCGACTCACGAACATCGGAGCCGGAGCCGGCGCCCGCCCCCCGTGGCTGCCCAGCTGGGGACAGGGAGGCCCGGGAAAGGGTTTTGGTTTTGGTTTTGGGTTTTTTTTTTTTTTTTTTCCTCCAGACTCCGTTGGGCGAGGTCTTTCTACTACTAGTTCTCTTCACCCCGGTCGGCTGAAAGGAGTCCGCCAGACGGCGGCGATGCACAAGATTTGGCCTCTACCTAGGTTTTCGGGAGGCTCTTGAGTTCCAGCCATGTTTCTTGGCCATGGGAGGTTGCAGCACCGCTCCGGCAAAGCGAGGGCAGGAGCTCTGGCCCGCAGCTCTGGCCCGCTATTTGCAGGAGCCCCCGGTTCGATGCTTTGTCAACCTGTTTGGGTGTCAGTTTATCGCTCTGAAAAAATGAGGTCAGACCAAGCTGAGGAACCCGCGCGAGCGCACTCACCACCACGGCGGTGACCGGCTGGCCCGGGATGTAAGACATCTCGACCCGATCTAGCAACGAAGTACAGCTGAGAGAAGCCCGCAGTGAGAATGCCAGCGGCCGCGCCCTCTCTGGTTAACAAAGGCAGCCCTACTTGGCCCGCCCCCTCATGAATTGTTAAGAAACCTCCAGCCAATTACCCACCCGAGCGCTGTTCGGCTGTCGGAAGTCCCGGTGCGTACGTAGAGAAGCGGAGAGAGGGCGGAGCGTGGCCGAGGCGCAGGCGCAGGAGGGCGGGCGAGCTGTGTGCGCATGCGCAACCTGAGCCATCCCAGTAGCCTCCAGCACAAGATGGCGCCACGGGAATCTCTACCTCGACCTGTCTGAGGGAACGCTAAGTAACGCCGCCGTGTTTCAGGTAATTGCGAAAGCCTGGCCGGGGGATGCAGACGTGCTACCGGCCAGAGCCGTTAGTCTTCTCGGCGTCTTTTGAAGGTCCGAAACTCACAAGTGATGCCGGGTCTCGGAAGCCCGGGGGTAGGGGGCGGTGTGAACCCAACTTGCCAAGCTTCAGGCGCCACTAGTAACTTGGTTTTCTCCGCAGCTCTGCCTTGTTCCACGAGAAAGCAGAGGCTGAGCCCCGGCGGGTGCGATGGCCGCGGTGGTGGCCAAGCGGGAAGGGCCGCCGTTCATCAGCGAGGCAGCCGTGCGGGGCAACGCGGCCGTCCTGGATTACTGCCGGACCTCGGTGTCAGCGCTGTCGGGGGCCACTGCCGGCATCCTCGGCCTCACCGGCCTCTACGGCTTCATCTTCTACCTGCTTGCCTCCATCCTGCTCTCCCTGCTCCTGATCCTCAAGGCGGGAAGGAGGTGGAACAAATATTTTAAATCACGAAGACCTCTCTTTACAGGAGGCCTTATCGGAGGCCTCTTCACCTACGTCCTGTTCTGGACATTCCTCTATGGTATGGTGCACGTCTACTGAAATGAGGGCAGGGGTGACTTTTTTAAAACATCAGATTGGGAAGACTGTTGCCAGAAATTAACACCGTGTAGACTTACTTAGTTTTTAAATTGTTGAATTCGCTGCTTGTTCTGTAACGTTATAAATAATTTATATCTGAAGACAGAGAGCCTGTAATATTCTTCAGATTAAATGAAGTGTGAGACACTTTGTGAAGTTCTTTCTTGTCTTAATGTATAGTTTACCAGTGGTGCAAAAAGTCGCCAAGATTGACTTCTGGAGAGCAGGCCTTGGGCCATAGTCTGTAATTTCCCTGCTTACATGTAGGCATTTCAGAGAGGGGCTACTAGGGCTACTTACTGTTAACATCCTGAGAACGGATTAACAGTGTGTTTTTGTACTTTTTATGACCTTTATTTCATTTAATTCTAGCAATAACATGGAGGTGTTACTGTTTTTCCTGTTAATGAAAAATAGGCTCAAAGAGGTTAAATATCTCTGCCAGCGGAGGCTCAGCTAGGAAGAGGCAGAGCCAGGATTCAGATGCAGTTCTCTTAATTTGCTTTTGCAGAATTGGATGAGTATTGAGTATATTTTTTTCACAGCCCAGTATTCCCTCCAACTAGCCACTCCTTCCAGATATGAATGGAGTCATGTCAGTTCAATTTCACCTAGTCACAGCTAGTTGTCTTTCCCATAAGAAAAAAATAAATTCATGCATTTTTTAAAAGAGTACGTCTTGTGAGGATTAAACAGATTGGACTGCCAGCTAAACTCTGGGGTTGTTGAGGGTGTAAACGCCTCTGCCTATGTGCTAATCCATTATTATTCTTTTTAGGAGAATTTTGAAATATATGTCTAATTGAGAAATAAATATTGCAGTGGAGTTTTAGTAATGGATATGTTGCTTGTGGAATTTATAGTCTAATTAGGGAAATTAGCATTACCTAATTTCACAGATATTTAAGTTAGGTAAGTGCTATGAAGAAAGTAGATAGAATCCCCAAACCTAGCCCAGGTTGGGAATGATCAAGGAAGCCTTCTTTAAAGGAATAACCTTACATCTGAGACCTGGAGGTTGAATGTCAAAAGGGGGGGGGGGGTGCTTTTACAGAAAAGAGTCCTGGGTAGACAGGAAAGTATGACCTAACTCTGGAGAGGAAAAGAAAAGGCCCTGAGGTAGACCTGGAGCAGATCCTGGAGCTCCTTAGTGGGCAGTAAACTGCCTGATCATAAGAGTAACTGTGGAGAAGGCTTAAGCTTTAATAATGATGTGATCAGATTTGGGGTTTTTTTAAAAAGATCAGTTTGAGACCAGAAGAGGATCCAAGAGCTTGAATCCAAGACCTCTTCTATAGACCATAAGTAGCCCATGGCCAATAATGGAAATGAATCTAGGACTCATACCTGAACTCCATCTTGGGTTCCGATCACTTACTTGAGCCCCAAGCCAAAAAACTGAGCTACAGCTTTGCTTCTCTCTTCCAGTGAGCCCTCTCTCTGCCCATCACTGAGAACCCTCACACTCATGGTTTGTATAGCCCAGTCCTCTCAGAGGCTTCTCTGAGTGAGAAGGGAGGGTTCATTCCTGATGTAAAGTAAGGAGGAAGCAGAGGGGTCCTGCTGTTGGAGGAAAAGAGAAGGGATGAGGGATCTGTGGGCTGGTTTACTTAACCATTTCCCTACTGTTGGGCAGTAAGTTTGTTGGAAGTGTTCACTATTAAAAGAAATATTGCAGTGAATTTCTTCACATTTAAGTGATTTGGGGGGAATTTAAGCTCCTAGGACAGAAGATAACTTGATTCCAAATGCTTTCCAGAGTTTTATCAAATTGATGAAAAGTACCAGTTTTATCAGTGCCTTCCTAGTCTTTTAATGTTTATTCTTTTAAAGAATTGCCAAACTTTCGTTTGAGTTTCTTTGCAAGATAACAAGGAGCATAATGTATTGCTTACTAACTTGTTTCTTGTATCTGCCTCTTAATCTCGCCTTCTCCTTACATTTTCCCCTAAAACATGGGTAATCGTGAAGATATGAAGGGAAAAAGAATCAGGACATGTTTAAAATTGATACTTTTTATTGTTTGAGAACCAAATAAAAGTGTCAAAAATACATATATTGGGCAGGTCCCGGAAGGTGCTTACCACCTTGCCCCCTTTAACTCTGTCCAGCCTAAAGGGAAACAGCTGGCAGTACAGTATAGTCTTTCGGAGAGAAAGCGTTCCTGGATGCAGTGAAGAGTTTCCTCTGAGGAAACTCGCATCGCTTGGGAGGTAGTGGATTGGAAATGGGTGGAGCCCTTTTCCATAGACTCAAGATGTCATTCCAAGTAGGGTGATTTTAAGAACTCTACAGGGCCTAGTAGTCGATCACTGAGGTGCTCAGAGATACCTAGAAAAAGTAACATTCTCCCTATAACAACTGATTCCCCCACTGAGAACAGAAGAACTGATGAGGGTGGGTGGGGGGTAAAAAGGCAGCCATGACTGTTCAGTGTTAATGACCCCCAGCATCAAGAATGGAGGGACTTCGACCTTTCCTGGCTGATTCCCATGATGTCACTATTAATAGCTCCCAGTGTGTAACTAGTATGGCGCTCCCAAAGGCATGGGATAATAATTGTTAGGAAAATAGTTGATGAGCAAGTTTAAGCTAGGACCTAGAATATCAGAATAGGAAGGAGCTCTCTTGGACCAGGGATATAGCTCAGTGGTAGAGTGTGTGCTTAGCAGGCACAAGGGCACTGGGTTCCAACACCAAAAAAAAAAAGAAGAAAGGTCTTAGAGCTTGAACTCTCATTTTTCCAATAAGGCAACCAGTGCCTAGAGAGAAAGGGATTTTCTCAAAAGTTTGGAAGGAGCTCAACTTCCTGCTTCACTTCTCTCCATTTAAAAGCACATTTCTGTAAGATTAATGAGCCGCCAACTCTTACACCAAGATTATGCAGAATGTGGCAAGCCAGAGTCTGCAAAAAGCAAGGCAATTCTGGCAGGAATGTACAGTGATGTCCAGAAGCTGTAATGGGCTCCCTGGTCTTTCTGAGTATGGGCCCCCTGAAGTGTAGCCATTGAGGCCGCCTGGACAGCTTTGCTGGCCTCTAAGAAACAATTAGGTTGAATTAGTCCTTTTAAGGCAATAAAGTGTAATGGGGCAATCCTTAGAGGTAAAGAAAGCCAACTTGGGCTGGGGATGTAGCTCAGTGGTAGAAGACTCACCTAGAGTTCAAATAGGTCCTGGGTTTGGTCCCCAGTACCACCAAAGAAAAAAATCTGCCGGGCATGATGGCGGCTCATCTGTAATCCCAGCAGCTTGGGAGGCTGAGGCAGGAAGATCAACAGTTCAAAACCAGCCTCAGGAACTTAGCAAGGCCCTAAGCAATTCAGGTGTGACCTTGTTTCTAAATAAAATACAAAGGGCTGGGGATGTGGCTCAGTGGTTAAGTGCTCCTGGGTTCAATCCCCAGTGCCTCCCATCCCCCAAAAAATTAAGGCCAATAACAGGAAAGCCTCACAAAACCCTGTGCAGCTACACTGCCTTCACGCATATCCTCAGTTGGCTTCTTCCTACTTATGTGGTTCCTTTACCTGGACCGCTTCCTTCCCCACCCAGTCAGCTGCTCCTAGCCTTTCAGGTCTCAAATAATATGTCAAAATTCCTTGGAGAAACTTTCTGACTACTACTAGTTAAAAACCCTCCAAGCACTCTGAGTCTGTGACTATAGGTGTGACCCCTTGGTTAAGGTCCAGCTCCCACCAGCCAGGAAGGACACGATGGCAGGGACCCTATACGTTGAACACAACTGTATCTCCATCATTTACTCCCAACACCTTACACATAATAAGGACTCAGCAAATATTTACTAACTGAATGACTGTAGGCAGGCATTTATACTCCAATATAAAATAGTATCATTGTCCCCAGGTTATTTGACTGTGACACACCATTTCAAAATCAGGTTAAAAGGAACCAGATCTATCCCTAAGCAGCCACAAGTCCTGCCCCTCTTACCTCCTCCCAACCATAAAAGTAACATGCTAGATTATAAAACCCAAGGGTTTGCTTTAGTGAGGAAGTAAAACACTTAAATAGATCACCTAAATTTTCCACTTTCTATTCAGAGTGCAGGTTCACTCATTGACAGGTCCCCAGACAACCCAAGGTGAGGGAGCTGCTTGCTTTATAAGGAGTCCTATTCTGGGCACCATGCTCCTCCGCCCCAGTGTCAGCCTCACCAGTAACCTCCTGCTTGAGACTATTGTCCCCAAAGGCTCCTGTGGAAGGAGGCTTGCTGCCCCCTTGTATACAAAGACCATATCCCCTTCCAAAGAGGATGTTCTCTGGTATGCTTCCTGGATGCTATCCGGTTCACCCAGCCATTCCTCTGATGCCATGGGATAGGGAAAAGAGCTAGCCAGCCCCCAAGCCAAATACTTAAGCATATTTCATGTCCCATCTCTGACACAGGAGCATCTGTCTTACAGGAAAAGATCATTTCCTGAGTCAGTGCATAAGTAACCATGTGAACATGGATTCTTAGCAGAATAAGGAAGTTTTCTGGAATTTTTAACTGCCTCCAGAGAATGTGTGAAAAGAACCAACTTTTTACTTCTTTTTTTTTTGGGGGGGGGGTTGTATACTGGGGATTGAACCCAGGAGTGTTCCAGCTGCCAGCACTCTACTACTGAGTCACATTCCCAGCCCTTTAGATTTTTTTATTTTGAGACATGGGCTTGCTGAGCTTACCTAAAAGCCCTTGCAGTTGGCTTCTCCCCTTAAGGGCCAGCTGCCTCCCAACTGGTCCAGTCCTTTCCTTTAAATTTATATCCCATGGAGTAAGACCAAGTGTCCCCCTGGATGTTATACAAAGGCTTTCTCCTTTGGATAAAAGGAGAAAGCCTTTGGATAACATCATTCTCTACAGGGATTTGTGAGTAGAGGCCTCCCTGCCTTCCCAGGCTGACCTCAAACTTCCGATCCTCTTGCCTCAGTCTCCCGAATCGCTAGAATTATAGGCATGTTTGAATCATAGAAATATTACCTAGTCAAGATATTTTAATTCAAACAAATTGAGCATAATGCTGCTTTCAGGCTGGAGGTGTGAGTGGGAGAGGTATCCCGGTCTCAGGAGGTGTGTCTAGAAACTAGCTCCTTCCAGCCAAGCTGGCCTTCTCTCCACTCACAATCAGGGTTTCTCAAGCAATAATAATGTGCTCGCGAAACCTAAGGGGAAATACGGGTTCTGAATTGGTAGGACAAGGGAGGGAGCTGAGAATCTGCATTTCTAACAGGCCCCCTAGTGATGCTGGTCCACGGACCCCACTTTGGGGGTGGGGAAGTGAGGGCCTCCCTAACAACTTGACACCTGCTAAAAGAGAATCCTTTACCTGGTTAGCACTTAAGGAGGGGAAGCTAGCAGGGACACCCAGCCCCACACAACAGCAAGAGCCAAACCACCCAGGCAAAAGCATCTCACATCTGGGCAAGTCACTATTCTTGGGGAGGAGTAAGTGGGAGACATGGTCTTGCTGAGCTTACCTAAAAGAATGGAGTAGAGTCCTCCCTGCCTTCTCTTTCCCATCTTACCTTAAAGCCCTTGCAATTGGCTTCTCCCCTTATGGGCCAGATGCCTTCCAACTGGTCCAGTCCTTTCCTATTGCCTCTTTGGCCACCTTTAAATTTTATCCCATGGGTAAGACCAAGTGTCCCCCTGAATGGTATCTAAAGGCTTTCTCTGAGCAATTGTCATTCTTTACAGGGATTTGTAAACTTATCAGCTAGAGGCAGGAAGGCAGCCAGAGTAGCTGGGCAGTAATGTCTCTGTTGGCTTGAAGGTCATTATATGTGTGTCTACCCCATTTCTGAAGGCCAGGTCAGTATCTCATTTAAGCATCTCTTATATAGGGCCAAGCACACAGCATGCATCAATAAGTATTTACTGCATGCATGGATGGATGAATATGAATGTCCAGTCAGGTTCTCAGGAAAAATTAAAATAATCTAGTATCACTCAGGCTCCTGGCCTGCCCTGTTCCCTGGGCGCCTGCCCCAGGGCCTCCTCTTCTGGATCTGAGCCAGTCAGGCTGCCAAGACTCCCCTCCATACAACATAAGGCTTGTAGCAGGATCTCAGTCAGGGGAGATGGCTGTTCCTGGAAGCCCCTGTCCCTTGCAGACACATGCACATCTCTTCTCAGTTCAGAGCTGTGGGTGGTTCTGGCCCCAACATCCTCAAGACTGCTCTAGGCCACCAGCTCTAGCTACGTCTCCACTGTCCGCAGGTTCTGCAGCTGCTCAGCATTCACCTCTACATTCTTCAGAAGGCCAGACCTGTGGGCAAGAGGGTGGGAGAGGGGCATTCAGAAGGCAGAGAGGACTGTCAGGAACTCTGTGGATGGGTCACCTCCCTAAAGGCAGCGACATGCAGCAGCCTCCACCTTCCACTGACAGCACTGCAGGCAGTCAGAGCATGTGGAGAAAGGAGAAATCTGTCCAGGTTCCTGGCTTCACCCCAAACACATGGGGATGCTCAAGCTGAGTCCTCAGGAGCCGCCAAGCACTGAGAAGCAGCAACTGTGGTGGCAGCCGGAGCGTAGGCCCATGAGCATGGAGCCTCCCACAGCAACAGGCAAGCTGGGCCAAGACAAGCAAGGCGGCCACTCTCTCCCGCTGCAGGGTAAAGCATTTAGGCAGGCGCCCAGGAAGTGATGGTCAGCTCAGGGAGCACGTAAAGGGCTGCTGGGCGCAGACCTGCCCCACCCAGGTCCTTAGACTCTAATGCCACTGACCCCACTGCTGCAGACCCTAGCCTCCACCTTTCTCTCCTCACTCTGCTCCATCCCAGACTATTTCTCTGGCTCTTTTCCAGACAAGCCCAAGCTCCCATTTGTAAGCTGCCAAATCCTGAGTCTGCAAGGAAAGAAAGCTGGGGATTGGAGGAAAGGCCATCCCACGTCTGGGAACATCCCAGCCTGACCAAGTAGGAGAGGGCTCTGGGTCCAACCCCTACTGAGAGGAAAAAAGAAAAAGAAAATAAGGCCAGAGCAGGCCTAAACTCATGTCACCTGACTCAGACTAGAGGTCCAGCCCCACAATCTGCTGAATAAAAAGCAGGCTGACCAGGACTTCCAGGCAGTGCCCAGGGGAAGGGCAGCTCCAGAATGTCTACATAGAAGAGGGATGCAGGGGAGTAATCTGATGGGAGGTGGGGCGATGAGGGTCTTTATCAGGCAAGATAACCCACTAGAGAACTAGATCCTAGAGATACAAGATCCCAGACCTGCTGAGATTCAAATTCCAGCTCTGCCACTTATTAGCTGTGGAATTTGAACAAATTACTTAACTGTTTTGTGCCTGGGTTTCCTCATTAGCAAAATAAGGCACATCGGTGTCCACCTCTTTAAGATACTTAAATGAATTAACATATACAAATGGCCCAGGACAGCATAGGGAAGGGAAAGGCGCTGGGTGAATGGGGGTACTCTTGCTGCTTTAATGCTGGGACAGCAGAGCAAGATGTTTGGTTTGTACGTGGATCCAGGGGGATTGGGGAGCTAACGGAGGCTCATGGGGGCCTATAGAACCACCAGCAACCTCTCTCTCCCAAGTCCTGCTTGGAGGGACCTTACGAGTCCTGGACATCCTGCCGGGTGTCCAGGCCAACCTGGAGCGGGTGTCCTAGCGGCCCCTCTCTGCAAGACTGGATCTTCAGCCGGCTCTGCCCAGCAGCGCCTCACCTGGCTAACTCGGGGAACTGCGAGCACACACTGCCGTTCCCCTTCCAGTGGCTATGGCTGGGCAGCGCCTGGGGCTGCTCCTCCAGCAGCTCCTCCTCCAGCAGCTCCTCCTCCAGCTGCCCTGGCTGCACCACCTCGGCCTCGGTCTCCAACGCACTGCCCTCTCGACCCTGCCCTGTACGCGACTCCCCAGACATAGGTGGAGCGGGCCGAGAAAGGCAGCTGCCCTCGTTCCTCCAGCAGCACGGTCTGCGGCCAGGTCGGGCTCCTCGCTGCTGGGCTGGGTTCAAGCTGCGGCTGGAGTTCAATCGAGGCAAACCACTCAGGCAGACCCTGCGCCCGCCCGCCGTCCTAGGTTGTGGCGGGGCTGAGGGAGCTCCGAGGTGCCCGTCCCAGCTCCTCATTCTGATGCCAGCTTCTCCAGAAAGCCTTTCCCAAGACAAGGGCTATCCCTTCCCCCCACCCCCATCACGATTCCCCCTCACACTGGCTTCTGCAAACACGCACACACAAGCCAGTGGTCCAAGAGAACTGGAAAGAAGCCCCTACAGATTTCCTTACCACCCAGATTCCCTTAACCCCAGCCCACTAGAACCTTCAAGCCCCCCAAATCCCAAAATACTAGTGCTAGAAGGCACTCTATGTAAACCAACTCTCATCTTGCAGATGGAAAAATCAATCGAGACCCAAGGACACCTGGTCCAAAATCATAGGAAGAGGCTGTAAACCTGCTCACCCTGCCAGCAGCCTGGGAAGGCCTCTTCTTTCCCTGGGCTGCTCTGAAGCAGAATCCAGTTCTATGGAGCAGGTATTTGAAAGACCCCACATTCCCCATGCCTTTTGGCCCCTGCTTCCACACCCCAAACCCAGTACCCAACCAGGCAAAGGCTCTAAGCCAGTGGGGCCCATGGGGCTCCACTTGGCTGCAGAAAGGAAGCCTAGCTGACCTCACTTCCTCGTACTTCTTGTCACGGTAGAACTCTCTCTTCTTGATGATGTAGATGAGCACCAGGTCACAGAAAAAAGCCCCCTGCAAAACAGTTGCAGGCCCTAACTCAGAACTCTTAACTTGATTCTGCAACAATCTGCAAGGGGTCCTCATGTCCCCCTTTAACACACAAGGAAACTGTCTAGGGCCGCAGAGTTGGTCCATGGTAGACACAAAGTTAGACTGGAGCTCTGCCACCAGATCCCACAGACTAGGAACCACCCCCCCCCCATACTACTCTGACCCATTCTGTCAACATACATTTGCTGAGCACCCACTACAACCTGGGACCACACAGGGGTGCAGGGAGAATGTAGACCAGAGGGTCCTTCCAGGGACTCTCCCTCTGCTAGGAGACAAGCAAATAAATTATGACACAGTGATGTGTCTTCTAATGAATGGGGAGAGGCACAGGAGTAGACAGAAGACAGGGCTTCACTCAGGCTAGATGGGGTGGATGACTGGGCTAAGCCTTGGGGCTAAATAGGAGTTTATACAAAGCCTGGGAAGGGCATTCCAGAGGGAGAAGAAAGCTTGTCATGCCTGGGAAATGCCATATGGCCTGTGGGGGAAGGGTGATGCACTTCTGCACAGGTGGATGGGAACCATCCTGTCTGAGAATGTTCTTGAGGCATTCATCCTAATCCTTGAGGTAGAGGGGATACTGTCAGAATTGCAACATTTTAGAAAGTCAGCATGAGATTGATTGGAGAAGGTTTATACCTAACAAAGACATGACAGCAGTGTTCAGGGTAAGAGAGGCTGCCTGACCTAACCCATCTGAACCCAACTGACCCCTAAACACAACTTCAGACCCCAGCAAGTTGTGTGTAATGTCCATCTGCACCACTAAAGGGTGATGCAACCCAGAGCCCAGGATTGGGCATGAGGTTCCTGAGCACCAAGACCAGTATGGCTTGATGGATAGTTGAGCCTGGTTCTCTGACTCTGAACACTGCATATCTATCTTTCCCAGATGCCAAAAAATGTCATTTATCAGTTCCTTAATTCTCCTTCCTCCTTCAGCCTCCACCACCACCTTTTCTCTGCATCATTGTCTTTATTTCTCAAGGAGGTCTCCTAGATGTCCGTATTTTATCCAAAATGTAAGAAAATTGCATATATGTACACATATCTAGAACTCCCTAGCAACAATGTTTCCAGTTAGAAGGAATCCACTTGGAGCCCTCTGGTATCAATCACCTCTCAGGTGCATGGCCTTTTTGAGTTCTGAGTTCTGTTACAAGGCACAATTTTCCTGATCTTAAGAAAAAGTCAACCCAAGATCCTGACTGAATCTGCCAATGAGGCTGTTTGGGATTGTCATGCAGAGGAACGAGGGAAGAGGCAGCTGGAAACCTTGGAAAGGAACTTGCTGGCATGGGCAGCCACCCACCAACTCCCATGTCCTTAACAACCCTCCCAGAAGTACAAAGGGCATTACAGGCACTCAGAGGCAACTTGCCCAGCCCTCCAGTCACAACATCCTCTCCTATGAGCCTCTCTGGGCTGACTTAAGAGCCACCTAGAGGAAGGATTACAGGGCCATCTCCCCAGCCTTCATCTCCTTGGCCCACTGATTCTCAGCCAGGAGACATTTCTGAACATCACAACTTCAGAGAAGGTGCCATTGACATCTGATGAGTAGATACCAGGGATGCTCCAAAACATCCTACAATACATAAGATAGCTCCCAAACTGTCAATAGTGCGGAGGTTGAGAAACCCCGTTCATAGGGTAATCCTGCCCCCTTTAAGCAGAAGTGGAGATGGAGACTAGAAGTTCGGGGGCTGACCCAGGATCCCAGAGACCCCAGCCCACACCATGGCTAGGGGATGACCTAATTCCACCCCCAGCCCACCTCACAGCTCCAGAGCTACAGGCAGATGCCTCTTTGGCTCTAAAAAGAGAAATTCCAGCTGTCACTGCCATCTGGGGGCAGCTGGCATGGTGTGAAATCCCAAAGAGCCCTCTTTACCCATGTAGGTTCTGATCTCACCAAGTCTTCTGCTTTCTGGGGCACTGGGGCACATTCCTCCTGAGCAGTCAGTTACCTCCCTCTCCCTGCTCAGAGAATAGAAAGTGGGGAGGGAGGAAGAAGGTACTCACAGCACCCATGAGCGCCACCCCAGAGCCCACGTTGATGATTGTGGGGATGATGCTGAACTTTCCTGCCTGAAAGACAAGAGACAAGACAGGCAAGTAAGGCTGGATGGATGGTCAGATCCCAAGGGGATCTCCAACCTCCCACACCCCACCCTACCCAACCATAGAATGGGAGGACCACCCACACACCTTGCCATTAACTATCACATCAAAGCGGATCCCATAGGCTTTTATCAGGGTTCGGAACTCCGCCCCGGCCGAGTCTCGGTAATATCTGGCAAACCTGGGGGAGACAAAGCCCAGGGGAAGCCCCAGCCTGCCTGTGCCTTCCCTCTTTAGCAGCACAGCATGGACCATGGTTGCTCTGGGGATTTATCAGCACCCCCAGGAGACTGACTCTCAGCAGACCTAGAAGAGGGCTGCAGACCCTCTCACTGAGCCAAGTATAAAAGATGCTTCCAGGCCTTTGAAATCTAAGCCAGGCATTCTCCCAAGGGCCAAGGCTTTCCCACTACACTCTAGGTTAACCCCTGGGCCAACAAAACATGGATGAATTTGATCCAGCAAAGAAGTTGAGCCTTATCAGTATTATGGCAAGAAAAGACATATCGTATCACCAGACAGATACGCTCACAGGACGGTCCCCACCACTCTGCTGGGATCCTCTCCTTGGCCATCTCTCCCTGCATCTATTACTCTGACACCCATCCTAGGGGTAGCACAGTGCTGGCACTCAGGGTCAGATGTGAAATGTGGTCAGAGTCACAAGGTGGCACAAGGTAACAGTTACCTGAAGTTGTACCCGGAGGAGACAGACTTTACATGGTTGTTGTCCAGGCGGCTAAAATAATAGCGAGGGTTGCACTCGGAGGCAGCTTTGTCAAGATCACAGTCCCATTCAATATTAATTGCTATCACACCACCCTTGAGACAAGAGACAAGGCTCAATACCCAGAGCCTTCTGGAGAGGGACAGAAGTCACATATAGAGAGCTGGACAAAACAGATAAAGGGCTCAGGCTAGAGGTCAGTCCTGGGGACAGCCCTCCAGGGAGGTTCTATCCCCACCTCTGGAACAGAATGGCTGAGAATGTCACATTGCTATAGCTACAGTATGGACTCTCTTAACTGTTCAGGAAAGAAAGGGGCTAACAATCCAGAGAGAGCAGCTTTCATAGACAGGCACTTTACACATAGCCAGGATGTGCCCACGGGACTCTTTCTGACTCCCTTTCGCCCAAAGGCCCAGAGGCTGAGAACTATGCCACAGGGGCAAGTCTGCCCCTCATGAGCACCAGACTCTGGCCCAAGCCGGGCACAGCTAATTCTGAAAACAGTGAGCTCATGGAGGCAGGTGACTTTGCAGGGTCATTCCCGACCTATAGGTCCCCCTCCACACCTGCTTCATGTGGTCCCGGGCCCCTATAGAAGGCTCCCTGATCATGTACCACCCACCTTCATGGCTATGTCCTGGAAGTCACTCCCCGCCCAGCGGATCACAGACCCCAGTCGGAAGATGGGGCAGTAAAGATTCTTGGGGCTAAAGCGACAGGATTTCAGGAAATTCGTGTCCTCCTGCACATTGGCCCTGGGTGAAAGCAGTGGAATAAGAATGAGTGAGACTCACTGTTCCTGGGCCTGACCCAAGAGTCAGTGGGCTCCTGCCTGAACTGACCACTCCGCAGCTCCTACCCCACTCCAGTCAAGAACAGAGCCCACCCCCATAGCAGGCATACAGGAGCCCCAATATCACCCTGAAGTTCATTCATATGCAGACACCGTGTGCACAAAGGCCCATGCACAGCCACGGGGAGGGCCAACCAAGGCCTTCAGGGGGCTTGAGTTAAGGCCCCACCCCATGAACACCCCCTGCCCATGGCCAAGCCCCACATACTTGGAGAAGTTGAATTTGGGGAAACGAATGAAGTTCTTTATGTAAATGGTGAAATCTTCAGCTTCCTTCAGGAATGGTTCCCTGAAAACAGTCCAGGACCGACTGAGCAGAAGGCCCTGCCATGGCCCCTCCAAGCCTCCCTAGGCCTGTGGCAGGGCTGAGACCTGTTCCCTGGGTCCCCTGGAGATTTTGCCAAAGACAGTTAATTTGCTCAGTTGGGATGGTCCTCAGGCTTCTCTGGGATGTCCTGACATCTCCCTCAGAACAAGAATCTCAGAGGGGACGTGTCTCCATCCAAGCTGGACCCACAGCATGGGACCTGGCAACTCCTCAAGGGACAGAGGCTGGAGCCACTCACATTGGCATGGACTGTGTCTCCACTGGGCACCAGGCGAAGATCTCACAGGTGCCCCTGGTTGAGTTCCCCACACGCAGACAGCGGCCAGTTTTCACTCCTGCAGGGTGGGACAGGGATGATGCCAGGAGCCTCTCAGCTCCAGGTCCCCCTCACCCCCACCTCCCCTGACCATGCCAAGCCCTCACCATTTCCAGCTATAACAGTCTCCCCAGCTTGGCAGTCATGGTCCTGAGAACACAAACCATCAGGGACACCTTCATACTGCCAAAAGAGAAAGGCGCTGCATAAGGATGGCCTCACTGGGGCCACCAGGGGTTAGAAGAGGTCTTCTTCCCTGGCCTGGGCCCACACACCCTCTGAGAATCTGTTTCTTCCCCAAACTATGCAGACACTGTTCACCAGGGCATACAGCCCACAAGGATCCTCAGAGCACACAGAAGCCCCTGCTTCAGGAGAGGGGTCCACCCCATCACAATCCCACCCCTCCCCACTCCCCACACCAAATCGAACCTCAGCACAGGTGCCCTGCCGCTGGTTGGTAGTCACAATCAGGTTGGTGATCACAACGAAGACACTGTCTCCCTGAGGAGCCAGAAAGGCATTGAGGAACCTTCTCCTACCCTCTTAGGAGGACTCTCCTTCCCAGGGCTTCCTGGCAATGTGAGGCCTCTGCATGGGTGTTGGAGGAAATAGGGCCACAAAACTGGTGGATTTGATCCATCATCTCACTGACCTACAGTTCCTGAGAAGATGTTCTTTTAGAGGTCCTTCCCAGGCCCACAAATCCCAAGTGCCCTGCCCATGAATCCCTATTCTAAACTCAGCCACTGGGGTCCAAGCCCAGACCTCAGAGGAGCAGAGGCAGTAATGGGGTTGCCCTGGCCCTAGGCCACGACAATTGTGAATAGGCTGAGGAGCTGTTCCCAGGGTAGTAGCATGTAAAACAGGGGTTCTCTGTGCTGGGCCTCCTGACTCACAATGACCTGAAGGTTTTCAGGGCCCCCTTTGGTCTCAACAGACTCAGAGTTCACTGGGAAGAGAGCACTCACACAAGGCACAGAAAACGAAGGCAGGGGATTGGCATGGGAAAAGGATCTGGACAGGGTCTCTAGCTGGGTGAAGGAGACAATGGATGGAGTTCCTGGGACAAACCAGCAGCTTCCCATGTGACACACCCTGAACCAGGGCCTGCCTGCCTGGGGCCCCAGTGATAAGCAGGGCTTCAGACCTGGGGTGGAATGACATAATCAGCAACATCCCAGAGCCGCTCCCCAAGCTCAGAGGTGTTGGTATAGGCCACGCCCTTGACTTTGGTGACAACAGCGCTCTGCAGGGAGGTGTCAACATCTTGGTAACTCTTCTTCACCACAAACACCCACCTGTGGGAAGGGGAACAGCAGGAGGGTGTCAGCCACATCACTGCCTTCAGGGATGTTTGCCCAAGTCCAGGCTGGAATGGGCATCACAGCAACTCCTAGGGCTCCACCTGTTCCAACAGCTCCTGGGTAGGGCTCACAGCTCCCATGGTTGCCTAAAACTCAGTCCTGCAAGCAGCAGAGGTGACAAGCAACCCCAAAGGAAGGAATTCTAAAGAGGCAAAAACCACTGCTCTCAGGTGCTGAGGCCCCAGAGCAGGGCAAGCCTGGGCTGAAATCTGCTCAGCCTCATACAGGCTGTGACTCCAGGCAAGGCCATTCACTCTGGGAGCACTGGTTTCCCAAGGTAACACAGGGATAATAATGCCTCCCGTCAGGGATAAAAGAGAGGGTTAAATGAGATAGTGCATAACCTGAAACTAATCTAGGAAATAAGAGCACAAAATCCTGTATTCTTTGAACCAGAAACATAAGCAGAAAAAAAAATAGATAAGTAGGGCTTCATCAAAATTGAAAACTTTTGCTGGGCACAGTGGCACATGCCTATAATCCCAGCAACCTGGGAGACTGAGGCAGAAGGATCACAAGTTCAAGCCAGTCTTGGCAACCTAGAGAGACCCTAAGCAACTTAGTCCCTGTCCAAAATAAAAAATAAAATGGTCTGGGAATGTGGCTCAGTGGTTAAGCATCCTTAAATTCAATCCCTGGTACCAAATTTTTAAAAATTAAAAACTTTTGCACATCAAAAGACATTATCAAGAAAGTGAAAAGACAACCCACAGAATGGGAGAAGATGTTTGTAAGTCATATACCTGGTAAAGGACTAGTATTTAGAATATATAAATAACTCTTACAATTCAGCAATTAAAAAGACAACCCAATTTAAAAATGGGTTTAAAAACATTTTGAACATAAAACTGTTTAAAAACATTTGATTAGACATCACCCTCAAAAAAGATAAATTAGGAAAACATAAATAAAAACCATAATACGAGATTCCACTTCACACTAAAAATAATAATTTTAAAAAACTAAAAAAAAAAAAACACGTGTTGGTGAGAATGTAGAGGAATAAGAACCTTCAATATGTTACTGGTGGGAATGTAAAATGATGTAGCCACTGTAGGAAGTTCCTCAAGAGGTTAAAAAGGGAGTTACAATGACCGTGGAACTTCACTCCTAAGTATATACCCAAGAGAACCCAAAACACATAGTCTATAAAAAAAACTGTGCAAGAATATTATTAGCAGCATTATTCTTATCAGCCAACGAGTGGAAACAATCCAAATATCATTAACTGGTGAATGGATAAGCAAAATGTGGCTCATCCATATAAACACAAATGAGATAGAACATATAAATTGCTGAGCACAGTGTCTGGCACAGAAGAAGAACCCAATGAATAGAACTCATCACTTGTTGCTGTTGCTGGTAGAGACAGTTCAGGTTGACCCCTCTTGGTAAAGTTGGGGCAATTGAGGTTGAGGGAGCAGGAAGCCGCTACCGCTTACATGCAGTAAGTGGTGGGTCCCAGGGTCCCAGTGAAGGTTCTCAGTGTGGCAGACGCCAATGTACATGCATTCATCTCACCTCTGGGACAGAGCTAGGGTGCCCTGGATTCTAGGCTGCCACGTCTCTAAGGAATTCTGAGAGGGCTATGACCCCCCTGAGCCAACCAATCATTTTAATAAGGACACCCTTGGCCTGGCCCAGACAGAAACATGAAGCAAACACTCAAAACACATTTTCATTCATTCACTCATTCATTTCACACCTGTTCCCTAGTGAGGTGATGCCAGGCCCTACTACCCTCATGGCATCCCCAGACTGGCAGGTAGTCAGAAATAGATACTGAAACAACTGTTCCCCTAAATTAGCTGCTAATTATACCATGAGAATGCCAGGGAGGAAAGGAGAGGGAGTAATTCAAGAACCCAGGTCTGGAGAATGAGTGAGTACTAACTAAGGAGGAAAAGCATGCCTGGCTAAGGAATAGCATGTACAACAGCCCTGAGGTGGGAGGCATCCAGGTGCCTTGGGGATGAAGTTCAGGAAAAGCTGAGTGCTTGACCTCTAGGACTCAGTAGGGCAAGGCCAGGGCTGTAGCCCCTGAGGAGGAAATGGGAGAAACTGCACAGCATTTACTGAATGAGTTCAAGAAGGCACATTCCAGTTATCCATGACTGCTCTCTCTCTCCACCTGTTCCCTCCTGTCAGTCAGGGGTGAAGACTCTGAACAGTGCCTGATGAGCAACCCTGAAGAACTGACCCCTGAGCTTGTGGCCCCAGCTCCTGCTGAGTGGGAAGGGGGTGGGAGAAGGGGACAGATGAACTTGGGTATAGAGATCTCTGGGCAAGGCCCCCAGCTGGATACCAGAGAGGCTAGGTGAGGTGAGCTGACAGGAAGGGAGTTCCCGGACATGCCAAGCTGATGAGTTGCCCCAGACCAGAGTAAAACACTGACGCTCAGTGATTAAAAATAACTTGCCTGATGCTTGGGCCAGCTGTCAGGCCAGGGCCCAGGGAGGCCTCTGGGAAGAAAGCCACAGCCCAGCCCCCTGCATCCCTGCCCCCTTCCCGTGGCCCTAAGACTGGGGGCTGCAGCACTAGGGAAAGGAGCTGTCGGTGGACAGTCTCATAAACCCAGGGACCCAGAAGCCCCAGCCCACATCTCCTCACTTCCAGAGCAGGCAGGGGAGTAGAGGGCTACCTTTTACCCACAAGAGCCCAAGGTCGGCCTCTCCGCAGGCAGGGAGCACAGGGAAAGCCACGTGCACACGTGCAAATTCCAGAACCCTGGAGAAGACCCTGGCTACTGTTCTCCATCCTCCCAGCTGAGTCCTGTCCCCGCCCCTCCCCCAGCTTCCCGAAAGCGTCTAGGAACTCACACGACCAGGTACAACAGGATGGAGAGCTGCAGCAGTCTGTAGAGCAATCCCACCTTCTTGTTCTTGGCGATCACATACTTTTCGGTCTTGTAGTCGAACAGCGACAGGCAGAGCCCCTTCCAGCCCGCCTGCCTCATGCCGCCGGCTCACCGGGGCTTCCGGAGCGCCCAGCCCCACGTGTGCCGCATGGGAGCCGCCGCCGCCCGCTGCTGGTAGGCCGGCGGTGAGCTCTGCGTCCGCGCTGCCGCAGCCCGAGGACGCGCAGCTCCAACCCGCATGGGCAAGCGTGTGCTTGGGCTGCTGGGCGTAGAGCGCGAGGCGCGCCGTTGGGTACCTGCAGGGTTTGGAAAGCCCCGGCGTTGAGCTGGGCTGCGGCCAGCCTAGAACCTCCAAATGCGACCTTGCAACCGCCTGACACCACCGGCCGTCCTCCCCAGCCACTGGTCTGGGAGGGCCCTCAAGAGTTCACAGTACCGCCCTGTGATGCTGGCGGCTGGGCAGGAGTGAGAAGAGATGAAAATAGGAACGCGTATTTTTTTTTATTTTTATTTTTTTGGAAATGGGGATTGAACCCAGGGGTGCTCTATCACTGAGTTAGACCTCCAGCTCTTTCTTATATTTTATTTTTTAATATTTATTTTTTCATTGTAGTTGGACACAGTGCCTTTACCCTTTATTTATTTACTTCTCTGGCCCATCTGCCCCTCACCTTTTGGGTCTCCCACCTACATTCTGTCACTGCAAGATAACAGAACAAAGGACAGGAACATCGACAGAAATGCAGGAAAGCTGAAAGATAGACCTTAGCTATAAAAGAGGGAAGATCTCCCCCTTCCACGGATTCCACCTCTTGGGTCCCCTTCTTCCTCCGGGAGAAGTCTTTTCTGCTGTCCTCTAATAATTTAATAATAATTAAATAATTTAATAATAATTTGCCTCGGCGTGCTTCTCTGGTGTTATACTTCAGCATTGGGGAAGCAAGAACTCTCACCAGTAAACAGCGTTAACATGACCACAGCTCCTCTCCTTATCACTAGCCTCTTCCCCTAAATTAGAAGCTCCCTTCCTGGAACTGGAAGGTCTGGGAGTAGGAAGGAACCCTAAAGCTCACAGGGTGTGATCCTCCCAAAAAGGTGTGATCCTCTCAAAAGACCCAGGGGAGAAGTTCTCCAATTTTAGCACGCATGGAATCCTTTAGAGAAGAAAAAGGCAAATTCCTGGGTCCTGCCCTTAAATTTTTTCATTCACTAAGTCTAGGATGAGACCTGCAGATCTGTGTCTTGCTCCCAGTTGTTATTTGGTAAGCATGGATCTTAAATTCCTTTCATCAATTTCAACACAAATGCCATTTCTTCAAAAATGTTTATTTTTATGATCATACACCAAATACACCAAAAGTAGTCCTTGCCCTCACCCCCAAACCCCTCCCCCTTGTACTGGGAAATTGAACCCAGGAATGCTTTACCATTGCATTATATCCCCAGTCCTTTTTACTTTTTGAGATAGCCTAAATTGCGCAGGCTGGCCTCAAAGGCCTCAAACTTGCAATCCTCTTTCCTCAGTCTCCCAAGTAGCCTGGATTATAGGTGTGGGCCACCACACTTGGCCCCAATCACTTTCTACCCCATTACCCATCTTTTTTTAAAAAAAATATTTATTATTTTAGTTGGACACAATATCTTTATTTATTTTTATGTGGTACTGAGGATCGAACCCAGGACCTCACATGTGCTAGGTGAGCGCTCTACTGCTGAGCCACAACCCCAGCCCCCCCCCATTACCCTATCTTATTCCCATAAACCACTTGTCATTATCAGAGATGATCTCATTAACTTATTGACTGTGTCCCCCCACCCCCCCATGAGAAGCTCCAGTAGGGAAGTGACCTTGCCTTTGGACATCTGTGTATCCCATGCTCACCCCTGTGCTTGCCACATTATTGTTCTGTACATATTTGTTGAATGAATGAATAAACCCAGCCTTTTTTTTTTTTTTTTAATAGAGAGGGCTTTTGGAACTGCCACCCTGTCCCAGTCATGACAGGGAAAGCTGCCAGCCTCTCCCTCAACCCTCCCCCATGTGGCTCTCCAACCCTCGGGGAAAAGCAGCTTCCATGCAGTCACATCACTCCTTATGAACCTGAGGACACTGCTGCAGGATAAGGCAAAGAGGAAGATAGACCTTCCAAGCTGGCAGGAGTCCCCTGAGTTGCATCTGGCCTAGAGAAGCACTCCAGAGGCTGGTACTGGGGATTGAACCCAGAAGCACTTTACCACTGAGCCGCATCCTCAGCTCTTTTTATTTTTTTATTTTGAAACAGGATCTGGATAAGTTGCCAAGGCTGGCCTCAAACTTTCAATCCTCCTGAGTCACTGAGATTACAGGCATTCACCACCACTCCAGGCTCTCGGGAAGCACTCCAGAGGCTGGAAAGCACCCCACAGGACCACTCTTGTACAAGTGGCACAGAGAATGGCACTTCATTGAGTCTCTCCACTCCCCAAAGGGAGCTGCAGGTTTTGTGACCAGAGCTGGTTTGTTCTGTGGAGGGGTCTCCAGAGACCAGAGGGGTAACTGAGGCTCTGAGGTCACTGAGCCCCAGTCCAAGAACCTCTTCTGTTCTTGGTTACTCAAACCTTTACTGAGCTCATACTGTGTGCTGCTGGAGAGGCTGGAATGCCAGATACTAACCTCTTAGCCTGTCACAGCTGCCACTCTGGCTTTGGAGAAAGGGCTGTGCTCTTACTTGTCCTCCAGGTAGGTGGACCTCCCTGAACTCCCACGCTAACCTGCAACTTCCTGCAAAGCTTTAGAGATTGCATGAATGGCATCCGAGGAGAACGAGCTGCCTCCTTGTGGGGGTCCCTGACAACACAGCTGGTTAGACTATGTCCAAGATTCCCTGGTGAGTCACAACATTGATTTGCTAGGTTACAACTAGAATTTTTAAAAATTAGAGCATGTTTAAGAAATGAGGATAGGCATTATTTAGTAAAGTTTTTGTTTCAAGACTGTCTGTCTGTGACATTATGACATGGAATATATTTCTGTGGGTGTGAAAAATGTGTACAAGCTATACCCAGAGTATCTGTATTTTATCTTCACGTGGCTGGAGCTAACTCACCATCCCAATATACCTAAAAAGAGAGTAGAGGAGAAGAGGGTTTTGGTTTTTTTTTGTTGTTGTTGTTGTTTTTTGTTTTTTGAGACAAGATCTTGCTGTTAACCCAAACTGCCCTTGAACTCCTGGGCTCCAGCAATCCCCCTGTCCAGTCTCCAGAGCACCTGGGGAAACAAGCCCGTGACACCCCTTTGCTTTTTACATTTGCATCATTAAAACTCTGAGTCAAGGACATTTCCAAAATCAAGATGAATTCTCCCTGTGAGAGAAAATTGGCTGCTACTTTTGAGTGCATTTTCCTTGATTCTGCCTAGCCCCATGTCAAGTCTTAGAGCCTCATAGTGCCTGATGGACATGACCTTCACAACTATTACCACAGTGAACACTTCTTAGTGCTCGCTGGTTGCAGAGTTCTGCTCTAAATGCCTTACATGGAGGGACCTATTTAATTCTCATGACCACTTCTGTGGTTGGTACTGTCATTACCCTGACCTATCCTAAGAGGTCAGATGTGCCCACAATCCACACCCTTAGTGAGCATCTGTGCCAGAACTGGATCCAGGAAATCTGGCTCCATAGTCCAAGCAATTGCCTCCATTGTTACCATGAGCATGATGCTTTATAGTTTCCACATCGCCTCTCTTCACTCGCTCTGTGAGAGAGCCAGAGGTCACGGCAAAGCCACTTCACACCTGCTGAAACAAGGTCCAGGGATCTCCTGGCCAGTCACTGGGGCTTTCAGCATGTCCTCTAGGAACTATGGCTTCTTCTGGAGGACACAGAGTGTGTAGTGCATGCATCCACCCTATCGCTGTGAGGGAGGCCTCTGCTGGGGCCAGGATCCTGCACACCCCTCTTCCTATCCTGTCACATAGTGCTCCTTGGAAGGAAATGACTCAATTCTTTGAGAAGAGAAGGTCAGTCAAGAAAATGGGCACCTTCTGCAGTGGTTCCCACTGACACAAGGGCCAGGAGCACCATCCTGGTATGCCAGGAACTAAATTCAAGCCTATAAACTTCACTGTAGGGGCAGGAGACAGGGGTGCATTGTCAGTCATCAAAGTAATCAGAGCCCTGTCCCTGCCTCACCACCCCTTCACGTCACCTCCCTCCCCAGAACACATACCCTGCCTTACTAGGATGAGTGCTGTCACCTGAAGTAAAGGAAGGGATTAGCAGTGAGCAAACCATTCTCATCTTGTTCATGAGCCTTTGACTGGTGGGGTGATTTAAGGTATATGTGATGCAAAATAATTACAAAATGGATTTCTAAAGGGCCTTTCTATATCATCTCACTTGCTCCTATGACTTGCTGACATTTTTAATCTATTGTTCTGTGTGGTTTGGACCTACTCCTGGGACCATCTTGCTCTGCTCAGCCTCTAGTAAAAACCACAGTGGTGCCAAGGCCTTGTCCCACCCCAAGGTCTTGGACGGATGTTCAGATGTTACTTCTGCCTAGTAAACTCTATTTTCGACCTCAAAGGACAGGGAAGGCCTGGAGGTAGATTTGAATCTGTCCTAGTGCACAAAAGTCATTACAAGATGACCGGGCCTTCCTTCAGAGCCTCATGTACCCTGGTAGCCCAGAGACAAGCATGGGACAGCCACAGCATGGAAAGGTTTCACCAATGGTCTCACAAAGAAACCTGTCCTTTAATTTACCTTTTGCTCCTGCTATAACAAACACATTCCATTAATAGGCATTTCTGATCCACATAAAAACTAGCAGATACATTATTAATGTTGCTTAAATATAGTCAATAGGAAAAAGGAAGCTCCAATCTGTGGGAAGTATTCCCGCATCCATCAGCAGCTCTAGGGACCCATCTTAATTGATGGGTTGGTACTTATTACTTTGCTCCCAATGGGGAAAAACTTTACAAAAGTATCAAACAAAAACAGTAAAGCAGGGGTCTGCAATTCAAAGCCAGCCTCAGCAACTTAGCAAGGCCCTAAGCAACTGAGCAGACCCAGTCCCTTCACAGAAAACAGTGAGGTGTCTGTGGCTTCCCATTTAGTTCCTTGTACATAATTCTTATGTAGATTTTTTTTTTTTTTTTTGGCAGGGGGAGGACAGTACCCAGGATTGAATCCAGGTGGGGGTCTACCTCTGAACTACATGCTTAAACCTTTTTAATTTTTTATATTGAGACAAGCTATCGCTAAATTGCTGAGACTGGCCTCAAACTTGCAAGCTTCTTGCCTCAGCCTCCCAAGTAGCTGGGATTACAGGCATGTGCCACCATGAGGCATGTAGATTCTTACACAATACACTGTCCTCACCTCCCATTCCAACCTCATATTCCCCAACCCAGCTTCAGTGGAATAGGCTTACATGCTTTATCACATCCTTCATTTTCTAACCTCCACAACTCTCACCTTAGTCCTTTGCAGGCAGCTTCAAGGTTCAGCTTGCAGGCATCTGTCTCCTCCTAAATTCCCATTGGTCTGGAACATTGCTTTTTCTCTCACTGTCACATTTGGGTACACATCTGTAGAATAGAGCTATGAGGGCAGGAAAAGGCTTCCCCAGTCTGAACCAGAGAACTTTAATGAAGCAGATAGTTGCCAAGGCTTGTAAAATAAAGAATGAATTAATTAAATTCCTTTAGCCCATACACTTAAAGTGTCTGCAGTAGAGTGACCAAGCCTGAGAAGGGGTCTCTCAACTGTCAAAAGGGTCTATAACACAAAAAGCCAGAAACCTCTGCAGGGAGGCACTAGCCAACCTTAAGCAGCCAGCCAATTCACCTCGTGAGTTCTCTGTCCAGGAGATACTGGTCCAAAAGCCCCAATGTCCTAATTCCAGTTACTGGCAGCCTTTTGCTAGGTTAAGAAATCTAAAACATTTGCACAACCAAAGTGGGCCATTTTTTCCTACCCTGGTACTCCAACCTTAATCTCAGACCACACGGCTCTAAAGAGAGGAAAGACAGCACCCAGAGACCCAAGCCAAGGGCCTGAGATCATCTGCCAGTGCTCTGGGTAGGGCTAGTCCAACCCATTCCCAGGCCCTGGAAAGAAGAAACCACCCCTCAGTCCCCCTGACCAATGTGCCCCCAGGACTGCAACAACTGGATACTAGATCCCAGAAGCTAGAGAACCAATTAAAAAGCTATTTAGAAAACACAGCTCAGTAAAATGGCTGGATAAATATTCAAAACAACCAACTGTTCTAAAGACAAACTCTAATCAGGGGAAGAAAAAGATATTTTTCACTATCATAATAGTAACAAAACTATATATATATAGCTGAAAATAAAGGTTTTCATAAGTGACCTTCATAAAGGTCTTCTTTCTTTGAAGAAAATGATAAAACCCTGCAACAGAAGTGTTTTTAAAAACCTCAGCAAGTTAAAAAAATGTTGTTTTTCTAAGGAGGAAAACAATATTGGAAACATATCAATGATCCCCAATTAAGGCTATACACTTAAGATAAACCAAGCAGATATAAAAATTTATTGCAAAGGGATATTTATTTTAAGGTATATTTGCAAATTAAAAGCACTATTATAAAGGAAATAGTTCAACTTTATTTAATAGCGGATGTTTCCCAAGTTTACTTTTTGTACAATGCACAAACATTTGGGGGACAATGTGTGGTTAAAAAATAATATTCTACAATTTGTTCAATGCTGCTCTAGATTATCCTAAGGAAAAAGTAATCAGTACAATGCCAAATCTCTAGAAGTTCAAGAATTAGCTGGTTATTCTCTCCCAGTGGACAAAGAAGCAGGTCCTAATCTTTTTCCAAGAGTAGACTGTCCGATTTCAGCTGGGCCTTCCTTATGCTCTCCAAGTTCAGTTGTTGATATTTTCTTTTAAAAAAGCCACACTGAAACAAAGGAAGAGAAGCCCAATTATAGGCCTAAAATACCTGTTTTAGAAAACGTACTTCCAGTTGTTGCCTACATAGCCCCTAAACAATTCTGCTTCTTATACTTGTATTCCCTTTCCCTTCTCCTGAGTCTCTCCCTGATAGTCAATCCTCCCAGACTCTTTGATGCTATCTTTCCTGGTGCTCAATCCTCAATTGGAACTGACTTCCCATCTCGCTCTGAACCCCCAGAATTTAAACCTTTCTTCTAACTAATTCTACAAAGTTGTACAGTTTGGGCTGCACTGGATCTAATTTTACTTATGTAATAGTCAGTACAGCCTACCATGCTGAGGGTAGAAAGAGATCAAGTACAGCCTCCTACACCAAGCTCAGAATCTAGTAGGAAAGGAAAAAATTACAATATGGTGTGACAAATGCCATGTGAAAGTGTTTCCAGAAGGGAGCTCACAGGACAAGCACAAAGCCCAACACAGAGGAGCCCAACACAGAGGATCCAGGAATCTCTGAGCTGAGTTTCAGGGGAGAGAGTAAGCAAAGTGAAAAGGTGGGAATGAGCACCCCTGGCAAGAAGAGTAGTCTGTGTTCAAGCAGAAAGATGGGCACCTATTTCTAAACAGCTCGATTTGTCTTGGAGAAGAAAACAAGACTTGGGCATGGGAAGAGAGGGGTACAGGCCAGAGAGCACAGGATCTTGAACAGCAATTAAAAAGTTTAGACACTCAAACAGGGAAGACAAGGAAAGGATTTAAAAAGGAGAATGACCGTCAGTCTGTTTTAGGAAGATCTCTCTTCAATTAGATCTTTATTCCTTCACACAGAAACCAAGTTTCTCATTTGCCTAAATGGGGTGTAAGGTTGAAGCAAGAGGAGAAAGTGGCCACAAGGCCAGGGTAGCTGCTCTAAGTAAGGACTGGCTATCCTGGGGGTACAGTGCCCAACACCACAGCCAGGTCCTATCCCCCCCCCCTTTTTTTTTTTGGTACTGAAAATTTAACACAGGAGCATTTTACCACTGAGCTACATCTCCAGCCCCACCCCACCCCCTGTTTTTTGTTTGTTTGTTTTGTTTTGTTTTTTAAATTTGAGACAGGTCTCACTAAATTGCTAAGGACCTTGTTAAGTTGCTGAGGCTGGCCTCAAACTTGTGATTCTCCCATCTTAGCCCCCCAAGTCACTGGGTTTATAGGCATACACCACTGCACCCAGCTTTATCTCATCCTTATTGAATACAATGAGAACTGACCTTGAACAGGATGACTATAATCACAACCAAAACCAGAAGGCCAGCAACACTGCTTCCAATGATGAGAGGCAATGAATGGTACTCCTCATTTGTTAGGAAGATGACCGTGATCTAGACAAGACAAAGAGATGGTCCAATAAATCAGGTACAGCAAAGAAGGAAAACAAGTTCTTGTTATTTTAAATAGAAAACATGAGGACTTGGCAACATCCTGGGCACTGATCAAGAGTGCTGACAGTAACATCCCCTGATGCAGCTTTTAGATGATCTAAAATCATCTCACGACCAAAATACCTTATAAGAAACCACTGTAGCCTCTTATCTAAAACTGCTGTGTCAGAAGAGTGTGACCTTGAGTTAAAGATGCTCTAACAGTTGGAAAGAGAGTCCCATGGCATCAAGACAGAAAATAAAGATTCTACAAAGCCATGTTCCATGTGTCCTTGAGTCCCACACTAATTATCTTCAAAGTGATGATTTATCTTAAATGATCTCCAAGTCCTCTCCAACTCAGTTCTCACAGCTTTTTTAAAAAGTGTTTTTAGTTGTAGATGGACACAATGCTTTATTTTATTTATTTTTTACATGTGCTGAGGATCAGACCCAGTGCCTTACACATGCTAGTGCTCTACCACAGAGCCACAATCCCAGCCCTCACAGCTTTTTCTGATCTTGCATAAATCCCTTAAATTCTTTGGCAATATAATCTCCTTACAAGAAACATTTGACAAAGGCACTGATCTGCTCTTCACTAGACTGAGGACATATGTTCCTCAGGGACATGATAATACATGCAAAATTGTATTCATGTGTAGTACTTGTGGGGCTCTTCTAGTATAAATTACCCCTGTTATTTTTCCAAAGGATCTCTCAATTTCAGGTATCTAATCTCCTCACTAACAGGGCTCAGCTAGAAAGCACAAGGTATGTGCATCCTGATTGAGACCCAGCCCTCCCAGGTTGTTGCCACAGCAAGGTGCAGGACTGAAGTGGAGCCAGAGGGCCATCAAGACTGCTCTGCCTATCCAAGACAATGAATTTCCTTCATGCATATGTTTAAACAGCAAAGTTGGGGGTGTTCAGAGAGATTTCTGTATGGAGTACAGAACCACACAAACTTACCTTTGAGGCTTCTTCCAAAAAAGTTAAAGGCAATTGACTTAAGATTGATCCTCCAGGCCCTAGTTAACTCACAGGCAGCTGACCTTAATAGGGCTTAAGTTCTGGGCCTTGAAAGTAGAGAAGTGTCAAAGCAACAGAGTAAGAGAAAAAACAGAGGTGGCTTTTTTTTTTCCCCCCTTTTTCTTTTTTAAGCAGAAAGTAGCAGAACTCAATAACCTGGGTTTAGGAAGTACAAGGAAATTCCAAGGTGATGGTGTTAGAATCAGGCCAGATTTGGGTAGAAGAACCACACCTATTTTTCTTTTTCTTTTTTTTTAAAGAGGAGAAAGAGAGAGAGAGAGAAAGAGAGAGAATTTATTTATTTTTTAGTTTTCAGCGGACACAACATCTTTGTCTGTATGTGGTGCTGAGGATCGAACCCAGGCCGCACGCATGCCAGGCGAGCCCGCTACGGCTTGAGCCACATCCCCGGCCCATACCTATTTTTCAAAGCCTTCTTTCTTTTTCCTCTTTGAAATGCACAGGTTCCCAAAAGGGCCCCAAAGCTACCTACGCAGAGGTTAAGGGAGAAGCAGGATACAGGATATTCTCCTTGTGGCAAACATTGACAGTGACCTACTCAATAGCCATTTTCTCAGTTCAGATGTTGTTTAGGAATCAAGACTGATCTAAGACAATCACAACAGAACTATCCTCTTTTTGCCAGTGACTAAGATGAAATCCAGTCCTCACTAATAAAACTTAAAGGGGCCTGGGTTTGTGGCTCAGTGTTAGAGCACTTGCCTAGCACATGTGAGGCACTGGGTTCTATCAACAACACCACAGAAATATAAATAAAATAAAGGTATTGCGTCCATGTAAACCTAAAAATATTAAAAACAAACAAACAAAGATATAAAGGGATGTCTCCTGGGAGTTTTTAGAGAAGTTTCCTCTCTGAAAAGGGAAGGCACATAAAGAAAAATGCTTTTGGTGACCTCTTGCTTCCTAGTTTGTATTCTGTCATGTGAAATACAAATTGAGCATTCCTGATCCAAAAATTCAAACTCCAATATGTCCCAAAATCCCAAACTTCTGAGTATCTTGTTGCTACTCAAAATGTTTCAGACTTTGGAACATGTTGGATTTCAGATTAGGGAATGAATGACTGGTAAAGTCTATTAAATATTCCAAAATTTTCTGATATCTGAAATATGTGAGGTCCCAAGCATTTTGGATAAAGGATACTCAACCTTATGGCATTTGGAGATTAGCAACTTCATGCTGGACATGAAGAAAGGCATTATCTAACACACAAGGATTAGGGAGGCAGGCCATTAAGCAGGGCCTACATTTCTTCCTAAATAAACAGTACATGCCCTTCTGGCACATTAGCTGAATTTTTTCCCCAAATCTGTAGCTAAAATGCATCTGGATACACAGCTATTTAGTCTCATAGATTCACTGTAAGTCAGGTGCTTATTGGCAGGAACTACTTAATATTTTGCTTAGGATACTGAATTTAAAGAAAAGGATTTTGGGGAATCTATGCTATAGAAATAAAAGCATCAATAAGAGGAAGAAATATATAAGTAAATTAAGAATATACACATAATGAACTATTAATAATAATTCTTTTTGGAAAGAGAGTTAGGGGCAGGAGAAAGTGAAGGAAAATTTGTTTCAGTTGGTACCTTTCTATAAGGATTAGATTTTATTGCTATTTTATTTTTAAAATTCTAGGCAGTACAATAATGAGGCACTTATGTTTCTTTATTATGTCATTTTCTGTATTGGAAGAACTTTAAAAACAGCCTGTTGTCTCAGCTACTTAGGAGGCTGAGGCAGGAGGACTGCTTGGGCCGAGGAGTTCAAGAATAGCATAGTAACACAACAAGACACTGCCTCACAAGAGAGAGAGAGAGAGAGAGAGAGAGAGAGAGAGAGAGAGAGACTGACTTTGAAATAAAAGAAAATGTTTATCTTACATATCTAGAGAATTGCTCCTTTCCCCTCCTCCAAGAAGGAAAATTGAGTACTTATATTTAGCAATCCAGGCTCACTCTATGAACATTTGCTCTAGTGAAGAATCATGCCTAACTCAAAAGCTCATTGATAACATCATCTCTGAAACCAGGAGCATGTCCTGGCATAAGTCAACAAGTATGAAAATGCAGTGTTATGCCAGGGTTTACTGAAGGAAAACCAAGGGAATAACAGCTGATAGGCATTGGTTGTTTTCCATGTCAAATAATTTCTAGAACTAGATTTTGGTGATGGTATACATAGTGAATAATGAATATACTAAATGATACAGAACTGTACTTTTAAAAATAGTTACAAATGTAACTTTAATTTTACATGTATTTGCCAGAATACAAAATGTATTGTTTTTTTTAAAGTATGTATTTTTTTATTTTTATAGTTGTAGATGGACAGCATGCTTTTTTTTTGATTTGTTTATTTTTATATGGTGCTAAGGATTGAACCCAGTGCCTCACATATGCTAGGTGCATGCTTTACCACTGAGCGATAGCCCCAGGCCTATACTGAGTTTTTACAGACTGTATATAACTGTTAAAGCCCTAGCCAGTAAAATAGGTCAATAAATGATGACAATTAAATAAATACTATGATTTTTTTTTTTTAATGCACTGTAACACACACAAGATTACTTAACCCACTGACCACAGAGGTCAATTTAATTTCTGGTCATACTTCTGAAAATCAAATTCCAAGAGTTCCAGTACTGAATCTAAGTCTTATTTTAAAAATTATGCAGGGGCTGGGGTTGTGGCTCAGTAGTAGAGCACTTGCCTAGCTTGTGTGAGGCTCTGGGTTCAAGTCTCACCACAGCATATTAATAAATGAATACAATAATGGTCCATCAACATCTAAAAAATTTTTTTTTTAAATTATGCATTCATGAGTACTGTAACTATTTAATACTATAACTAAACACTGATATACACAGTAGAAAGACAGTTTATATATGCAAAGAATAATTTCTCAGGAAAAAAATTTTTTAAAGTCAATGTATGTGGAGAGCAGTGACCCAAACCATGGTCCCTGATTCCCTCATGGCTGCATCTGTGCTTGGAAATTCCTGTGCAAAGGTACAGGCCAAGATGGCCTAGTTGCTATGGTGATGCCCACCCAAGGAGGCTTTGTGCAAAGGTGCACAGCTCTATCAGTTAGAATCTTGGATTCAGACACCAACTCCCAGGGGTAGAGAAAATTCTAGACATAACCTTGATGTTGAGCAAGTTTCGCTGCATCCTTCAGGCTGCCTGCTTTGCTAAAACTTTCACACAAACAAACTTCTGTTGAGAAAAACTATATAATAAATGTGCTTAGCTAGCTCTGATGTCAGTCAAGCCTTACCAGGCCCCAGGCACCTGGCCCTAGCTTTTTTTCTATGTGTTTGTCTTTTTTTTCATTCCCCATCACCCCTCAGGTTTCTGAATTAATGCCATGCTGGTTGCAGCAAACATTTTTAAATCAAAGTATACATTGCTGTTGGATCTAAGCTAGTTATTTCAACTTAGACTTCCTCAGCTTAGGCCTTTTTACTCAATTCCTTATTTGATAGGTAAAATTGAGGCAGAAGCAGATTCATTCAAGATCACAAAGACAGCATTAGTAGCAGAGCCAAGAACAGAAGTGATAAAACTGAAAATAGGAAGAGAGTAACAAGGGAGTGGCTGTGCAAGGACTCAAAAGCTACACACAGTTCTCCTACCCAGAGAACAGCCAGGGATTACCTTAGTTCTGTGGTTCTCTGCATTCAGCCCCTCATATAGAGATTTGTTGAAAGATATTTCACCAAAAATCTGCAGTTCAGTTACATCTCTTAGTAACTATTAGATGAGGGGGAGGAAGAAGAGAAACAAAACATATTAAGCATGGATTCCTTGTTTCTGAACAGCATTCACCACCTTTCCCTTTAAATGTGAACCATCTCCAGTACTCTTTAGTCTCATTAATGTCCCCAGCATCCATTCGGTTACCAAACAAGAAATCTGCAATTAATCCTTAAATTCTTTTCCTTTACCCTCTATCTCATGCCACTATTCCTAGCCAAAGTCAGTTAACAATTTTTTTTAATTCTCTCTTGCATATATTCCTTTTTTTCTCCACCCCCATTTTCAGTTCTTCAGTTTATACCTCACTGCTCTCATCTGGATCACTACAAGATATTAAACTTGATTACTAGTTCCCACATCAGAATAAGTGATCAGGGAAGGCCTCTCTAAGAAAGTAACATCTATATTAAATACAAGAAGAAACCACCCACATGAACTTAGCAGAAGAGCAATGTTATGCAAAGAAATAGCAAGTACAAAGGTCCTGTAACCATAGTAATATTGGCAAATTTGAAAGGACAGAATAGCTGGGTTATAAGAAAGGGACAGCAGGAGAGAAAAGAGAGTACTAGGAGAGAAAGTTGAAAAATTAGCCAAGACCAGACCATGTACCTTGCAGGCCATGGAGGTGGGGGGGAGGTATGGATCAGAATCTAAGGGTGTTCAAACTTCACTTTTTTTTTTAAGCACAATCTAATGTGGATGGATAGTGGTTAAGTGAATTATTTATAGGTGTGGGAAAAGCAGAGGCAAGGAGAACAAGTCCAAAGTTACTGCAATTGCCCCAGCAAGTGACAGTAGCTGTAGAGATGGAGAAAGTAAATTAATTTAGGATATATGCTGGAAGTGAAATAGAGTTTGTTGGTGGAATGGATATGAGGTATAGGAAAGGAGCAAGTCACAGATAATTCCTAGAATTCCTAGTATGAAACAGGATTAAGAATAGCCAAGGGGGCTGGGGATATAGCTCAGTTGGTAGAGTGCTTGCCTAGAATGCACAAGACCCTGGTTCAATCCCTGGCCCCACAAAAAAAAAAAAAAAAAAGAATAGCCTGAGTAACTGGCTAAGGAGCAGGCTGGGACAGAAAGTCATCAAGAGGCCTGTTCTTGGGCTGTGGTTGTAGCTCAGCGGTAGGAAGCTTGACTAGCGTGTGTCGAGGCACTGGGTTCGACCCTCAGCACCACATAAAAAAATAAATAAAGAGGGCTGGGGCTGGGGCTCGGTGGTAGAGTGCTCCCCTGGGACGCGTAAAGACACTGCGTTCGATCCTCAGCACCACATAAAATAAAATAAAGGTATTATGTCTATCTACAACTAAAACACACACACACACACACACACACATTAAAATAAATAAAGATTAAAAAGTGGAGGGGGGGTGCTGTTCTGGACATGTAAATGCCATTACAGTTTCTAAGGGAGATGGCCTAGAGCTGGATAATCAGATCTGGAGAATTTTGGTCTCAAAATACCTGCTCGGCGTGACTCAAGGATATCTCTGCAGCCACAGTTACATTCTCTTTATCTGATGTGATATTACAGCTCACTGAATACCATTCGTCCACACGCTGCAAAAAGAATCTCATTAGCCTAATCCCTTTACGCGTGGGAAGGGTGAAATTTTTAACACTCAGGTCCAGAATATTTCAAGGTCCCAGAACAGGGGGTGTGAGCAGTTTGAGCGCTCACTTTGACTCAAGTAAAGCACCAACCCTGGCAAACTCAGTGAGGGGAGGGAGGAGGGCCCTGACCGCCGCCGTGCATTGCTTTCAGGAGGAATCTTGGAAAAGTAGCATCCTGGCTTCTCCCTATCACGTGCTTCAATCCCTCCCTCTCCGGGAAACCACGCTCACCTGAAATGGATCGCTCACACAAGCGGGCTGATTCTCGGTGCACCCAGTGTAAGCCTGAAACGAAAGCCATTCCAGGGGCGCACTCAACAAACCAATGCTCCACGGTTACCTACCCCCTCACTCCAGTAAGGCCCGGTGTGATGCGCACTCGTGCCGCCGGGCACTAGGACCCAAAGGGCAGGCGAGCGCACCACGCGGAAGTCTCGCGGTGTTTGCATTTAAACTGCTTGGCGGGTGTCTGCCATGGCGGCGTCACTCCGGAGATCTGAGATCCGACTCTTCCGAACGTACGGGGCAGCCGGTGGCGGGGGGCCGCGACGGCGGCCGGGCCGGGCAGCGGCGCAGTGGTTTCCACCGCAGAACCGGAACGGTATCTTCAGCAGCGCCAGCAGCGACACCAGCAGCGGTAGCCCGTCGCAGTCTGAGGCTTCCGACGACTCTGACGACCCGGACTTCCCCGGCAGCCCCATCCGCCGACGGCGGAGGCGTCCTGGCGGCGGAGTCTCCAAGGAGCAGCCCACCCTGATCGCGACCCCAAGACGCCTGAGGCTGAGAGCACGGCCTCCGCTGAAGTGCAGCACCCCCTACTGGCAGCTCCGACAGCCGCCCTTCCCCAGCAGCCGCGGGGGCCGTCTCAGCCCCGACTTCAGTGAACGCAGCCAGCCCAAGGACCACGAAGAGCTGGGCCTCAGTGCCTCCCTGATCAGCCCCCGGCCCTCGTCTGGCCCCGGACCGCCAGCGCCAGGGGATAGTATCATCTCCACCGGTCCTCCTGCCTCTTCAGATGCAACCTCTGCAAACTCAAGTGGTTTCCACTTGCCATCAGCCTCCCTGAACCTAGCATCTCCCCCACGCTCCCAGGAAACAGCAACAGAAGGAATCTCGTTCACTAGTATGGTCCACCGAGCTCATACCAGCCTCACGTCTGCTCTCTCTAGCCTTATGGACTCGAGATATCCAGTGGATCGTGAGTGTGGGGGACACAGAAAAAACACGGAGTCTTGTTGTAAAAGGAAAGTGATGGGAAACAGACTGGAGGGCACAGGTAAAAAGAGGGTCACAGGCAGAGACTCATCTCAAAAGAGAGGGTCTCAAAGGGCCACCCTGATAGACTCTGAAGAAGCCACTGGTTGCAGAGGCCATATCACACCTAGGAAAATCAACAGGCCTAAGAGGACTAGGCCAAGGCAAAAGAGGAAACATCAGGAAGCAGGGGAAACCTCTCCTCTCCATCACCACCGATTTAAAAAGAGCCAAAAGATGGGAAAAGATTCATTCCTATCTCGGGACCTGACTCATTTACCAAAGTCCTGTTCTTGGACCAAAATCAGGGCCTCCTTCAATTTCCACAAGAAGAAAATTGTGACTGATGTGTCAGAGGTAAGCAGCATCTATACCATTTCCAGTTCTCCCTCTAGGTCTTTTGTATCAGAATATTCAAACCCTCCTGTCTTAAACACAACAAATACTGCTCTGTCCCCACGGCACTCCTCTTCTTTGCACTTGCTAAGCCCTTTAAACATTGTACGTGTTGCCGACAAAAAGGCCTCTGAGGCTGAAAAAGTTTTTTGGGAATGCGGTCAGGAAGGACCTATCCCCTTTAGCCATTACCTTTCCACAGAAAAACTGGAACGCTGTGAGAAAATTGGGGAAGGGGTGTTTGGTGAAGTGTTTCAAATGATTGTTGATAGGAAACCTGTAGCCCTAAAAATCATTGCTATTGAAGGATCAGATTTAGTCAATGGATCCCATCAGAAAACCTTTGAGGAAATCCTGCCAGAGATCATCATCTCTAAAGAGTTAAGCCTCTTATCTGATGAGGCGTACAACCGCACAGAAGGCTTTATTGGGCTGAACTCAGTGCACTGTGTTCAAGGGTCTTACCCTCTCTTGCTCCTCAAAGCCTGGGATCACTATAACTCAACCAAAAAGTCTGCAAATGACCGGCCTGACTATTTTGAGGAAAATCAGCTCTTCATTGTACTAGAATTTGAGTTTGGTGGGATCGACCTAGAGCAAATGAAAACAAAGTTGTCCTCTGTGGCTACAGCAAAGAGCATCATACACCAGATTACAGCATCCCTTGCAGTGGCAGAAGCATCACTGCGTTTTGAGCACCGAGACTTACACTGGGGGAATGTGCTGTTAAAGAAGACCAGCCACAAGGAGCTCCGCTACACCCTCAATGGAAAGACAGGCACCATTCCTACCCGCGGGTTGCAAGTCAATATCATTGACTACACCCTGTCACGCTTGGAGCGGGATGGGATTGTGGTTTTCTGTGACATTTCCATGGATGAAGAACTATTTACAGGTGAAGGTGACTACCAGTATGAGATTTACAGGCTCATGAGGAAGGAGAACAACAACTGCTGGGGTGAATATCACCCTTATAACAATGTGCTCTGGCTACATTACCTCACAGACAAGATTCTGAATGAAATGACCTTTAAGACTAAATGTAACACCACTGCCATGAAGCAAATGAAGAGAAAGATCCAGCATTTCCATAGGACAGTGTTGAACTTCACCTCCGCCACTGACCTGCTCTGCCAACACAGTCTATTTAAGTGAGCTGAATGTGTCTTACTGTCCCAAACTGAGAGAGCCCTGGTCTTAATGCCTTCGGTCCTGTTTTCAATCTCCATCCCAGAGCAGGGTAAAGTAGAATTCCATTCTTATATGTTTCCAGTCAACTTTTCAAGCAAGAATTTTGTTTTCAAGTGGAAACTGAAATATTTGTTGAACTGATTAAACTTGCTGTTAACAAATATTCTTAAATTACATGTAAGAACAAGTATTTACAACTTATAAGTCCTGTTTCTAATTGTCAGCAGAGTCCATTCTGTAAATTCCACATTTTCATTTTTGAGCCTTGAAATTGTTATATAATCTGAACCAAAAAAACAAACAAAAAATCAAGAAAGCCTAGGTAACAGCTGTTAGAGTGATCAGAGCCTGTTCCTTTAAGTAATAAGCCTGGTGTTGAGAACCACATTACAGATAAGAGGTCAAATAAAAACAAAGAGGCTATATAGCAAAGCAAAGACCAAGAGGGAGTGGAGGGAAGGAAAATGAAGACAGATGGTTTGTAGGGGGCAGTGTGAGAAATGTCACATTTATCAGTCTCACTCACCAATCACATAGAAGCAGAGGCAGAGTTTATCAATTTTCAAAAGGAAAATAAATGTCTCCATGGCTACAAAAATGTTTGAATTTTTGCTTATTTTTCTTCAAGGAGAGGAAAATTGAAATGCTGCTTTAAGGCCTGAGTACTTGATATTCCTTCTGAACATAACTGGTAATTCACTCCTAATCTTTTCCTGTGGCTAATCTTGTTTTACTAGATTAAACAAGATCTAACTTTACTCCTAAGGCTCCTAGTTTTTATATCTTTGAGAATCCATAGTCACTCTGGAAAGAAATGTGATAAGAACTGCCTGTGAATACCTGGGTTTTTGTCACATTCTTCACTCTTACAATCTGGAGACCTTGCAATTTGATTGGGATGCAAATTTGCAACAGGAATTTGGCTCCAAAGAGATTTTCCCCATGTATCTGCCAAAGAAAATCAGAATAGGAAGTCAAAGCTTAGGTTGCTTTGCCACCTGTAGCTTTGCAATAAACACTAAGCACTTACACTGAAGAGGAATTCTTTGTGGTCAGAAAGCCCCTGGCTTGTGTTCATGTACATCACAGATGGCCTGCAATTGAGAGGACTTGTTAGACCTCAGAGTCCCCTTTTAACTTTGAATGAACTTGAATGTTTTCAATAGGATACACTATGACAGAGGGCACCAGATCCTTAAGAGGAATCCAAGGTAAATATCAAAATGTAAAGTGGTCATAGGGTAGTTGAGAGGAGGTAGAATATTTGCATTCTGTATAGTTGAGCTGGTTCATTTTCTAATTACAGCTCCTCAGATTAGCCTTACTTTTTGCCCTTTTTGCTTCCCAATACCACAGCCCCTGTCTTTCCTCCAGAGTTCCTACCCTCAGTTCCCTTTTGTAGTAAGACCAGCTGGCACTGCTCCTTCTTTGATGACCACCATAGGGTTTTTAGAACCCAACTGTGAGTACCAGAGAGATCAGTGCTAGAGCCTAGGTTCTAAGCAGCTTCATTCATCTCAGAGAAACACAATGTTCACATCCACCCTGATTACCAGTTCCATTCACAAGAGAGAATGCCTGAAGCTGTGCGCTGTGGGCAGCCACACAGGTGTTAGCCCCATGGAGTACTTACTTGGAGAGAACTGCAATGAAGGCATGTCTGAATCGAAGGTTGTGGGTTTTTCTGGCCAAAGACCTTTGGTTGGAACTGAGAATAAGACTGTTAGTTCACAGCACAACTTCTTTGTATCCTGGCTTCCCAGTGTCAGGGTACAAAGGTGGGGGTATCAGGTAAAAAAAGCTTCTTAGAGATAAATAATTAGAATGCAAACGAATCATACTTAAGAGTAATGTTGATTTTAAAAGGATTTCTCAGCATCAATACTGTTGACATTTTGGGCCAGGTAATTTTTTGTTGTGTTGTCCTATACATGGTATAATGTATAGGACAACATTAGATACCAGTAGCACCTCCTAAGTCATAGCAATCAAAAATATCTCCAGGCATTACCTCTGGGAAGCAGAATCACCCCTTCCCAACACCATACTTCATGCTGCCCCTAAACCTAGAGGCTTTGCAGATAATAGTTATTCCAAAGTTAAATAAATCAGAACTAGAACTTGAGTCCAAAGTTTATTCCACCAGACTATGTCATAGTTTTACTTTGTGAGAAGAAAAGAACACTTTAAATAGCTTTGATTAAAAATAATAATAATAACCGAATCACTATGGGGGGGACAGAGGCCTCTGTGGGTTCATTAAGGTTCCCCTCCTCCCTTGGCAGTAAGGAAGTCACAGTTCTCACAGCATGCACATGGGAGGGAGATTCCCTCAAGGCCATAGCCTCAATATGCTTGATACAGGCACTACTTACTTGGAGATGGTCACAGTGATGTCTGCTGTCTCGTTTGGAAAGGCATTCTCCTCTAGCTGCCAAACTACTGAAATGTTTGCCTAATATTTTAAAGGGGGAAAAATGGTCACTTGATTCTTGTCTGTACCATTCTCAATTCTAACTGCCTACTACAAACCAACCTAGGAAACAATTTAAATTTCTTACATTTTTGTAGCACAGTGTACCTCTCCATCCATTATTTTATATAAGCCTTCCATGCAAATATAGAGTAAGCAGAGCAGGCAGCATTACCCTATTCCCCTTCTACAGTTGAGATTTCCCATGGCACAAAAATAATCTCTACTGCCATTCGGGGTATTGCACGCCTGTAATCTCAGAGGCTGGGAAGGCTGAGGCAAAAGGATGGCGAGTTCAAAGCCAGCCTCAGCAATTTGGCAAGACCCTAAGCCACTTAGCCAGACCCTGTCTCAATAAAATATTAAAAAAGTACTGAGGATGTGGCTCAGTGGTTAAGCACCCCCCCAACCCGGGGTTCAATCCCCAGTATCAATAATAATATAGTCTGATGTCCCTTCCGTACTACCCCCCAACTTCACACTTTTCCTGGGATTAATCAACACTGTCTTTGACTGACTCCTTTCAAAGCAAGCTTAGCAGATGTAAGCCCTGCTACAGATTGACTGTACAGTAAAGAGAAGCATAGAGACCACAACTGAGAGGTTCAAATATAGCTGAGATGTAAACATCACCAACTCCAGAGTTGTGCAAAGAGCCAACCAATCAAAACAGACTCATAGGGGGCTGGGGTTGTGGCTCAGTGGTACAGCCCTTGCCTAGCATGTGTGAGGCACTGGGTTCAGTTCTCAGCACCACATATAAACAAATAAATAAAGGTCCATCAATAATTAAAAAAAGGGCTGGGGATGTGGCTCAAGCGGTAGCGCGCTCGCCTGGCATGCGTGCGGCCCGGGTTCGATCCTCAGCACCACATACAAACAAAGATGTTGTGTCCGCCGATAACTAAAAAATAAATATTAAAATTCTCTCTCTCTCTTTAAAAAAAAAAATAATAATAATTAAAAAAAAAATAAGACTCACAGATGACCTCTTGAATATGGGGTGACCAATCTTGCAGCTCATGACCAGGGCAAAAGCAGATGGCTTAGGGTCATCACACTGAATGTTTGGAGAAGAAGGCTGTGAATACAGAAAGAAATACTTCTTAAGGAGTAAAAATTAACCCAGCCAGGAGCTATAACAAAATAAGTCAGACTTGGTCTATTTTTCTCACAAGCAGGACTGGTAGGCTCAGCAGTAGAGTTAAGAAATTTAAATCAAAGGTCTAAGGGTTGGTTCTGCAAGTGAGGCAGAGAACAGCAAAAGAAAAGATGAATTCCAACTAGGAGGACTCTATCCTCACAAGGAAGGAGATAATATGAACTGGGCTGTGGACCAATGTAAATGTCACTGCTTTCTTTCTTTTTTTGATCTCGTGTAAAAGATTTTAAAAATTTTGATAATTTCATCATTCGATGTAACCCCAGATGCCACAGTGCCTGCAACTGTGACTGCAGCTGTGGCAGCAGCTCTAGCTCTGTGGATCTGGGAGGAGAAAGAGGGGTAGGCGGGTGGGAGAGGAAGGCCAGCATGGGCTCAAGCACTGCCATGTAGCCTTTCAACCATGGTTCCTCATCTGGACTACTGAGTACAGAAAACAATTCTCCCACAAATAGTATATCACTAGATCCATTCTAGGTGCATAAGAGAGAATTTTAATTTTTCATATACTGGATGCCATCCTTGCCAAATAGCCTAAGAGTGGAGAAAACCCATAGTTCCAACAGTGAACAAAATTACACTGTGGTATATGTCACCCAACAAAGGAAAAGACAGAGGATGGATGGAGTTCAAGTAAATGTAAATAAATCAGTTTTGATAGCCTCAAAGCAAATCAAAGCGGAGTTAAAGGGTCAATCAACAATGGGTTTGGACTTGACCACTTCCTTGGAAATGAGTAAATTAATATAGATGTAAAAGCTGTGTCCAAAAATACTTTATCTGAAGCTCTATATCTCAGATAGAAATTGAAACTGCTCTTTGTCAAAATGATTTAGATTGATGGGCGTGGTGGCACACACCTATAATCCTAGTGGCTCAGGAGGCTGAAGCAGGAGGATTACAAGTTCAAAGCCAGCCTCAGCAAAAGCAAGGCACTAAGCAACTCATTGAGACACTTTCTCTAAATAAAATACAAAATAGGGCTGGGGATGTGGCTCAGGGGTCAAGTGCCCTTGAGTTCAATCTCCAGGACCCCTCCCCCTAAATGACTTAGGTCTTCCAGGCAAGAGCAAGATGGTTTCACAGTTATTGATTAAATTTCAAACAGCAAAGTTTCTGGCCATCTGTAAGTTTAGAGAATAAAATTTCTCAGTGCTGTGATAATTCATAGTTGTAGGTGTCCTTGGGAGAAAGAATATTTCCTAGTATCTTTGTACCTGGCTTTGTATCTGTGATCCCAGCTTGGTGAAGGGCTGGGCAGAATTTCATTTTCCTAGCCCAAGCTAATTTTTACTTTCTCAATGCCTTAGGGTATTTATCTCTCAAAGATAAATACTGGTTAAGAAAGGCTGCAAGCAGAGAGGGCTAATTGTGCAGCAAAATGGAGGCCCTGATGGTATTTAAAGCAAAGAAAGAATCTAGTACAATTGGGTGGGGTAAGACTCACCTAGTTACTAATCAATTATTGGATGGACCAGAAGGAAGCTGGAGGCAGGGAGACTAGTAAGGACGTTGCAAGAGAAAAGCAGGTGTATGACAAGGGAAATGATCTAGTGGCATGTTTCTGAAGCTGCTGTTATAGTTACCTTTTGTATCCTCTTAAACTGTAAGTTTCTGGGATAATTCAAAACCATCCTTGTCATATAGGAATCTTCCCCAGAGTTAGTTAGGCTAATGTTCATGGCCAGCTCCTTGGTGAGACCCACCACCAATTCCTGCCTGCACAGGCAAAGATAAAAATGTTGCCAGTTTATTTAATCTGTACAAACTTGGATGCAATAGGACAGCACATCCTTAACTACCTTCTCAGAAAAACTGCCATTTAGCCTAGATTTTCATCCCCTCAACATAACTTGGACTGCCACACTTATTTTCGTTGCTGGGTGAGATTATAATGCCTACTACTTACCATGTGCCAAGGACTGTGTTTCACATGCTTAATTAATCCTCATAAAAACCCTGTGAAATGGCACAATTACTCTATTTTGTAGAAAAGGAAACAGAAGCCCAAAGAGGCCACTTGGCCTGAGGTCTAGCAGCCTTCAAAGAGAAGTAGGGAAAATCAAATCCAAATCCTCTTTCTACCACCAATTAATTCATTTTGACCCTAGGCAAGGCACTCCATGGCACACATTCATCCATTCCCCAATTATTTACAGATCTGCTCAGCACTGGAAAGCAGGACACACATAACTCTACCTTTGAGGTCCAGACTGCCGAACAACCTCAGTAATTGAGATTGACTAGACATATAGTAACATACAAAAACACTTTTTAACTTAATTGAGATTGACTAGACATATAGTAACATACAAAAACACTTTTTAACCATGTAAAATGTCCAAAGGTGGAATAGACAGGTCTGGTAAGTGATGCAACATATGTTTTGTTGTTCTTATTTGGTTCTGTTTTTAATTTTATCACAGCTGAGAAGATGTGGATTGATTGGAGGGAAAGACAGGAGTCAGAGACAGTTAGAATCTGCTGTGGAAATTTATCCATCAAGTGATAAATGCCTGAAATAAGACAATAGTATTGGAAGCAGAAAAAGGGAAGAGAGGAGTCAAAGAAGATAAGGGAAGCAGAGAGGTAGTCAAGGGTGAATTCTAAATTTACAGCTTGGCTGGCCAAGTGATGTTACCCTCTGAGGGAGAGAACACAAGAGGAAGTAGGATGGAGGAAGATGAGTTCAGTTATGAGAAGAGGTGCCTATAGGATTAAAGGTAGAGGTGCTGATTATTAGTCAAACATACTGTTCTATAGTCCATAAGAGAGCTCTAGGAGTCAAGACTTTGGAGTGCTTTGGAATCCGGCCCAAAAAGCAGACAACTGTTTTCAACAGGGAATTAATTACAGCCAAGAACCATCTAGGATATTTAATAGTGTTTCTTAACCTGAGTTCCAGAAATAGTTTCTGAGGGCCCAGAAACTATTTATGTATGAACATGTAGATTTCTAGGGAGAGGGGTCCATAGTTTTCATTAGATTTTTATTTATTTATTTATTTTTATTTTTATTTTTTTGAGAGTCTATGTCTGCAGAAAGGTCAAAACCACTGAGACAGACTCAGCAACTTTTGAAATAGAAGCAATTGCTTGACTTCTTCGCTAGGGGGTGATGCAAGGCAAGCTATGCATGCTTTATCTGTTTCACAAGGAATTGGCTGAGTGGATGGTTCTTGGCTGTAAATAATTCCCTGTTGAAAACAGCTGTGTCTGCTTGTTGGGCCAGATTCCAAAGCACTCCAAAATCTTGAATTGGGTCCTTAGTGATGGGCAGCACTAAGCTGTCCACATCTGAAATTCAAGAACTACAACTGTCTATGAGGGGCTTTCCAGGACTCAAGGAACACCATTCTTCCCTACAGATTCCACCCACAGATTCCACCTCCAGCCAACTGACTGTCAGTATCATGATACACACACAGCACTAGTAACCAGGGAGGACATGAATTTAAATTTAAATACCCAATGGGACTAGTGGCTACGATGTTAGATGGTATAGTTCTAGATGCTCAGGCTGTGACTACTCTTCTTCACTCCCCACATCCACTCTGACAGCAAATGTTCTCACTTTCTCTGCTATCACCTGGGTGCAAGCCACCCTCATCTATCAACTGCATTATTACAGTAGTACTTACTTATTGTCTCCCTGCTTCCTCCTTTGGTTCCCCAGTCCATTCTTAACATATAAGCAAGAATTATGTTAATTATAATGTTAACACACACCCATGTTTATAGCAGCACGATTCATAATAGCCAAGTTGTGGAACCAGCCTAGGTGCCTATCGACAGATGAATAGATAAAGAAATGTGGTAATATATACACAATGGAGTTTTATTCAGACATAAAGAAGAATTGAAATTATGTTATTTGTAAGAAAATGGGTGGAACTTGAGAGCATTATGTTAAGCAAAATAAGCTTAATCTAATGGCAAAATAAACCAGACTAAGAAAGTCAAGGGTCCTATGTTTTCTCTCATATGTGCAAGCTAAAGAGAAAAAAGGAAGAAAAAAAAGGTGAGTGGAATCTCATGAAATTAAAAGGGAAACCAATAAAAAAAGGAAACCATCAGGAGGGAGGTGGGGAGGGAGGCAGAAAGGGAAAGGGGAGGTAAAGGAAAAAATGAAATTGATTAAATTACATTATGCACATACACAAAATATATGTATATATACATATATATTTATATATGTAATATATTACATATTACATATATATGTATATATGTGTATTATATATATATACACATACATACATATACACACACACACAAACACATAAACTCCTCTGGCCTCCCAGTTTACAGTGAAAGCCCTTCTGAGGACCTAAAAGCCCCACTGATCCTCCCTACCCCTTTACATTTCCCCAATCCCACTTCCATACCTCACTATAATCACACCAAGCCCTTGTCCTACCTTCCACCTGCTGAGCATGCTCCCATCTCAGGGCACTGGCAGTTGCTCTACTCCCAGGCACTCACATAGCTCATTCCCCCACCTCCTCCTCCTATAAGTGCCAAATACCACCCTCCCTGACTACCCTAATTAAAACTGAAGCCCAACCCCCACCCAGCACTCCCTGCATTATTTTTCTTCATAGTACATACCATCAACTTAAGAGTTTACTTAATTATTCTCCCCCTAAAAGCATCAGGAGCGTAGGGATTTTTGCCTGTGTTGTAAGGTTTCCCAGTGCCTAGAATGCATATCACAGAGTAGACACTCCAGAAATACTTATTGAATCAATTAATGAATTTGGTCAAGAGGTGAACCAGGAAAGAAGTTACCTCTAGCCAAAGTAGCCCTAGTAATGGGGTATATTGAGTTATGAACATAGCATCATCCAGGATGTTAAGAGACCTGGGTTCAAGTTCACCAAATGACCAAGGCTCTCAGTTACTAAAAGTCTGTTTCCTGATCTATAAAACAAAAACACAAATCTCTGTCTTGTCTCTTTCATATGGTGACTGAACAATCAATGTAAAGACCTTTGGGGGAAGGAGTAAGAAGTGTGCCATGGATCCCCATGAGGAGTTTGTCCAGGTAAATCTTTAAAAGGAAGTTAACTGCAGAAACTATGACAACTGGATCCAACTCACTGAGAGATGCTGGTGACCAACTGCAATTCAACGATGCAAAACAGTTTATTCTTGCAATTCTTCTCATAGGGCAGCTGTAGGCAGACAGAGAGGGGCAGGATCAGTGGGGAAGGGGCCCTGCCTTCCCTGGCAGCCCTGCTTCACGATCATCTCCTTAAGAAGCTTGGACCTGCCCTTCCTGCTTACTCTGAAAAGTACAATTAGAGAGAGGTAAAGGTTCGCTAGCTGGGATTGTGCCCATAGAGTTGTGACTGATATCCCTGGATCTAGCCTGTAACACAGGCACATCATGATCCAGGCCTCTGGCCAAGGTAAAAAATGGGATGACCTTTTGGAATGGTGGGTGTGCCCATCACATTCATATCACGTGAATGAAGCAGCAACACTCTCAAGCAGCTCACTATTTGAAACATTTGGGAAGAGAAACATCTGTGAAGGAAAGCTTCCTTAGCCTTTCCAAATGTAGGCAGGAGAAGCCAGGGCAGGAATGGGGCCACCTAATCAAGTAATGCCAGGTCCAATTCTTGGAAAGGTTCTCTCCCCTACAGCTGGTCTTCTCTGTAAACTAGCTATTTCCCTAGCAAGCTTGCCTACACATCACAAACTAATTCAGGAAGTCACATTTGGTTCAAAAGAACCCTTCAAGGTTAAAAAGCCCCAGTTTGAGTTGAAAGATAAAATTTTCCAAAGTAGCGGGGTCTATTTTTTGTAATGAAGGAAGCACAGCCAGCTCCTTAGCTGGGGGAGTCTCTGCATTTATGTCCCCAGCAGCCAGCAATCATCACAGCAGACTTCTGCCAGACTGTTACCATGGTGTGGGGTGGGAATGGGAGCCCAGAGCTTGAAAGGAGACTTTCTACTTCCTGGAGAAGGGAAATGCAATTTACAAAAGTCAGAGCGTGGAGCTCTATCTAACTGGGTCAACAGTTTTATGCAGGGTTCTTTTGTTTTGTTTTTTATATAGCCAAGTGGCCTGTTCTCTTTCATCCAACCTCAGTGAAAGGGAACAGGGTTAAACCCAGATAGAACTCATTCTCTGGCAACATTTATGTGCCTGCACCAGAAAATTTTTCCTTATTCTTTTTATAGATGGAATAAAAAAAAATTTAATGTCTTTCCCAAACCATCATAGCAATGACTAAGGTAAGACTGATAAATAGATGTTAAGCAGATATGTACATAATCTCAAAGCATCTCACCATAAATATTTATCAATTACAAAGGCAAATAGCACTAGTAATGGAACTAATCAACATTACATGCCTCCTGATGTGATATTCTAAGGACATACTTTACTCCTGTGATATTCCTACCAAAGACACATTTGACCTGAATCAAACTATGGGGGAACATCAAACAAACACAAACTAAGGAACAGTCTATAAAATGACTGGCCTGTACCCTTCAAAATGGTTAAGTTAATTAAAGACAAGAGAAGGCAGATAAATTGTTCCACATTAAAAGAGATGAAGATAAATGACAAAAATGCAATAAATGATCTTAGACCAGAACTTTTTTCCTTTTGCTACAAAGGACATTAATAGGTCAACTGGAAAATTTGAATACATTTGTAATTATAGTGATCATAATATTTTATCAGTAATTTCCTGATTTTGATCCTTGTACTGTGCTATCTAAAAACAATGCCCTTGTTTTTTAGTAAATATATACTAAAGCATTCATGATAATGAGATAACATATCTGTAACTTATTCTCAATGAATAATGCTCAGGGATATTCATTTTGTTTTGGTTTAAATCTGTCTTGCCATGTTGCCCAGCTGGCCATGAACCCCCTGAGCTCAAGCAATCCTTCCACTTCAGCTTCCCAAATATCTGGGACAACAGGTACATGCCATCATATCTGGCTCTGAACTATTCTTGTAATTTTCTGGTAGGTTGAATATTTCAAAATTAGTTACCCTAATTAATGGTAATATACTTATCACCAAAACTCTATTACATTAGCTCTCTCAGTCTTTTCTGAATCATCTAATTTATTGCCAATACCAAATTTTTAAAATTCTACAAAAAATAAGTACACTTTTATAAATTTAAAATAAAGTCCCTTTGCCTAAAAAGTTAAGAAGACAATCTTGCTCATAGGGAATCTCTCTTCCTGGGCAGATGAGCAATAGGAATGGTCACCAGATTATGTTACTTTTCCTATTTCTATCATTCCTCATGACTGATATGTTAGGTATTGATAAAAAGCAGAGCTAAAAATCTATATGATTTAATTAACACAGAGCATGTTTTGTTCAAAATACTGGACAGCCATGAGTGCCCTATGATTAACGTGGATATATTCCTCATTGCCTGAAGATTTCTGTACCTGCATGAACTAATTTTGACTTGTTTTTGAAGGCTTAATTCACCCCAACTGATGATAACTATTATTTTTTAATGTTCACCTTGACATTTCTCTATCCCTGCAGATTCTCCTAAATTCTCTAAATGGAAATTGGCAGAGCACCCTGGGAGTCAGGGCCTAAGTGAGATCTCATAGGATTGGGAAACTTGACTCTTTGTTGCCTCCTCTGACTTCTCTTAGTCATGAAAAAAGTTTCTGTGACACTACCTGCTTTTCTTAGCTGCACCAAGGGAGACAGTGGGGTTTGGTGGGGCCAGAGGTTCAGCCTGAAGGCTCTGGGCAGGGCCTGAATAGGCAAGTATACCAAAGGCCTTCCTCTCTTGCAGCTCAGGTCAGGACAGTTCCAATCCACCTCTCTCAGGAATATCCACCACACCATCCTCGGAAACCTTTACCAAGGGAGGATCTCAATATTTTAATGTAGTCTATGCTTCATTAAATCTGTAGTGAGTGCTTTTTGTGAACTTAAAGTGGGTTGAAGACCTGTTACCCACCAATGAGGCCCTGAGCAAATGAACACCATCTTAGTCTCCACTTCCAAATTTGTGAGGAACCCAGCTGCTGTCTGAAGACCCTCCCTCCAACCTAGCATTCTTTGAAGTTAGGCTATCAGGTGCTTTTGTGGGCTGGCCTCTAGTAGGGTTGGATCCTAGCTGTTGTAGGCAGAGTCACCTGGAAAATGGTTGAGGGCTCCGGAGGGGACTCCAGAATGGGGCAGGAGTGGCCCTTCCATCCCTCTGGTATCTGGAGTTGGTAGTTGATTTTGACACTGATGTTGGAGAAGCAGTCCTCCTCACAGAGCTGCAGGGACACCGAGGAATGCAGGATTAGATTTGGATTTGGAGAAGGTGACAAAGAGAATACTTTTAACTTTGCTGTACCCATTAAGAAATAAACGTTGAAAGTGGTGAGTCGGAAGTCCTAAGTATCTGCCAAATAATCCCGTCTGAAGGGAAACTTCCTTCAAAAAAGTTGCTAAGACCTTGGGGGGAAAATCTTCATTGATCTGCTATGGCCTCAGGTCTCATAGCTCCTCAGTGTTCTCACCCAGTTACAAAGGGATTCTGTCCACCAGGGACTAAGAACTGGCTCAGACTTTACTTGGAAAGCAAATGGAAGCCATATGAGGGAAGAGTCATGGTCACATATAGATCTTTCCCAGAGCAGCACAGAGGACATATTAGGTAAAAACTAAAAATAAGGATACTGCTGAGGACACTATTTGCCATTCTTTTGTTTAAATGAACCTCTTAGCCATGAAAAGGACTTTGAACATGCGAGAGGAAACAAGCTTGACTCCCTGGTGGAAAGGGTAGTTATGCTTTTATTTAAGAAGACCATAGTTAGGCTAGAAACTCTTAAACCAATTAACAATCACCTTAGGAGAAGATAGTAGTCTGAAACATAATTAATGAGTTTGTTTATTAGAGTAAATTACCTTTATAGGTCCTGTTAAGCTCCAAGTCCTGACAAATATTTTCTTCCATATCTCTCTGGAGATATGGAAGATATAATTTTCTTATGGCAAAGGAGAAAATCATTCTGAATGATAATTTCTGACTTTCTATTTCTATTCCAAAAGTTGGAATTAATCAATTTTTTCTGATGTTGACTCATATGAGGGCCTTCAGCCCACTGTTATTACCAAGAGGGTTAGATGACATAATAAACACTCCTAATTTATTACCAAGAAAAATACCACCAATTAGAGCATCCCCCCTTTAGTCCAGCTTCTTTTCTTTTCTTTTCTGCAGTGCTAGAGATCAAACCCAGGTCCTCATACATGCAAAACACATGCTCTATCATGGAGCTACATCCCCAACCCAGATTTTTAAAATTTGGACTTCTGGTATAATTATCTACGTCTCCCATGCCATTTTGTGGTTCTTGATCTTTTATAATTGTTTTAATTGCCTTCCTCATATGTATGAGTTCATATCCTGCACTGCACTTAATTCAAAGCTTTTCTCAGTGTCCTAGACCTTTCTAGATGTCTATATTACTTCCTCCACTTACCTCTTCCTCCACGGGGTTGAGCTGGAGGGACTCACAAAGATGGGACTGATTGCTCCACTCCCTGAGGTGGCTCAGACAGTCCCTCGAGTTAGAACACTGCAGCCTCTTTCTCGGCTTTTCCATGTCCACATCCAGTGTGAATTTAAGCGATGTCCCTCTGAGGTCTGAGGATGAAGACCAGATCTTCCTGGTGAGGCTGGGATGGACATGGCCCAGACAGAGAGCCTCCAGCCTGCCCAAGGATCCTGTGACCCTTCCTGAACAATATCCCATGCAGCAAATTTCCTGGAGCTCAACTTTGAGGGTCTTTATTTCAAAGATGCTCTTCTCACTGTCCCTGGAACCTGGTGAAGGTCCATTCAGCACTCCAGCCCTATACCCAGGTACAGCATATTCCTAGGACTGAGTCTGCCTTCCTCAGGGAAGAAGGCTCTCCAGGAGGATGGGACCAAGGGGAAAAAATGAGGAGGAGGAAGAGGAAGAAGAGGAGGAAGGGAAAAGGTGGTGGAATATAGAGAACAGAGGGAGAAATCACAGAGTAAAATCTGAGCATAGCAGGCCTGGAAGCACCTTAGAGATTCCCTGGGCCAACAACTTCTTTACTGTACAAAACAGAAACCAGGGATCAAAGAGGGAAAGATACCTTCCTAGTAGCACACAGCCCTCAGCAGGCTCTGTCCTGGAAGTGACAGGTCTATCATTTTCTACCCTCAGGTTTAATCAGAGGCCCTAATCCAGGATTCTGCTCTCTGACCTGCAGGGAGCAGGGAGCCATCGCAGAGTTTCTTACTGAGAGTTTCAACCTTGGGGACTACTGCTGAGAGGGCAACAGTACTTGCATTGGCAATAGACACAGGGACTATGGGAACCATGCCCGCCTTTTCTTTCTAGAATTAATCTCCCAGTGAATGTCAGATAAGGGGATGGAAGAGAGGCTAGGTCTCTAGCAGATTATTTTTGGCCAGCGGGATACAATGAGGGAAGAGGAGAAGATATAACTCAGAAGAAGAGGGAGGGCACTTCTCAGAGCCCCTGACACAAATGAACAACATACATGCACACACACACACACAAACACACACTGGGAGGAGGCCGGGGAAAGCAGCAGATGAAGAACGAGATGGAGCTGCCTTTCTGAGTCTTCTTTCAGAAACTCAAACCAGCATCTCTGAGAAAAAGAGCAATGCCCCTCTCCCCAGTCCAGTCAGTAAAGCTTCTCTGAGTATGGATGGAACATCAGATCTTCCTGGGGCAGTTCTCATTTAGTAGAACTTAATGTCACAGGAGCTAAGATCTAGCACGGGATCTTAAGCATCAGAACCTCCTACCAACCCGCTACCCACAGTCCTCTTTCCCTGCCCCCCACAAAAGCCAATAAGGAATGGCCACAACAACCCAGGGCTGCTCTGCTGCCTATTACCTGTCTCAGCAGCTGAGGTCAGAGAGCTGATTTCAAAACACAGATGTACATTCACACTGCCATTGAAGCCAATGGGCAGTGCACTGGGGGTAAAGTTCATGGACACCTTCAGCCGAACCACAGGTAGTGAGCTAAACAAGACAGCAGAGAGGACTGTGAGAAGTGACCTTAGGGTTTCTGGGTCAGTGCACTCATTTGGGCATTCACATGAATACCTCTACTATGCAGGGGTGCTTGGAGTCAGGGTACAATAGAGAAAGAGACAAGTCCCTGCTCTAGTGGGAAAACAGACAAGCAAATAAATAGGAACAAATAAGGAAATATTATATACTGGTAATGCTATAATGACACAGGATAAGGTGATGGAGACCAAGGGCTACTCAGATTAGGTGGTCAGGGGTTGCCTCACAGATAAGGAGGCATTGAGATGGAGATCTGTTAATAAGGAAGAGCCAGCTCAGTGACGATCTGGGAAAAGAACATGCCAGGCAGAAAACAGCTACTGTGAAAAAGGCCTGTGGCAGAAATGAGTCTGATTCATTTGAGAAACACAAAGATCAGCATGACTGGTACATAATTAGTGAGACAGAGGGTAATAATGGGACATGGAATTGGAGGGATGGGCAGGATTGGGTCTCAGAGACCCCTGGAGACCATGGTGAGGAATTGGGGGGAGCCACTGAAGTATCTTAGGCAGCAAAGTAAAGTGATGACCAGCTGCTGTTTGGAGAATGGAGAACAGGGAGAGGAAGCAGGGAAGACCGCCACACAGTGGTCCATGCAGTGAGAGATGATAGCACCTTATACCAGGAGGTGTTTCTATCAAGCTTGTTGATAGAAAGAAAAAGAGGAATCAACAGTGACTCCAAGGTTTTTGTCCTAGACTTTAGTGTGAATGATGGTGCCCTTCCCTAAGACTGGAAGCCTGAAGGAGGGGTGGACTTGGGGGAACAGTGTTTGAGAATAAGAGCTCCATTTTGGGATGTGTTCACTTTGAGATGCCGGTGAGCAGCAATCAAGTCTGGGCTTAATGAAGAGGACAGGGCAAATGGTTGAGGTGGGGCTTGGGACCCCAGAAGGCAGGGCAGACCCCTACCGCAGCACAACTGCCCGGCCCAAGGTGCCCACGGTGATGTCAGCCAGGCCATCGCCACTAAAATCTAAGCCACCAGCCACAGACGTGCCGAAGTAGCGGAGTCCCGGGGCCATAGCTGAGGCACTGATCCGCTGTGAAGAGAGAAATACAAGGTGTAGAATGGAGAAGGTGAATAGAAAAGGAGAAGTCCTCTCATGTTCTATTCCATTCAGCAGCATCACTACCTCTCTGCCCCAGGGAGTCCTCAATCTAGGAAAGGAAAGAGGGAACCAGGTTTCCTAGGGGAAATGGAATTTGAATGGCTCCTTGAAGAGCAGGTGGATCTTAACAATGGAGATGGAGAGAAAAGAATGAGGGATCCAGAAAGAGCAGTTTCCAGGAAGCTGCCAAGGGCCAGTGAAGGAGGATGGGGGAAAGGGGCTAGGGGTGTCAGAAAAGCTTTTTTAAAGACATGACATCAGGATTACATTTTAGAAATACCACAAAAGGCATGGGGTGGAGATGGGCAGGAGGCAGGAGCTACTAGGGTTTGAGCCCAGGGAAGGGATGATAAGACCTAGGCTGGGGTGATGGGGATGAAAATGAAGAACTAGATTTGGGAGAGAACTAGAATCATTAGGAGGTAGGGACTAACCCTACCACCTAAGGTACCAGTGTCAAAGTACCTGGGATTATGCCAGGTTTCTGGTATGGGGATGGAGGGGTATGAGGACCCAGGAGAGCCCTTGGTTGAACAGTGTGTGAGAGTGAAGCCTGGGGGTCATGAAGAGTGAGGTTCTCAGGAAGCCGTTAGAGATGGGGAAAGTGCCCATCAAAAATATAGCCTGACTGGCAGTGGAGCCTGGAGCCTGAGAGGAATTGGGTGAAGGACAAGAGCCAGACGAGGGACAGAGAGGAGGGAGGTACCTGAAGCAGGCCAATGGTCAGAAAAGGCAAAGAAGGAAGAAATACAAGTCAGGGAAGTAGACAGTGTCTCAATCTCTCTCCATCTAAAGGATCTGGGGGAAGCCCTGGTCTGAAGCCTCCTTCACCTGGCCTGGGTGGGTTCTCTCCTTCACTATGTACTCCCAACCACCAAGGCCAGTCCTGAACTTAGGAATGGGCCTGATTTAGGGCTCAGGTCATCCTACTGGGGGACTTCAGAGTCCCAGAGAAGAGGCAAGAGAGAGCCCCACAGGTTACCTGTGGTTTTTTGTCAGAGAGGCCATTCCAGTGTCCATTGTAGATGTACACACTGCCAAAGCTGGCACCATCATCTGCCTCAAAACCCTCCAAGGGAGCTCCGATGGCCACATCTGTGAACGTATCCTGGTTGATATCCCCCACAGTTGCCATGGCAAAGCCAAAGCGGGCATGGGTGAATCCAACAAGCCCACTCAGTGTGCACACCAAGGAGAAGGAACCATCCTGCAAAGCAAACCAGTAACTCAGCCCTCAAGAGAGGAATGAAGGATGTCTACCTCAGTGCCACCTGGCAGGGTGCTCACAGGGCCTCTTGATTCTGATTCTTCAGCAGCAGTCTGGACTTGGAAAAATGAGGGACCTTCTCAAGATCTCACAGTGAACCAGTGGTAAATTTGGGGTCCTCCTGTTTTGAAGTTCAGTACCTCAAGTCTGCCTCCTTCTATTCCCATGCAGAGGAGAACTGGATTGGCAGTTGGAAGGCCTGGATTCCAGTCACTCTCCCACCTACTTGCTAGATAACTTGAGCAAGTCTCAACATCACTGAGGCTCACTGAGCCTCAGCTTCCTTATCTGTAAAATAGGAATGACAGCTACTTCCTATAATTTCTGTGAGAAACCAGGGAGATCATGGATGATCCTGTCAACTTGAAACTATGAGAGATGTTATCAGGATGTGAAAATAGGGGATGGGGAGTAAAGCAGCTGCCCCAGCTGGCAGTCACTTACTCTGAACACCTCCCCATTACTACCCACTGCTACCAGGCAGAGCCAGGCCTCCCCAGCCTTTGCTACCTCTTGCCAGGCTGAGTAGCCACAGCCTCAGCAAGCTCATGGAGATGGAGACCCTCCCACCTGCTCATGCAGACGGTACATGTAAACTCTGCCTTCTTCTTTATGGATGTGGTAAAATGGAGCAGCCACCAGCAAGAAGTCCGTGGTCCCATCCATGTTGACGTCCACAGGGCACAGCTCAGATCCAAAGTAGGACCCCATCTATAGCCCAGGAGAAACTTAGCACTGGGGAAATGCTGGGGAGGTCCCTCCTCCACCCCTCAGCAAGGCTAGACTTCTGTATATGCTTTTCCCAGATCACCCAAATGCAGTTGTTCCAAATTAATTTGATAGTAACACAGGGGACTGGGTGGGTAGCCCAGTGCTCAACAATGGAGGATTCACCCTGCAGACACGTAGAGCCACCGAATCCTACCCAGGAGCCTGAGCTTTGCGCAAGCTGGGCCCATCCTTTCCCTAGGAGAAGGGGGCTTTCCAAGCAAGTACCTGCTCTCCCTCCAGGACCGGCACAAAGGTGGCCTCTCTGTTCTCCTTCTGGAGCTCAAACACAGCCCCACGCTGTTTGTACCGTGGAGCCCCGGCCACATAGAAGACACCACAAGTCTTGTGTAGCACTGCTACTGAATAACCTGGAGCAGGGGAGTGAATGTAAACAGGCTGTCCCCACCAATCCCTGGAGTCCCACCTACCCAGCCAGGCCTTCACAATCAGCGAGCATACTTATGAACAGTCACTGGTCACATAGGTGATACACACACATACACACACATAAGGGGTGAGGGGTGTGAGGCGCACCCACTGCTATTATTCATAGAGCAGTCTGGTCCTTCCCTAGGCAGTCACCCAAGGCTACTCTGCCTCAACCCACACTTCTAAACCTCAGGTTCCCTAAACAGGGCCCACCCCATGTGACCCAAGTAACCGATTAGTGCCCGCCCCCACCCTGACCAAGAATCATACTGTGTAGACAAGGGTGCCGCCTCAGAGTCCTAGTCTTGGCCCTGCCCTTACCCAGGTAGCCGTATTGCGCAACATTGGAATTTGCTGCTGTCTGATTCAGAAAGCGACCCCTGCGGCTCTGCGTATGGTAGAGCAATGCACCTCCAGACCAGTTAAAGGCCCCCACGGCTCCAAGCAGCACCTGTCCCTGCAGGAACAGGGACGGGACTAAATTAACAGGAGGAACACAAAGGCCAGTGCAGTGAACCTCCTCACTGGGACAAGGGGGACTGGTAGCATGCAATAATCTAGCCAGAGAGGCAGGCAGGAAAGTAAGATGGCAAATACTGGGTTTCTGCCTTGTATCTATGACTCTTTCAGGGCTGCTGTGTCTCCAGAAGCCCCCCCAGGGGCCCAGATGTTGAGCATTTTTAAAAAGTTATGATTGGTGGGCATGGCGGCTAATACCCATAATCCCAGTGACTCTGGGAGGTGGAGGCAAGTTTGAAGCCAGCCTCCACAACTTAGCAAGACCCCCTCCCAAAATAAAAAGCATTAGGGATAAAGCACCCTGGGCTCAATCCCCACTACCAAAAATAAGTCAATTAAATTAAATACAAAATATGATTGAGCAATAGAGTGCTTATATCCTCCTCAGTTTGCCCAGCCAGGGCCTGGCACTGGAGGCCCACTGTGTTTAGTGGATGTGAAATGAGCTAACTGCATGAGCTAACTGTGCCACCACCATGGGTGAGGATGGTGTCCCCACCATTTCTACATCTTTTATCTGTGGGAGAAGTAAGCAAGGGATTGGCTAGCCCACCTAGCCAAATCTTGGTTTATTTGCATGTCTAAAGGGAATAATTCAATCCCTGAACACACACAAAAAAATGATCTCCTGTAATAAATATGGCCATCCTTTGGTCTATCTCAGTAGTCCAGTGAAGGAGAGTGAGCAAAATTGTCCACCTTTATACTAAATGGCTCCTTCAGCAGCACTACCACAGGGCCTTGTACTGTGAGCTGGGAGCCTAAATTCCCTGGGTGTTGCTGAGGCCCATCATCTAAGGGCAAGCCCAGGGCCACGAACCTCATCCAGGATCTGGGCGCTAAAGCCAGTCTGTGCCAGTTGGTAGTGAAGGGCATCTCCAACTGTGCCTGGAAAACAAGAAACCCAGTTAGACACTGCTGTGACAGGGGAAGGGAGAGACCATGTCAGGGAATGGTCTGGCTTGGCCTCACCCCCACCCCCAGGAGGATGATGTTAAATATAATGGGGAGAGCATGGGACTGAGAATAGAGACCTGGGTCCTGCTTTAATGACTACTAGCTGAGTGGTTTGGGAAGCTCACTCCCTCTTTCTGGACCTCAGTGTTTCCATTCTGTGAGTTCCTGGGAAGTCATCCTTGTTTCTCCAGCACCAGTTCAGTTCATGGAGATTCTGGGAGTTGAGGAGGGCTGGGGATATTGTTGCCTTTTTAGAGATGAACACCTGAGGCTCAGGAAGTGTGGGAGAGGTCTGAGGTACCCCCAGGAAAGTGGAACAGAGCTGGGCTAGAACACAGGGTTTCTTGCTGAGTGCTGAGGGAGGCTGCCATAGGTTGGGGGTCCCTGGGGTCCTCACCTTCCATGTGAATGATGTTCTGCTGCAGTTTCCTCAGCAGCCCATTCAGTGCTGTGTAGTTGGTCACCTTGAAGGCATGGGTCTCTTTGGGATCTGAGGCAATCAGTTTCAGTTCCTTGTCGGTCCTATCATTCTTGAATGCATTTCCCACCTGCAAAGAGGCCCAGGCTCAGGAAGTTTTCTATCACTTATCTCCTTTCTGATCTCTCTTCTCCCACACATATACTGTGGACTGTGGGGGGGCACCCTAAACAGGAGCTATGCACACACCTCTGAGTAAAGCGGTACTGGACTGGTATTGCCCCTATTGCAATGCAAGTGCACTTGCCTCTGCTCAGATAGAAAGGTGCAGCTCTGGGACTGGGCGTTGCCCAACTGGAGTGTGCTGCCTCCTTGTTCCTTTGTAATCCTACCCTTTGCCCTCTTTTGGATAGAATGTTCCATGGAAACTCCCCTTGTGTGTCCCCTATCTAAGAATAAAGAATTCCTGTGGCTCTCTCTCTCTTTCCACAGATCCCTAAGGTTGCAGAGTCCTCCCTGGATTTTGAAAAGGTACTTCTGTGTGCTTGCGTGCCTTCTTCACTGTTTTCTTAAGCAACTGAAGTAGTCAGATTTTGTGAAACCAGCATAGGTCACCAGCTTGGATAGATGGCAATACTGGACAAAAGTCCAGTTTTACCAAGCTGAATTTGTTTTCTTAAGATGCCAGGCTCCTTCTCATCTCAGTACATGCTGTTCCCTCTGCCTGCAGAGTGCTCCCCCCACACCCTAGGCCAGCTTCTCCTGTTGGTCCTCCAGGACATGGAGCCCCACCACTTCTTCCAGGAACCTTCTTGTGGGCTATCACCATCATACTCAGCCAGGGAGCTGTAACCATCACTGGGAAATAAGCCCTCTGTAGGAAGACCCAATGGGTCACAGCACATGGGACCAGGAGAAAATGAGTGTTGGAGAATAGAAAGCATTTGGGTACACTGTTTTCAGAAGCCCCTATCAGGGGCTCCTTCCCACTCAGGCTGTTCAGGGGAAAGGAATACCTCCTGGCTCCTGGCTCTTACCCCAATGGCAAAACGCTCAACACCCTTCATCTTGGGGGAGTTGATGACAGTTGTGAGGTTGAGGGGATCATCAAATATGTCACCATCAGTGAGCACCACCATGACCTTGGATGCCTTTTTTCTGGAGCCGTTCTTTGGGACGAAGATGTTGTCTCTAGGTAGGACAATCAATGAAGAGAACATTGTTAAAGGGATGACTGCACTCTGGGGGAGATGTTATTCACTGATCAGTTTTAGAATTGAGAAGTTTAATAAGCCCTCCCAAGTGGAGAACCAAGACCCAAAGAAGGGGGGGTGATGTCCCTTATGCTACATAGCAAGGCACCTGCAACCATGTATCCTTGTTCCTCACCTACTTCTGTCAGAAAGCGGCTAGACAGCACTTGAGTTTGTCCCTTTTATGCGTGTGCAGGAATAGTATTGCTATTACATGGTAGACAGTACTTACAAAGCACTTATCATGTGCCAGGCACTGTTGTGAGCATTGTACGTGTTTTAATCCATTTAATCCTCACAAAATCCTATGAGGCAAGGACTATTATTATCCTCATGTTAAAAGTAAGGAAATTGGCTGGATGTGGTGGCACAAGCCCATAATCCCAACAACTCAGGAGGCTGAGGCAGAAGAATCACATCACAAGTTCAAGGCTAGCCTCAGCAATTAACAAGACCCTGACTCAAAAAAAAAAAAAAAGTGAGGACATTGAAGCACAGAAAGGTTAGGAGGCAACTTGCCCAAGGTCATATAAGTATAAGCTAGAGTTGAGATTTGAATCTGGGTAGCCTATCCACTGAACTGTGCTCTACTGTGTCTGTCTTATGGGAGGAAGTCCTTGGAAAGAGTTTTGGAAGATGGTCCTGGGATGTCATCCTACATTCCCTCAGCTAGGAAAGAATGAGAACCCCACTTCCTCTTCTCAGTTTTGTGCAGCCACCTTCTCTAGGCATGATGCTACACAGAGCCTCTGGTGGAGCTGCTAGTTGGCATCCTACTCACAGGACGTGCTGCATGGCTGATGCGGTCTTGGTAACATTCCCCACTTGAGTGACTTTCTGGACTCTGGCGAGGGAGGCCATCACATCCTGGCTGTCTCGAAGATCAAACTCAGTCTGGATCACAGCCCCATATTGCACCAGGGCAAAGCTGCACTGGAAGGGAGGGGTAAGGGGACGGAGGATGTTGGCAGGGTTGCCATGCACAAGGCCATCCCTATCCCTGAGGTGGCTCCCCCTGGAAACACTGGAAGAATCCTCTCATCCACCTTGTCCCCCTTCCCAGAAGGAGATTTTAATTACCAAGCAAGTAGGTATAGAGGAACATATGACGGTCATGAAACCCAGTGTATCAGATTTCTCCCTGAATTCATGTTCCTGTGTAGACCCCCTCCATATTGAGTTGGGATTGGTTGTGTGACTTGTTTTGACCAGTAGGACATCAGCAAATTCATGCATTGAGTCCTTCCTTCTTGGAATTTTATTGCCACAGAAATTTTGGGCTGAGCTTCTGAAGACACATGGCCCAGACAATCCAGGTCTGAGGCAGTCAGGCAACCAGGCAGACCCATAGAAGAACCACCCACCTGAGCCCAACACAAATATCTGACCCACAGAACTATGAGCAAATAAAATGGTGGTTGTTTTGAGGTCATTTTCTACATGGCAATAGATAAGCGGTAAACTCCATGAGATCGCTTTTAGGGACACCCACCTCAAAACACTTCTCATAGAAGTTCCTCATCATGTTGGAGATGAAGTCTTTGGCTCTCTGGAAATCTGGGGGATCAATGCTTCCTGAGCCATCCAAGATGATGGCAATCTCAGTACCTGGCCAAGACAATGCAGCAGGTCAGGTCAGATGTGGAGTGGGCATGAGATTAGGGGCAGGAGTGTGGGCATATGTCCTGCCCTGCAGGGCATACACCCCAAACAAGCCCTGAGGACTCAGCTCAGGAGTGAAGCTAGGGAACCTCCTGAGAGTGAAGCTCTTATCTCAGAGGCAAAGAGAGCTAGAACCTGCTCTGCTTCTGACTTGCTGTGTGAATCACTTCTGTTGCTCTCACTCTAGGCCTCAGTTTCTCCATCATAAGATGGAGGGAGAAAAGCTGACACTAGCCAAGTCTGTAGAGCACAGCCACTGCCCTCCATCTCCCAGACCTGGGCACATCTCACCCCAGGAGGCTGCTCGCCTGGGGATTGGCTCTGGGAGCCCCACATCTGCCTCTTCTTACCAGCTTCCTCTTCTTCTTCCTCCTCCTCTGCCTTCTCCAGGGCCCTGCGCCTCCTGGCTGTGTTTTTATCCTTCCTCCAGATGCCTCCTTTGTTTCCATAGCAGTCCCCTATGTCCACATGTTCTTCTGGATCCAGGATATTTTCTTTAAGAAACACACGAAAGAGCTCAGAATCAAAAGGCTCCATCTTTCCCTGAGGCAAGCTTATACTCAGCTCCGCCCTGATGATTCCTTTCACATAGGGTCCTGAGCCTGCCTTGTCCCACTCTTGGCCTCAGTGCTCCTCTGCCCCTGCTATGGCTGGTGCCTCTCATTGGAGAGTAGAGAGGATCTCTTTAAAGCTGCCCAAGGCTGGAGAGCATGCAATTTTTACCAAGGTCAGAGAAGGAGGCCTGAGCCTGGGGGCGCAAGTCAGGGGCCAGCAGGCTGCAGGTGCCTGTGAGTTCTGAGCTGAGGCTGTGGAGTTGCCGGGCCTGAACTTGAACACATATCTGGGGGGACGAGAAGAAAGGGAGAAGAAAGGTTGAGTGAGCCCCTGGTGTTCTAGTCATAGCCACACTATAATCCTCATGGTGGAACTCAGTGACTCAACCAGTCAGGTGTCACGGAGACAGAAAGCTCACCCCTCAACAGGGGAGGAGTTGGTGCTGAGGTTCAAGCTGAGGTTAGCACCAGGGTGGGTGTGCCAGGCCACATGGAATACCTGGGTCAGCCCTGGCATGAGCATAGTTAGTCAGAGTATGAACAGCCCAGGGAATGCACCAGGAAAACAGAACATCAGTCAGGACTGGTACAAGAGCAGAGTCGCTCACAGGGGTCAGCACCAGCCTCCTCAGGGCCCTGCATCCTCCCACTCATGCATACTCACCAAAACACCCTGGTGGTTCCGAACAACTGTCACTCCATGGTACCTTCCTTTTGGGATGGGGACATGCTCTGAAATAGTTCAACCAGGTAAGAAGGTAGAGATGCTGGGAGGCAATCCTACATCCAAGTTCCAAGGGCACAGGGCCATCTTTGTAAGGGACCCTGAGCAGTACCAAGAGGCTGGAATTGGGGTGGAGGGCTCCAAGGACAGGCCTGGACATATCCTGGATGCAATGCCTTTTCCTGGCCTCATTTACTACCTCCACAAATGCCCCTTGATGTCTGCTCTGTACCCAGCCTTGTGGCTGATGGGGATCCAAAAATGATTGTGACCTAGGGCTTTTCCTCAAGGGGCTCCTGGTCTGGAGTCCAGGTAAAAAAGCACTACTAGTGGGTATGTGCAGTACCAGGTGAGTGTGCAAGATGTTGTAGGACCACCTATGAGGGCCAGGGAAGCTTCCAACCTCAAAAACCCTGGAAATCTTACTGCCCCACGACCCCAGAGGCAGGAGTGAAAGCTCCTCCCTCCATCTCCCTGCTATGGCCTCAAGATACTCTTATTTTTGAGTCACAGAATCCTCCAGCCCTCCTGCTGGACTGTGAACTTATCTTGGCAGAGATTGAGTCTGTACAACTCAACACCTCTCCCAGAGACAATGATTCTACTTCAATGTCTGTCAGAGCCTGGGTGATGTAAATTGCATTGGGTGGGAAGGTAGATCTGGTTAATGAAGAATCACATTCCTTCCTTCCTTCATGCTTCATTTGAATAGCACTTACCACATATCCTATATGCCAGACCCCATGCTGGACCTTAAAGAAGGACATAGTGAGACCAGATGGGAGGGCTGAATTCCTTGGAGGTGTGAGGAATTGGGTTGGGTTGGGTTGGGGTTTGGAATCAGCTAGAGTGGGGTTTGCATCTGTGGTACCACCAATGACAGAGGTGTCACTTTAGCCATACTGGCAACCAAAGAATTTAACTTCTGTGAACTGTAGCTTCCTCTCCTGTGAATGGCATGATTTGGAGGATTCAAAGTGAACGAGGCACTCAGCAGGGTACCAGGCATACTGTGCACACTCAGTAAATAGAGGACAGAATGGGGGAAGGTGGACAGGTGATTGGGGCTGGGTGCAAAGGGGTCTGGGTGCCGGATGGGAGGTCACTGTGGAGATACTGGCCTGGATTAGGTGGAATTGGGATTGCAAGGGTTTGGGTTGGAATCAGTGGGACTCCTAGAAAAGGGGATCTGGGGAACATTACCTGGAGTTGGGTTGACTTACCTACTGGTTGGCAGACAATTTCATCCTGGCTGAGGGAACACTGATGTAGGGGTGCTGCTGTTCTAGGGCTGGTGATCAGGAGCCTGGAGGCAGGGTGGGCAGACAGCAAGGCTGAGCCAGCTAAGGACTCCCTTCTCTGACCAGGCATGGTCTTCCTGTTCCAGGTCCACAGCCTCCCTGTCCATCTGGTGATGGAGAAGGCCCAGACCCCAGGAGAAACAGGCAGAGTCCTAGCCTAGACATCAGCCTCTGCATTACAGAGAAGGTATTTTCTCAGCCTCTACTTCTGTTCAGCTCTGGGCAAGAAATGGTTAGACGTAGCCCCTCTCTGCCTGCTGTCCACCCTGACAGAGTTTCTGGTGATAGGTAAAGACCCAGTTCTCTCTTGGGAACTAAGTTGGTGATAGGGATGGGGATGGGGGTAGAAGGAGCCAGGAAGCCACCAGCAACACAGTTGGTTCTTTGGGGGGCACTGCTGGCTTCCTGGTTACCACTCAAGGGTAGTATTCAGAGACAGCGTTTCCTGAGAAGAACATGCCAGTGCCCCTGTAGGTCAGTCAGCACTGGAGATGTAGGGGCCTGATGAAGCCATCCTCAGGAGATGTGATTCCTGGTTACATTTTTCCCCCACCCTAAGCAGACAGGGAGATGGCAGAGTCCAGTATCAGACTAAACCTTCTCACTTTCCATGTAGTCCAGGGGAAGGCTGGGTTTCCCTGAGACAGAGGGCGAGCACCTCAGGCTGAGGGCTGCAAGTCAGGGCTGGTGGGAAAGGGATCTGAGGAGGTGTGGCTTAGTAACAGTGATCCAACCCAGTTCAAAGTCTTCCTGTTGGGAGAAGTGGGAAACCATGGAGGACTTTATAAAGGGGAAGCACATGACTAGTCTGTGCTTTTGAAAGATCATGATATGCAGGGGACAGACTGAGAGCACAGGATGAGAAACAAAAGTGAGGTGCTGTCTCTACTTCCTCACCTCTTATCACAATACAAGGTTTTTATTATAAAATATATTCACAGATTTGCATGGTTTACAGAATAAGAAGTCTACATCTTTGCATGTGTCCCACCCCAGGTGAACCTACCAGGCTTACTTCTGCCTCTACTACACTTCTTGTCAAGGTTATCAGTATCTGGTGGATACTGTCCTCATCTTCCTTAACCTCTCAGCAGCCCAGGATGTAAGTGGCCCTCTCCTCTCTGATGCTCTTTCTTCCGATTTCCTTGCTCTCTCACTTCTCCTTCTGGAACTCCTTCACTGGCTTATTTGCCATCTGACCTCTAAATGTCACTTGTTCCTTGTCTTCCTAACCATCACACTCTCCATGGTGACCCTTCCCAGCCCATGGCTTCAGTGCTGAATCAATGCTCAAATTCACACTTTCACATCTGTGGCCTCAGCGTCCCTCCAGCAGACAGATGTTAGACCAGCCAGCTGTGGCTCTGTGAGCAGAATAATGGCTTCCCAGATGTCCACATCCTAGTCCCCAGAATTTGTCCATATGCTAGTCACCAGAACTTGTGGATAGGTTTCCTTTCACAGTGATGGGGACTTTGCAGACATGATTAAATTAAGGATCTTTGAGATGGGGACATGTGATTAAATTAAGGATCTTGAGATGGGAAGATGATCCTGGATTATCCAGGTGGACATGGCTAATAGTTCTACTATTAGCCCTTTTAAGAAGGAAGCAGGAAACTCAGAGTCAGAGAAAGATCTGAAGGGCAGTGGGCCGCAGCCCACCACCCCAGACATGGCGGCTCCACTGGGTGGTATGTTTTATTCCTTCCTCTGTCTTGTGGGTTAGTGAATGGTATCTTTTTTTGTGCCCCTTCCTGCATTGTATGCTCATGGGAAATAGGCATTACTGCTCTGGAATATATAGGAATATGTATTTTGTACCCACTTTGTGTATATATATTACTCATTTTGTTTGTGGACCTATGACCTGTGATGACTAGCCTGAGGCCAGCATATCTCCCCTTGGTTGGAGTGTGTAGATCAAAACTTAAAAGTTATCTTTTACTCATAAGGGTTTTAACTTGGTCATTTCATGCCATTTAGAAGCTCTGATTGGCAGCTTTAGATTTCTTGATTAAAAACGTAAATAAATGCCCAGTGTGATGGCACACACCTGTAATCCCAGTGGCTCAGGAGGCTGAGGTAGGAGGACTGCAAGTTCAAAGCCAGCCTCATCAAAAGCCAGGTGCCGGGGCTTGGATTGTGGCTTAGCGGTAGAGCACTCGCCTAGCACAGGCGGGACCCGGGTTCGATCCTCAGCACCACATAAAAATAAAGGCATTGTGTTGTGTCCATCTACACCTAAAAAATAAAAGTTTAAAAAAAAAAAAAAACCCAGGTGCTAAGCAACTCAGTGAGATCTTGTCTCTAAATAAAATACAAAATAGGGCTGGGAACATGGCTCAAGATCAGAAACTATTCTACTTGGTGCTTAATGAAAATGTTTTGAATGAATGTATATACAAGTTATTGTCATTTCTTTATATTAATTCAGAAGTTATCTGTCAAATAAATATTGATTTTTCAATATTGAAAAAAAAAAGGTCTGAATATGTGATATTACAGGATGTAAGGCGGACGAAAGGGACCATGAACCAAGGATATGGGTAGTGTCTAGAAGCTATACAAGGCAAGAAAACACTTCCTAAACCTTCCAGAGGGAATGTGGCCCTGTTGACATCTTGATTTTAGCCCATTAGGACCTGTGTCAGATTTATGACCTCCAGAACTAATTGACCCTCAATGGAACCTGCTAGTTCCCCTGTATCTGGATCCATACAGGCCACCAACTGCCTGAGACCAGCGCAGCCAAACTAGCAGGTTCCATTTAGAAAAATAAAGACTCACATATGCAGATTTTTGAAGATAACAGCTGGGATTGGGTGGAACACTGCTTTCTGATGGAAAAGCAGGTCTAAAGAATTATGCCAGCAATCTTTATTATATTTGTCTCATAGATTAAAGACTATGCAAGCATTATTCTTTGTATTCATGAAAGTTACAGAGTTAGCAACATTATGCAGTTTATTCCTCAGTTACATTTTACAGTTGCAATGTGCAATGTTAGGAGATTGTGCAGCTCTGAAGAAAGTCCACTGTTTAAAGTTACTGTTATGCAGGCAGGTTCAGGAGCAACAGAGCTGGTGAAACATTGTGGTTGTCTAGCAAAAGAGTTCCTTTATTCTCAGGAGTTGTGTGCCTGAGATCAAGGTCCAGGCTGATAAGACTGTAGAACAGGGCCTCCTCATGGAGGGCATTACCATAGAAACTAGGCATCCTGTACCTTTTCACAGAAACTTCCCCAGGCACCAAGCATGTCACAGCCATGAAATCATCAGGGACCTCAATTTCAGACACTGCTCTCCCATTCACTATCACCGCTCTCTACACCCACACACTTTTAAAAATGGTCAAAACCTCTAGCACAGCCCACAGGCTTTGCAGTCTAGACCCTCCCTGCCTTCCGGGCCTCCCCTGTCCCCTAGACAGCCTCTGGTCCTTTCCTGCCTCAGGCCCATTGCCTTGCTATTCCCTCTGCCCAGAACCTTCCACTCTTCACTAGTTTGGTTCTTTCTCATTCCTGTGCCTTGCTTAATGGTCTCTCCTCATAAATGTTTTCTCTAGCCAGCCCCACCTCACAGCCCTGTTAACTGCTACATTACCCCATTTTATTTCCTCCTCAGAACCTGTTGCCACCTAATCGTATCTGGTTTACTTGATTACCTGTTTATTCTGTGTTTCCCCACTAACCAGTGAGTTCCCTAAGGATTGTCTCTAACTCATTCACCTTGTAATTCCCAAGGCCTGACACAGAGCAGGGGCTCAGTAGATCTTTGTTGAATGACATGAATGACAGCCCAGGCAACAGCAGAGGGGGAGGAAGGCCAGGTGCAGCTGAGCCCCCAAATTAGGTCACCCTCAGCAGCCCTGCTGCTCTCCCCAGACTTCTCCCCAGCCTAAGCCTCAGCCCTGGCCCAGTACTTTTTCCCCTGCTCCCCACAACAGGTGGGTTCAGAACATGGGCCACATACAGCCCTGGACCAGTTGAGCTCTCTCCTCTTCAGGCCTTGGCCAAACTGTTTTCTCTGCCTTCCACTTCCTTCTCCTGCAGAAGAATTACCCAGACACCAGTTACTTAGGAAGCCCTCCTAAAAGAAGGTGAAACTTGATCCCCTCCAAGGCCAGTAGGTAGCCCTGACTACTAGCCTCCCTTCTCATTCCTGTCCTCTGTTCCCATTTAAACTGAGTTCCCAAGAGACTACCATGTACAGCTATGCAAGCTGCACACTGCAGATCCCAAAGATTGCCATTTCTATCACAGTCATTCAATAGCATGATTTGGGGCCCAGTCTGAGCTGCCTCTGCTCCCCATCCCATTTTTCCCCCATGACCAGTGATCCCCAGTGACTGATAAATCCACTAAACACTGACTGACCAGCAGTGACAGAGGATCAGCCATCCACTAACAGCTACAGGGACCCTATTCCATTGAGGGCTGGCTATAGCCCCGGCACCCCTTGTCTATCTCCTGCCTTCTTGCATATCTAACCTATCTTTCTTGGAGTCCATTTCCAAGTCTCTCGGGCAGGGGGGAGGCCTGCTCTATGTCCCACTCCATATCCCTTGCAGCAGCCGAAGCCCAGGGTGCTGCCAGCCCTGGTCTGTTATATTTTAGAGAGAAACAGTGTGAGGGAGTTGGTGGTAGGTGGTAAAATTTTGTTTAGGTAAAATTGACTTTTAGGTAAACATAGACTTTTAATTCATTTGGTAGTAGGGCAAGCACAGAAAAAAAAAACAGTGATCATCATGGGGAAAAGACGTGCAAAAGGCAGGATGAGGCAGCCTGTTTTATATGGCCCAACTGGCCAACCAGTGCATTTCCTGCCCGTGGTCTTGTGGACTATCATCTGTGGCAGGAACTCAGAAGTGCCTCTACCACATCCTCCTCCCCAGCATGTGAAACCCCGTGAGCCCCCTCTGCTTAAGTAGGTGTTCTGGGAGGTTTCCTGAGCCCCACTGAGTTCTCCCCCACCCCTGAGCAAGCTTTGAGCCCTCTGTACCAGGAACTTCAAACAGACATCCCTCATCTACATGGGCCTTTGGGGTTCTGGGGCAGGGAACATTCTGGGAAGGATCCACTGGAGTAGTAATAGGTGAACAGGAGATGGTCACAGATAACTTGGACTTTGATGCATTACAAACAGTTTGGAAAACTCAGTGCTGAATTAATGCATATCCATGGTCCAGCAATACTACTCATGGGCCCAATGAAAATAAGTACACCCATCCGTCAAATGGAAGTATGCAAGGAAACTACCCACATGCCCACCATTAGTACTGTTCACACAATGGAAAAATCTAGCAAAGGGTATGAGAGTTATAGCCACAGGCAATACCATGAATGAGATTCACAGACCTTATGCTGAGTGAGAGGAGCCAGACAGAGCACATATTGTATGCTTCATTTATATCAAGTTCAAAACCAGGCAGAACTAAACTACAGAGACAAGAGTCAGGAGGAGGCTACTATTGGCAGGGGATATGTCTCTAATTGACCATGGGGCTTCCAGAGGTTTCTACAGGCTGCTACAGTCCTTTAGGTCTGGACTTTACTTGCATAGGCAGCTTAGCAGGATGAGCTTGCATGCTTTTGATGTGTGCATTTTTTTTGCACATGGCATATGTCAATCAAATTTCACCTAAACAAAACACCGTAAACATAGGCTTTTAATTCATTTTCCCACAGCCCAAATCTCCCTGATAATCTTCTCACTATCCATCCCTGCTTAGTACCCTTCTAGCTCCTTCAAACCCTCTGTGCCTGGTGACAAAGCACCACCCACCTCTCCCATCAGATTCTCCTCACTCTCAGCCTCAGCCACATGAAGTTTTCTCAGTCCTTCATCTTGCTCAGGCTGTTCTTTTTGACTGAACTTTCCTTTTCCATCCTTTCTCACACAAACTTCTACTCATCTCCTGAGTTCTGTTGTACGTACTGAAGAACACAGCTGTCTCTATGTTCCTGGGTACCCTTGATGCCCCCACCAGAGCTGTCATTATCTTTGCCATTGTCCAACTTGTCTGTTTCCCTCAGGAGCCTGGTAGCCCCATGAGAACAGTGGCCATGTCTCCACTATCTCATCCCCCTATGCTGACCCTGAATATAGATCCTTGCTGAAGGAGTGAATAAATAAAAGAATGAATGGCACCTTCCTTTATCACCTAAACCTACTGATTAAATCCACCAAGCAAGCCTCAGGCCCAGCTCCAGGCTCAAGCCCAGCCCTTAACATCATAGTTTTATTATTATAGGAATGGAGGTTGGACCAGCATAGAAAAAGTTTAATTTATGGTAATGATTTTATGATTTATAAGCCATTCTTACCAAAATAGACATGGACTATTTTTAATTTTAATATTGATATTGCAGTTAAAGTTCTTGGTTATAAACAACAGAAACTCACTATTAACAACATAAGCAAGATTACACCAGACTGTTCACTGTACAAAGAAACTAGGGACCAGAAAGGGACCAAGCCTACCTGATTGTCAGGGTCATAGCCCATGTCCCAGGGCCTATGAGGCTGCTCTAGGAGCTTCTACTGCCCACTCAACCTCTACCAAGCAGAGCTGCTCTATTCTGCAGAACCCTGAGCGCCTCACATGGCTCTAGCCAAAATCTGTCTAGACCATAGGCTCGTATGAGCTAGGTTTAAAGCCAACACTTGACCAATGACTAGAAACTAAATGGTGAAAGTGGACAGAAAGAAGAAGCCTGGGGCTGGACCTAAGCCTGGCTTCATGGTAGGACAAGCACAGAAAAAACCAATAATCATTATGGGGAAAAAGAAAAGTGGGGGGAGGCAAGAAAGGACTGCTTTAAAAATAGATTAGAAAGACACAACAACAATATGAATCACAACCAGATCCTGCTTTAAAACAACACAGCTATAAAAGCCATTTTGGTGACAACAGGAAGCTTCTCTTAAATATAGATATAGTCCTACCCTAGCATACCATCATTATCACCACATAATAGAAGACATATTTGACCTATTTATGCCCTGCCAACATGTAAGCTCCCCAAGCCTTGGGGGTTTTGTTTGCTGTGCTCACTGCATCCCTCAGGCTTGGCACATTAGAAAGTGTCCAACAGATATTTGTTGAGTAAATGACTATTGCGTATTTAATTCCACAACCTGCCCTTTGTCATCTCACAGTATGTCTTGAGGTTGATCTACGTTAATCACCAAAGTACTAGTTTCACTCATTTAACCTGCTTTTAGAACTGCTTCACATAATACATATATTATTTTTCCATTTTCCCAGTGCTGAACCTGTCTAGTCTTTCACTATTACTAGCAATGTACAATCAACAATTTGTAAGAGCTGGGGGTCTAGCTGAGCAGTAGAACATTTACAAGGCCCTGGGTTCAATCTCCAGCACTCTGACCCTGTACACACACACACACACACACACACACAATGGGCTAGGGACATAGCTCAGTGGCAGAGCATGTACTTAGAATGTATGAGGCCCTGGGTTTAATTCCAAGAACCACATTAAAAATGTGTGTGTGTGTGTGTGTGTGTAAATTTTTTTTTAATGGGAGTGTCTCTAAGGTTGGTATCTGGGGTACAACTGCTGAGTCAAAGGCTACGTGCATCCCTGATTTTACCAGATATGGCAAAATTACTCTCCAAGGTGGTGAAACCAAGGTACACCCCCCTACAACCCTGTTTCACCACATCCTTACTGCACAGTGCTGTCAGATTTTTTTCTTGTCTTTTTTTCTGGTACTGGGGATTGAACCCAGGGAGCATTATCACTGAGTTACATCCCCAGTCCTATTATTATTTTATTTTGAGACAGGGTCTTTCCAAGTTGCAGAGGCTGGCTTCAAACTTTCAATCTTCCTGGCAGCCTCCCCAGTTGCTGGGATTATAGTAGAGATGTGACACTGGGTCCAGCACATCATAGCCTGCCTCTTAATCACTAGTTCTTGGGCCTCATAGTTTCAGTTTTTTCTTTTTTTTTTTTAAACTTTTTTTGGTGGCCTTCCAAATTTTCTATGTTGAGCACATGTTACTTTTTAATATACTAAATTGTCTATGTTGAACACATGTTGCTTTTATAAGAAACAAAAGAGCCATCATGAACTTTATTCTAAAATAGTTTTTAAGTTCCCCTCCCCCAAGCAGTGGAGCAGAAAGAGGACTGAAAGAGGAGAGGGATGGGGGCTCTATGGACTCTACAGACCAGCTGTGGGCCCAGGCTTCTCCTGCAACTTTTGTTTCTGCTGAGTATCTTTCCGAAAGTGAAGGGAGTTTCTGTCCAGACTACAGGGGTGAGGTGTTGACACCATCTTGGGATGCCTCTCAGGCTCCCCAGAAACCCACCAATCTTCACCCTTCTACTCACCAGGTCCGGTTGGTGCTAGGGTCTTGGTGCAGAAGGGAGCTGAGCACGAAATGTGAGTCTCCTTCAGCTGTGATCCAGGGCCGGGTCACATCCACATTGAAGGCCTCCAGGAGAACCTGGCCTATAGGGATAAGAGGAACATTTGATGAAGGAGTCTGGGCCTTTACCACCCATTATTTCATCAGATCCTGTGGTGTCATTATCCCCCCTTTCACAGATGAGAAAAGTGAGCCCCCTACCCCCATGTTTTTCCCCCCATGGGAGTAAGACTAGAGGAAGGTAGCATCTGACCAAGAGCCTCTGATCCCCTTTTATTTTTCCTTGTTTGAATCTTAATATGACAAATCAACCGTTAAAAGACATTTTAAGACAGGGAAATTTTTATGTGGCCAGCATATTAGATGATACCAAAGAATTATCATTAATTTTATTAGTTGATGAGAACACTATGTGTAAGAAAACATGCTCTTCTTCATAAATGCAGTGAGGGGTGAAATGACATTACTACATTTCATTTGTGATTTGCTCTAAAGTAATGCTCCTGAACCATTAATGTGTGAATGAATCATTTGAGAATCTCATTAAATTGAAGATTCTGACTGAGGAGGTCAGGGAGCAGGGCTGATATTCTGTTCTAAAAAGCTCATCAGTGACGCCAATGCTGCTACTGGTCCTCAGACCCCATTTTGAGTTGAAAGTTTTCAAAATATTTTGGAAAATGAAACAAAAAAAAGGAGATGGGGCAAAATAAATGCAGAAAGTATGGTGAAATGTTGATAATGGTGTCATCTAGGAGATGAATGTATTGGGTTTCTTACAGTTGTCTTGTTTGTGTTCACACAGGCTTAAGATTTTGTTACTGAAAAGCTTTTAAGGATTGGAGTGGCAATCTTTTAAAGGGTTCTGAGGGCTGGTCTGGATTTCTCATCACTCAATTTCCAGTTCCTCTCCCTGAGAAGAAATAAAGTAGTGAGAAGATAGAGGGGAAAACTCAGTTTCTCCTACATTCTCACTACTCAAAATACTTCTGTGACCCCAGATGCATGGGAGTTTTCCCATACACACCAAACAAAAGTCCCTCAGCAATGGATACCAACTGGATGACCTCTAATTTAGGTTAATTCTGATACCCTCTACTGGGAGACCATGTCAGATCCCACAAGATGAGGGCTCAGTTCCACAAGACTGTCCCACCCTCCACCATGCTTCTGATCCCAACAGTGAGCCCCAAGTTGTTTTTACCTGTGCTTCTGACCAACTGGATCTAAATCTGCATTCCATCACCCCCTCCTTGGGTTCAATTAATTTCCTAGAGTGGTTCACAGAACTCAGGGAAACAGGTAAATTTCTTGGTTTATCATAAAAGATATTATAAAACACATGGAGAAAGAGATGCATACAGCCAGGTATGGGGGAAGGGGTGTGGACCTCCCAAGCCCTCTCTAGTTGCACCACCACCAGGAACCTTCTTGTATTCCACTACCTGGAAGCTTTCTGAACCCTGTCCTTCTGGAGTTTATGACATGATTGATGACATCATCCGTCAGTGGTAGTCAACTTCACAACTTAGTCCCTCTCTCTCTTCTCGGGGATTGGAGGTAGGGCTGAAAGTCCCAATCCTCCAATCCTGCCTCCATCTTTCCCAAGAACAGCTCCAACCTGCTGCCTAGGGGCTGCCATCAGCCATGCATAGAAAGCCATGTATCACTTTGGAGAGTCCAAGGACTTTAGGATTTGTATGACAGGAAATGAGAAACAAAGACTAAATATATATTTGCCAATATCACAGTAGGCATCTATATTCTATTTCTTTTTCTTTATACTTCTACCTTGCCCAGAAAATTTTGTGCTGGCTCATAAAAATATATAATATGGTAAAATAAAAGTCACAATTATGGGGCAGGCAAAAAAAAAAGACAGAATAGAAATAGTGGTTTAAGAAAAGGAAAGAAGGGCTGGGGATGTGGCTCAAGCGGTAACGTGCTCGCCTGGCATGCGCGGGGCGCTGGGTTCGATCCTCAGCACCACATAAAAATAAAATAAAGATGTTGTGTCCACCGAAAACTAAAAAATAAATATTAAAAAAAAGAAAGAAAAGGAAAGAATCTGCCTAGTGCAGTGGCACACGCCCATAATCCCAGCAGCTTGGGAGACTGAGGCAGGAGGATCGCCAGTTCAAAGCCAGCCTCAGCATAAGCAAGGTGCTAAACAACTCAGTGAGACCCTTTCTCTAAATAAAATACAAAATAGGGCTGGGGATGTGGCTCAGTGGTGGAGTGCCCCTGCATTCAATCCCCAGTACCAAAACAAAAAAGAAACAAACAAAAAGAATCTAATCAGACAGGAAGGCGGTCAACTGACATCTTATATACATATCGACCAATGCTGGCACTTTCTGTGATGACCCCACTTTTTGCTGTAAACACAGCACTAGCACTCAAGAGAAGCTTAATAAAATTATTCATTGGATAAATTCATACATGAATGAAATAAGCTTTCTTGAAGCCAACATAAAGATGAAAACGATCAGTCAGCATCATTCACAGTGTCCACAAAATTGGAGAAAGAAATTGTTCTGGTGAAGCACAACTAGTCCTGTTATTCAAGCCAGAAAATATTTCCCTGGATTTCTTCTTAGTAAGAACACTGAACAGACCCCAAATCTCATTTCCCAGAGCTGCGATTCATGCTCTCCCTGCCATTGCCCCAAAGTAGAACATAACATACCTATTTGGGGGTCAGGGATACCTTTGAGAATCTGAGGCAAGCATCAGAGCCCTTCCCATCCCCTTATGTAGACCAAAGGGCTCAAGACATACCCCCCCAAGATATAACTGGAGGAGACAAGAAAGTGTCACCCCTAAATTTATTTCTTTGGCATAGTTTGAGCTGGTTATTCTGAAAAAAATTGAGGAGTAATTCCGAAAAGCTGTCCTGTTGTAAGAGAAATTTTATTCATAAAGGAAACCTAACTGGGTGTGGTGGCACACACCTGAAATCCCAAAAACCAGGAGGCTGAAGCAGGAGGACCTCAAGTTCAAGGCCTCAGTAACTTAGCAAGACTCTCAGCAATGCAGTAAGCCCTATCTCAAAAAATAATAAAAGGGCTGGGGATATAGCTCAGTGGTAAAATACCTCTGGGTTCAATCCCCAGTGTCTGTCTGTCTCTCTCTCTTTCTCACACACACACAAACACACACACACACACACACACACACACACACACACACACACACTAGTAATCTACAGGAAGAGATTACTTTCATTACCTGAAAGATATTATCTGTATACCAAGACGAACTTTATTCACTACTCAGTTCCTCCCGGACCCTCCCACAAAGCATGTCTCCACCCCCAAAATTCCTAAGCCCCTATTTCTTTCTGTAGCTCAGGATGCTACTCACCTGACACTGCTTCTGATCCTTTTTATCTGTTTTCTCTTGTTAAGCTGCCCTATGTCAGTTCAATTGGTAGCCCAAAGAACCCAGAAGGCTGAAGGGAAGTCATTCTTCCCTTGCCCAGTAAAATATCTTCCCTTAGCTGGAAGTGCTCTTCCCTCAGACTGCTTCCCCAGGTGGCTTCCTTCTCATTCTCATTGCTCACCTCCTGGCACAGGGCTTTCTTGCTTTCAAACTCCAGTGGGCCACTCTATTCCCCACAAGCACTGACCATTTACCATAATCTGGATTGACTTTGCTCTTCTCTTGTTTACTTATTATTTTGAGTGTCTCCTCCCCAGACAATGACTTCCACAAGGGCAAAGATGTGCAACTGCCTGGCTCACCGTGCTCTCCCAGGGCCTGGCTCAGTGGTCTACACTTGGTTGGCCTGGATGAGTGGACCCCTGAAACCTACTTGTAGACCCTCAGGGTTCCAGGCCAAGAACTCCCAGGTCAGGAAGAGGGTGGCACTGTCCTCCAGAGCTTAGAGGGAAGATGTCTGGTAGGGGTTGGGACAGTCTCCTTGGCCTCTTTCAGGTGGAGCACTGTGTTATATATGGGAATTCCCAGCTTGCTACAAGTGTGAGTGCAGGGCCTCCCCTGTTCCTTTACTGTCTACAACTGAGACCCGAATTGAGAATAGTCCAGTGTGTCACTTGGGCATCTGAGGCACCCCGCCTAGTGTATTCTCAGCCTGGCATGCTCTGGACCTGCTACCTGCACACTTCCTACCTCCTCTGCCCAAGCTGTTCCCTTCATCCACATGCCTTCCTCATCAGTCTCACCCCTCTGACAGCCTAGCCTTTGAGACCCTACTCAGCCAGCCAGGAGTAAGGAGCCAATGGTGACCCTAGCAGAGGAGCTCACTGGTCCCTGAGCCCAGTCAGCGACCTGTGGTGTTTCTGGCTCTCCTGTCTTGATCAGAGTGACTGTGATTAAATCTGTCTCCCATAAACCTGAATCATCCACCACAATCCCCAACTGTAGAGCCCAGCTGAGCACAGGGCCAGACCCAGAACAGCTGTCCTGAAAATGTCAAAATGGTCCAGATACTCATGTTCCACATCAACCACACCCTCATTTTTGCTGTGCTCAAGGGAGAGGTCTTGAAGGGGTGGGAATAGGGAAGAAATGAGCAGAGAGACAATCACAGCCATCCTCCCAGAGTACCTGCTATCTCCCAGGCACCTCACCATGCTACATGCTGAGGCTCAAAGAGGTTGAGCATCAGTAAATTAAATATTTGTATCTGGGGCCCAGGGTTGCCTGATTCCAAAGCTGGAAACATTGGGGAGTTGGTAAACAAAGTGAGCAGATCACAAAAGTGCCTGGAGGAGTTGGGCACTGCCCCTGCTGGGCTCAGGTTCCTGTTGCTCTGCCACTCACTGCTAGGATAGAGCCCTACCTTAGAGATGGTGACTAGGTTGGTAAGAACACTGTGGAGGAGAATGGCATGAGAACCTCTGCATGTGTGTGTGTGTGATGGTGGAGTCACCATATTTGCTGAACTTTCCCTGGTAACCATCTGGTGCCTATGTCTGCCCAGAGCCACTCACCCTGCTCCACCATAGGGCCCCTGACTTTTTGCTTGGGCTGCCCCTATGTCACGCAACCCTTTCCCTCACTCTTTCCACTGAGACTCAGAGAAAATAGCACAGGCCCTAGAGGTAGTTCAGTCCTGAGTTCAAATTCTTGCTCTGCATAGAGTCACTGAAGGACCTTGAGTTGTCACCTCACTTCAGTATCTGCCTCTGTAATCCAGGGCTGTGTGGAGGCCCAGCATGTGGATGCTGAGGGTATAGAACTGTAACCACAGGTGAGGGTCTGTCACAGCTTCACCCACGCTCCACCACAAGCCCCCTCACATGCTGTCAGGCAGGAGAGCACAGTTAAACCAGTGTCTGTCACCACACTACCCACAGGTCTGCTCTCCACGTGGGCCTGTTGAGTCAGACTAAGAGCCCCTCCATCCTGTCAGCCCCACTGCCTCTCCCTTTCCCCATTGCACTGAACATTTTTTTTTTTTTTACTTTTTGTGGTACTAGAAATTGAACTCAGGGGTGTTTTGCCACTGAGCTACTTCCCCTAGCCCTTTTCATTTTTTATTTTGAGAGAGGGCCTCAAACTGAGATCCTCCCGCCTCGGTCTCCTGAGTAGCTGGGATCACAGAAGTGTGTCACCATGCCTGGCTTGCTTTGAGCATTTTAAATACACATTTTTGCAGTACAGTGATCATTGATATTCCCAATAAACCAAAGCCCAGGGGACATGGTTTGCCCAAATCTATGCAATGAGCTGCATAGCTCATAGCTTCTAGAAGTGGAATTAGATTCGGGTGTCCTGACACCTGGCCCAGAATGCCTAGAAAGGCTTTGGGAGAAGATTACACCTCAGAACAATCTGCAGAGAGCCTGCCCAGGGGAGCCGCCCATGGACCACATCCTCAGTCCATTCCCTTGGTCTTTTTATCATCTTAACCTCAAACCTTAGTCACCTGAGGTCACTGGCTCCCTCGCCCTCCACAGGCTAGCTAGAAACAATAGCCACAGGTCTTGAGCAACATTGTGTGTGGGGCACTATGCTAAGCAACTGTTGCTGTTCCAGTTGTCCTCCTATTTCTCATGAGTGCCTCCTCCTCCTCATGCCTGCCATCCTCAGCACCTGTGGACTAGACGATGACTGTAGCCTTCTTGCTGGCTTCTCTGTATCCCCTTTCTTCTATACTCCACCTTCCATACAACATACAAATCTGTCAATGTATCCCTGAGTCACACAGACTGACTGAAGCAAGGTGACATTGTCACTACCCTGCTTGAGGCCTTCCATGGCTTCCTATTCCCTTTCCAGTGAAGTCCAAGCTTTCTCAGCCTAGCATTCTGGGCCCTCCACACTCCTTACCCCCATCACCATAGACCTCTCAGGACTGGCTGCCTGTGTGTCCCCATGAGCCCCATATACCCCACACATTATACAAACCCTACACACCCATGTACACCAATGCACACACACATACCCATATATACCCCATATACAGTAAAACATACCCCATACACACACCCTACCCTATGCACACCCAATATACATACAGCAAATACACTTCATATATATCCTTATACCCCATATACATTCCCATACAACCCCTACACCTCATATACCCCAAACACCACCCACACATCATATATGCTTTCCTATATATCCCCCACACATCTATACATTATACATTCACACATACCCTATACTCATTACCTGCACCCTATATACCCCATCTACAACATATATACCCCATACACAATATGTATTCCACACACAGCACACATACCTCATAACATTTCTTACCCCATATATATCCCCCCTACACTATCTGGCCCTCATACACCTCACATACACATGTACACCCCATACATTCCCTGTATACATTCTGTACACATCATGCATACCCCATACACACCATATATGTTATACACATCCCATACATACCCCATATGTACCAAATACACTCCATACATACCTCACATACCAAGCCAATTTCCCAGAGGGCTCCACAGGGCCCATATTCCACCTGGTGCTTCTAAAGCACTGCCCTTCTCTGACATTTTTCTTTTATTTCTTTCTTTCATTCCACCTCCACAATACTGAGGATTGAACCCGGGGTGCTCTACCCCTATCCCTTTTTATTTAAAAAAGTTATTTTGGGTACAGGGGTACTTCACCACTGAACCACATCCCCCACCCTTTTTAACATTTTATTTAGAGACAGGATCTTGGCTGAGTTGGTAAGTGCCTCATTATGTTGCTGAGGCTGGCTTTGAACTCTCAATCTTCCTGCCTCAGCCTCCCAAGCTGCTGGGACTACAGGCATGTGCCACTGCTCCAGGCTCTTATTTTTTGCCACTGCTTCAGGCTCTTGTTTTTCGATAGGGTCTTGCAACATTAATAAGGTAGTCCTCCTGCTTTAGCCTCCATAGTCACTGGTCACCATGCCTCGCTCTTCTTCTTGGTTTGGGCTGTCCTCACCCCCACACCTGAAATGGCCTGACCCCTCCCCATCAAGTCCTGGGGGCACCCTTGTTAAGTCTTCTGATGGAGCTAGAGAGGTTATTGTGTGTGCTATCTTTTCATTACACAGGAGAGGGACAATTCCCTTATCACCAGGTCCAAGATGTTCTGATCTTGGAGTGGGACAGACACAAGAACATACAGTCTTCTGGTCCCACACAAACCTCACCCTCCATCTTCCACACACCCAGGTTTCCATCCCCGGTCTTTTCTCAAACCAGAAAGCCCCTTGTTTTTACCAGACTACTTGCTAACGACCTCCCCAGCCTCCAGGGCCAGCTGAAACCACAGTTCTCCATGAGGACCAAGGCTTTCTCTCACACAGTTGTTTATTTATTTTTTTGTTTTTTTTTTTTTTTTTGGTCCTATGGATTGAACCCAGGACTTTGTGTATGCAAGGCAAGCACTCTATCAACTGAGCTATATCCCCACTCTCTCTCACCAACTTGTACACAGATTCAGGGCTATGCCAGGCAGAGCCAGGTCTCTCCCCTCTGCCCCCTGGGCAGAGCAACAGGCCTCAGCCTGAGCTGGTGTCAGACCAGAGCAGGCCCTAGACTCTGGTTCCTTTTTCTTCACCCCCATGGTTTCGTAGGTCAATAGCACAGTTCCTTCTTCACACGATGAGGGAAGTAGACTTAAGTTCTGAGACCTTGGAGGGAGAAGTGAGTTGCTGTGGCCACAGAATGAGTAAGGGCTGAGGAGTGACCTGGGGTCTTCGGGGGGCCACATGGAAGCAGGGTACGCTGGGGCTGGGGACTCAGGTGTGGGTGGCTCCAGGTTTCAGGGTGTCTGTTTATTTGTGCCTCTTTCCAAACCTTTAGATAATTTATCTCATCTGCTCCCAAGAGTGACTAGAAGAGGACATTGCCACAGCAGGTGGCCTGGAAAGGGTAGAAGGTCAGAGCCAGGCCAGAAATAGTTCTGGATTTGCTTCAGCCCAGGCCAGCCAGGCACAGAATTTGGGGGTGGGCCTGAATTCATGGCCTGAGGGGTTCTTCCCATCCTCCCTGGTACCTCCCTGCTTCCTCTCCAGATTCTTTCCAGCCATCAAGACTCTCAGAACCAGTCTCGCCTTCTCTGGGAAGCCCCCCAAGACTTGTTTATCCCCAGATCTCAGGGCCTCACAGCATATAGCAGGACTGTCACAGCATCATTTATCCCACTCAGACTGAGTGGCTGCAGCCCTGCTCTCACCCATCCCACAGTGCAGATAAGCTGTAGGCTAAGAGGTCTTAGTGCTGCCAGTCTTCTCCTCTTGTTCTCTGCTGTCCAACAATGTGGGACGTGCCTAGGCCTCAGAAGGGGTTTGACAAATGGTACCTGTTGGTGAAGATTCTTAAGTGACGGTGGTTGTCTGAGGAGCAACAGGAGACAGATGATTAGGAGCCCAGAGTGAAGATGCCAGGGTTAGCATCCCAGGCCATGGGAATATTCTGGAGCTCAGAGACTACTGGGGCCTGGGCTTGAGCCCTGTCTCATTGGTGTTTCTTGCTACCCTGGACAGTCACTGTCCTGTTCTGGGCCTTCATCACGTCCTCCATACTAGATGAAGGTGAACCAGAGTCTAGTCTAAATATCTCCAGATATTCTTGGTGATAGAGCATCAAAGCCATAAGAAAGGTGAATCTGCTCCATACCCTGTATATAACAAAAATAAAGACAAGTCTAAACCATGCAATACGAAAAAGGCAGTTTGGGCTGGGATTGTGGCTCAGTGGCAGAGCACTTGCCTCGTAAGTATGAGGCACTGGGTTCAATGCTCAGCACCACATGAAAATATATAAATAAATAAAGGTATTGTGTCCATCTACAACTAAAATAATATTAAAAAGAAAAAGGAAGTTCAACAAAGGTTTGATCTTTCCATAATGACTACTCTGATGCTTTGAAATATCAAATATCAAAATTTGTTCCAAAATGAGGCTGGGGCTATAGCTCAATGGTACAGCACTCGTCTAACATGTGTGAGATACTGGGTTTGAATCTCAGCACCACACATAAACAAAATAAAGGTACACCAACAACTAAAAAAATATTTTAAAAAAAAATTTGTTCCAAATGTATGTTTGCTGGTGCTACAGCAAAGCAGAGCATGCTCTGGTCTGTTTCTTGGGTGATCTGGCCCATGGAGGATGTTAATCCTCTAAGCTCAACTTAGCTTTCAGACACTGACATTCACTGGCTGGCCTGGCCTGTTCCAGGGAGAATGCAGGCTCCTAGGAGCCTTTGCACTACCATGCCTGAGGTCCACCTAATTTTTCTGCCAAGCTTTCGACCAGGTGAAGATCCCAGGTCTGCTGGACCACTAGTGAGGATCACTTTTCTTACCTAAACAGCCTCCAAGGGCTCCCTGACCATGCTGTCCTATCCCCAGGGACTCGTGGGCAGACTCGGGACTTGGCTTGCCTAAAGTATCTTTCTTGAGAGGTTTTATTGTTTTTAGAGACATGGTCTGGCTGGCTTTGAACTCCTGGGCTCAAGTAATCCTAAGAGCAGTATAAAGGCCCCTAGGAATCTACATTCTCCCCAAAAAAGGCCAGGCTAGCCAGTGAGCTAGGACTATGGGTGCACACAAGCACAACCAGACTGTGAGGAATTTAAAGACCAGAATGGGACCCCCAAGTAGCAGAAGTGCCTCCCTACCGCCACCCACACACCACAAGAACAGGAAGCAGTCTCTTGCTTCCTAACACACTCACCCCAGTCTCTTGGTGCTTATATTCCCATAGGGTCTTCACCTTCAACAGCAAAAGCTTTGTTCTGTAACATTAGGGTGCTTGGCTGGGTGGAGCTGGGCTTCTGCCCTTTGATCAACTAATCTGGCAAAGACCTAAGGACCTGCCCTGAGTGGGTGCCCTGGAAAGAGGAGACTGGCTGGAGATGGAACTGGGTGACAGAACGCTGGAATCCAGAGCCACAAGCTATCAACATGGTCGAAGCAAAGCACCATAGGTCCTTCTCAACAAGCCCGGAGATTTGACCCATCAAGTGAGAGCGCATCCCTGGGGAAACTCCTGCTTTCTCTAACACTGGCCCTGAGCCCCCAAACAAAAGGCTACATGCTGTAGACATCAAGCTGGAGATGAGGCATGGGATGAGACTGACTTACTGGTCATGCAGAGCAGAGCGTGGAAGAGCCACATTCTAGCTGGAGCAGAGGCAGGTGCATTCAAGCTGAGCAGTTGAGTAGGGAGCTAGAGATGGGCCAGGCCAGGCACTCAGCTTCCCCTCCTTAGCTGAGGCTGGGAGGCGGGGACAGAGGTGCACACACAGAAGCAAGGACCCACAGGCAGATAGGCACTTACAAAGAGCCACAGTCACTCCTACATGTGCACAGTCAGCCGTATGGTTTCCTCAGCAGCTGTGGGCTGGGTCCCAGGAGCTTAGAGACAACTGTCCTCCCACTCCCTCACTCACGCTTACACCCCACTTTCTTGGAATGGTGAGCAGAGGTTTGACTGGGGTAGTGGTTCTGGATGTTCTTGGCAGAGGAGGTGCAGGAGCAATAACAATCCAGTCCATTGTCTGTTGTCTGTATCATCCACGTGAGTTCCCAGCCTGTCCTGCCTCAAAATCTACCACCAGACAGCTCAGCTCACTCCCAGCCCAGGGTCTTTAGTGGCAGTTGTCTCAGCAACTGGGACAGGGATTCCCCTCCCCAAGGAAGTGCCCCCACTGTTAGAAACTGGGCTCCTGTGCCTGCCCCTGCACTCAAGGGCTGGGGCTACAAGGGGCCAGGTGAGTAGAAAGACCCCATGCACCAGCTGACACCACTGCTCCATCCAATTGCCTAGAATTAAAAAAAAAAAAAATCTGGCTAAGTCACCCTGATACTAAAACTAGTTTCACAGGGCTCTGGGCTGTCAGTCTAGCACAAAAGTGTTTCAGTACACCTCTGACCCATCCCAGCCTTCCAGAAACCAAATTACTAATAGCTTCCAATCATATTTAAGGGCCAACTTCACCTTTTGTCAAATTTGCCCCTGTGAAAGTCTATCAGGGAAGGAGGCCTCTCCACACCACAGCTCCTCAAGCTTCAGGAAGTGCAGGGAGCATAGTCCAACTTAACTCTGTGCAGAGGTGGAACTGCTCTGGACTGCACTGTTCAACTCAGTAGCCATTGGCTACATGTGGCTACTGAACCCTTAAAATGTCATCAGAGCAACCCAGGGATTGAATTTTATATTGTACTTATTCTTTTTCTTTTTTGGTACCAGGAATTGAACTCATAGGTTCTTCACCACTGAACCACATCCTCAGCCCTTTTTTATATTTTATTTAGAGATAGGGTCTTGCTGTGTTGTTTAGGGTCTTGCTAAGTTGCTGAGGCTGGCTTTGAAATCTTCCTGCCTCAGCCTCCTGAGCCGCTCAGATTACACGCATGAGCCATTATGCCCGGCTTGTACTTAACACTTAAGTTAAATTCAGAAAGACAGGGTTGTCTCTCATCTATTATAGGAATGTCTGCAGCCCAGATAGTACTTTGAAATGTTAGTGTATTAACAAAGTAGGCAATGGTGTTGACTTAATGACTACATGAAAATCAATTTTATTTTCTCATATTGAAACCTTGTTTGGCCACTGTTTTGTGAAGATTCAATGACACTTCAAATGTTTTTGCACTGTCTGCTTTGGTCTGATAAAATACTTGACTAGATCCTCCATGTGTATCACTCAGCAGAGAAGCTAAAAAGCTGAAAAAAGCAAAGCTTCAGGTCTGAGGATCTAATCTGCCAGCCAGGTCAAAATGCAGATCATCCTAAGGTTGCTTAACCTTGTCACAGGTTGCGTTGAGGCCTGCAACCCGCAGCCCACCTTCCCATCATTCCAGGGCTCAGTGACTTTCCTTTCCCCAATTCATCCTGAGTTCCAGTGGCACTTAGTAGAGCCACACAGGAACTCTTCTTCCCAGCAATGGCCCAGAAGGAAAGGGAGTATCCCCAAATCAGAGCAGAACCTTTGGTAGGCAGGGCTAGAAACCATGGCTGCAGCTTATTCAAGACTTCCGCAAAACTTCGTGTTTGGAGTGTGATCTTTGGAGCACCTCAGGAGTCCAGGTAATGATGACTGATGCTGGAAAGGAAGCAGGGCCATTTTCTGCATCTTTGTAGGCCTCTAGAATGCTGACTCATCTTGCATCCATCCAAGATATAAGTATCCAGGCTTGTGAGTGCCTCCAGGCACAAGAACACAGGGGGTCCCTTCAGCCTACCTGATGGAAATACTTTCCCACAAACCCAAACTTAAGGTCCTCAAGTTGGGACCAGGCTTTGTCCCTCCCTCACAGCATGCAATACAAGGTTGTGTGTTCAGCAAATACATATTTATACAAAAGAAAAGGGAAAGTGGTTTCCTAACTCATTTTACTTTAAATGAATGTTAAGGGACCAACTGAAAGGATATTCTACATCAATTTGACTGTAATCTTCAAAACAAATCAATGTCAAGAAAGACAAAAAAAGGCTAAGGAACTTCTCCAGTTTAAAGGAAACAAGAGAGGATTACTAAAAGCAGGAAAGTCCTCCATGCTGAATTGGACCCTGGACCAGAAAAAATAAAATATTTTTTAAAGTACATTATTGGGCCAGCTGACAAAACTGAGGGATGAACTACATAGAAATAAGTAGCTCTCATATAGGCCAGAAATTACATATTTCCTGAATTTGGTAACTATGCTATGGATATGTGAGGAAATGCCTTTGTTCTCAGGAAACATACACTAAAAAACTCTGTATGGATGAAGGGGCATGATGTATGCAAATAACTCTTAAATAGTTCATGGCTCAGAGAGAAGGGAAAGAAAAAAAAGGAGCCCAGAGGATGAGGAAGGAAAGAATGAATAGTAAAATGTGGCAAAATGTTCTGTTGCCCTTGACACTCTATTATTCTGAAATTATTTCATAATAAAAAGCTCTTTAAAATAATCCAGGGATGGAAGTATGCAGCATGAGGTGGACCCACACTGTCTTGAAAGTGGAAGGGGTTGGTCCCCCAGCCTGTCCCTAGCCTCCAGACACAGGAAAAGGTTCTAAACAGGGCTGGGGTTGTGGCTCAGTTGGTAGCGCACTTGCCTAGAACATATGAGGCACTGGGTTCGGTTCTCAGCACCACATAAAATAAATTAATAAATAAAGGTCCATCAACAATTAAAAAAAAAAAAGGTTCTAGACACCCACCTGGATTCTGAGTCCTAGGAAGCTGGAAGAATAAATTTATTAAGGGTGCAAGGGAGTCGGGGGCAGAGCAATGGTACTCACCACCACTCACTGAATGCTCAGTAGGGAGCACTGAACTCAGGGCCAAGGCCTTTCAGGTAAGCCCTCTTCCGAGGGTACCCCAATTTCACAGATGAGGATGCCAACTCCCAGAGAGAAGTTATGTACTTTGCCAAATGCCACATGATTAGTAAGTGGCTGAAGTGGAAATCAAAGAGGTCTGTCTCCTTCAGAACCAGGACACTAAACCATTATAAACCTCCTGACTTCAAATACACGTGTTTTGAACTTAAAAAAAAAAAAAAAAAAATTAGGAATTATGGGGCCAGGGCTGGGGCTCAGCGGTAACGCACTTGCCTGGCATGTGTGAGGCACTGGGTTCACTTCTCAGCACCGCATATAAATAAATAAAAAATAAAGGTCTATCAACAACTAAATTAAAACAAAACAATAGGGACTAGCCCAGCACAGTGGTACATGCTTTTAATCCCAGGGACTCAAGAGGCTGAGTCAGAGGAGGATCTCAAATTCAAGGCTAGCCTCATCAATTTAGCAAAACTTAGTCTCAAAATAAAAAGCACTGGGAATGTAATTCCTCTGATTTTAATCCCCCATTACCAAAAAGAGCGGGGAGGCTCATTCCACAAATATAGATTGGCATCATTACATCACTGGGTGCAGTAAATTGAATAGCATTCTCTTCCAAATTAATACACTGAAGCTCTAACCCCAAACATAGCTCTATTTGGAGACATGTCTTTTAGGAGATAATTAAGGTTACCTGAGGTGAGAAAAGTGGAGCCCAGTCCTAGTCCAATAAAATCAGTGGCATTTTAAGGGTCACATGCACACTCAAAGGAAAGGCCCATGAGCTAGGAAACCAGGAAGGCCCTCACCATGAGGCACCCTGAGCTCACTTTCCCAACCTCCAGATCTAACAGAAAATAAATATTTGTTGTTTAAACCATGCAGTCTATATATTATCATGGCAGCCTGAGCAGACTGATACACTGGGCTACCTACCCAAAACAAGACTGAGTGGGATTTGCATAGTATGTCTACACACATACATGTGCATGTGCTAAAAGTCAGAGGAGTGGCAGAGGGAGCAAGGGAGAGGACTCTCTTATCCTTTCATAGCTGAGGGGCTAGGAAAAGTGCACTGGGACATGGGACCAGGCTTCTTCCTTGCCCCACCTCCTTCCTGTCTAACTTGCAATTCCCAATGCTCCTTGGAAAGTACAGCAAGGGGTCCTAGACATACATTAGCACCAGAAGAAAACTTGAAGATCATCCAAGTTGCCTGAAATACAAGGCAACTAAGGCCCAGAGAGGACGGAACTTACTTGGTTTTTCCCAGTTGACTATGAGGTAGAATGAGTCCCTAGGGTCCTAGCCCCAGCTCCAGCCACCATCTTATTTGACTTTCCCCAAAAGACAGTCCTCCTGAGCTAAATATGCTGCCAGTTGTTTACATGCCCTCTGAGGAATACACATCATGAGATCAAACACTTCCACAACAACCCTATGAAGAGAAAAACAGGAAGACCATGTCTTCTCTCCTGCCAACATATGGGCCTCTTGGTCCTCACTAACCTACACTGGTACGGGGTTGAAGGTGACAAACAGTCTGAAATACCTCTAAGTCTTAACTACATAAGAATCTGGGCATCTAGAAAGGGCCTCTGGAATCACTCAAATAGATGAGTAGTGAACTCCCCAAGCAGAGTAGTGACTTTGGTAGGTCAAATATTACCCACACTCTTTTGAGTTTTAAATACAGTACAGCAAAATCCTACTTTAATGCCTCACAATTATTTAAAATAGGCTTTTGAGGCAGCATTTCCCTAAGATCTCCCAGGAACACTGAAGTTCTGTAAAATGCTCATAGAGTTTCTTTGAGGTAAAATAAAATTAAAAAAAGCATTACAGTATTTTTTCTTCTAACATTTATTTTATTTTATAAACATGTAAGAAAAGTAGATGTTTATTGTTGGTCAAATTATGCAATCACAATCTTCCTTGAAGCAAATGTGCTATTCTCAAGATTACAAAAAGCACTCTCTCCTTTTAGTTCTTATCTTAAAGAAAAAAAAATGACTTAACTTCTAATTTACTTCTTGTTATATAGATTTAAAAGTAAATACTCATGCATCAAACTTGCTTCTTACCAGTTAATTAATCTGTGAAGCCACAATTTGCTGTTGACTGTAATCCAAAGTGCATGTTAGCATTTCATCATGACCTTAAAGGATGCTCGGCATAATAAGTTTGAGGAATGTTGCTTTAGGCCACAGAGCTGCTGCTGGAATAACTGTTTCTTCTGCTGCTGGAATAAACTGTTTCTTGTCACCTGTCTGGATGGCTGTCACTTTCCTCACCAACAGGACCAGAGGCTACAAACTGACTCAGCAGGCCCTCTTTCATGCCTCTCACCCACCAGCTTCCTTTCCCTCCTATCCCAGGGCAGAAGAACTGTTTTTCTAAAAAACAGTCTGAACTATCTGCATTATTTCCTAGCAAATTCTTTAAGGAGGTGGGGAAACTTCAGCTCAGATACAGCCCAACCATCAAAATCTGATGTTTACTGAGGTCTATGTAATGAGAACTTTTTTTCTTATACCATTGAATAATTTTCCCCTTTTTGTATCTGGTGGGCTCATCTAGAATAGGCTAGACTGCAGATAATGGTGATTCATCTGGACAGGGTTATAACAATTATTTCCTGAACACCTGTAAAGCACTACTTACTCTGGGCTCTTCTGGTGCTAGGCTACAGAGAAAACAACATGGAGACATGTGCTTTGTTACAAGCTTATAGGCTAGATGGAAAACAAAACAGGAAAATAAGGCATTGCACATCCATGGCAGAAATGTGAGTAGCCTGTAAGAGGATGGGCCTCAAGGATGCAGCTGTTTATGGAAGACCTGCTAGGTGCCAACCATGATGGCAGGCACTGGGTAAACCCTGATGAACAAGCCTGACATGGTCCCTGCTCTCACAGAGCTTACAGTCTAGCAAAACAGACAAACTAAGAATAGGAAATTACAGTCCAGTGTATAAAGGTGCTGAATTGGGGCAGTAGTGATTTTGCATTATACGTACACTTTTCACTTAGTTAACACAATAGTATTTATCCGAAAAATAAAGTTTAAAAAAAAAAAAAAGACAAGGAGAAGCCAGGCGCTGTGGCACACTCCTGTAATCCCAGCGGCTTGGGAGGCTGAGGCAGGGGGATCGTGAATTCAAAGCCAGCCTCAGGAAAAGTGAGGCACTAAGCAACTTATGGAGACTTTGTCTCTAAATAAATACAAAATAGGGCTGGGGATGTGGCTCTGTGGCCGAGTGCCCCTGAGTTCAATCCCTGGTACCCTCCCCCAAAATAAGACAAGAAGAAAGAAAAACAATTTCAAGTGGCTTGGCCATTCCATCTTTCTCTCCTTCCCTCAGTAAGCCCAAACACGCAGTACTGCCTGGGCAAGTTTTTGCCTCTGTGGCCTGCCAAAGTTTCAAGCTCCTCAAAAGTGACCTTCTCACTTAGTGTGATTCTAACACCTAAATATCAGTGAGTTTGTATAACATGGCTCTAACTGCAGGTCAACTATTTCAAATGTTACTCAACCAAAGGAACAGCGATCTCTTCCCATACAGACAAAACTGACTGCAAGCTGCAAGGAACCTTGTGATAGTGGTCTTCAATGTGGCACTTGCCTTGGAATTTCAATTATATTCAATTATGATCTTAGATGCTGATGACTTTTTCCTTTCTTTTTTTTAGTACTGGGATTAAACCTAGGGGCACTTTACCACTAAACTATATCCCTAGTCCCTTTGATTTATTTTAAGACAGGGTCTCGCTAAACTGCTAAGGCTGGCCTCAAACTCATCATCCTCCTGGCTCAGACCCTCAAAATGAATTGCTGAGATTATAAATGTGCACCACCACATGCAGCTTAGGTGCTGACTATAACCTAACCCTGGACTCAGCTACAACTCCTTTGTGGCAATATCATGGGACACACAGAAAGAGCCTGTACTTTGGCTCTGGAAATTTAGGCTACTTCCTGTAAGAGCCCCTAAGACCTCAAGAATAAGGGGAATAAAGAAGGCAAGGCTGAGGCAGGAGGAGGAGAAAATGGGGGTAAACATGTTATGGGGTAGGAGGGCAAACTGCAGAGTCTGGAAGGCTGGTGAGATCCAGAGAATTAGTAAGCAGAAGGCAGGGGAGAATGGGGAGAACAGGACAGAAATAATGCCAGAGGCTAGATCTTGACCAGCTTTATAAGCTATCAAAGGACAAGAATTTATTCCAAAAGTAATGGTGAAGCTCTAGAAAGATTTCAAGCAGAGGAAACACAGGATCAGATTTATATTTAAGAAAGTTCATTCCACGTAGGGTGCAGTGGTACGTGTCTGTAATCCCAGCGATTTAGGAGAATGAGGCAGGAGGATCAAAAGTTTGAGAGCAGCCTCAATTTAGCAAGACCTTGTATTCAAGTTTTAAAAAAGGGCTGGGAATGTAGCTCAGAGGTAGAGCCTTCCTGGGTCCAATCCCCAGTATTCCTCCCCACAAAAAAAGTTCATCCTGAAGCACATGAAAAATTGCCCAATATGATTGGTCATTAGGAAAATGAAAATTAAAACCAATGAGACAACATTTCATATTGGAAAATACAAAGTGTTGGCAAAGATGTGGGGGTAACTGGAACCCACATACATTGCTGGTAAGAAAGGAAAAGACACAGCTACTTAGGAAAACAGCCTGGCAGTTTCTCAAAAAATTACAGAAAGTTATCATATGACCAGCAATTCCACTCCAAAGTAAAAACCCAAGAATAAAGAAAACTTATATCCATGAAAACACCTATACATGAATGTTCATAGAAACCTATTCATAATAGCCAAAAAGTGGAGACAACCCAAATGTACATTTACTGATGAATGGATAAATAAAATGTAGTATATCCATACAATGAAATATCATTTATCAATTTAAAAAAATGAAGTGCTGATACAGTGCAACATGGATAACCTTGAAAATATGATAAGCAAAAGAATATATGACTCCATTTATACAAAAATGTCCAGAACAGGCAAATCCATAAAGACAGAAAGATTAGCAGTTGCCAGGGGCTAGGAAAGGGAAAAAAATGGGAATGACTACTAAGAAGTACAGCATTTCTTTTTTGGTGATGAAATGTTCTAAAATTTATTATGCTGATGGCTAAACACTGAGGTATATATACACTGTAAATGAGTGAATCATATGCTATGCATATCATATCTCAACTAAGCTGCCAATAACACGTCTACCCCAACTGCAGTGTGCAGAATGGAGAGGGACAGTCAGGCAGAGGCCAAGGAAGAGGGAATGGAATACACAGTGAAACAAGGAGACCAGATTTATGGAAATAGACTGGGAGGAGTGGGTGGCAGGGGAGGATAGTTTATATCTCGTGGCAGGCTCTTAAAATTCTCATGGGTACCTAGTACTTCTCCCATGAGGGAGAGTGGTAAACTGAAATGAGGTATCTGCAGTCATTATCAAGCAGCAAAATTGTATTTAAAATATCCTACATGTAAAGACTAAGAGGAATACAAAAAGCATGTAGCCCTACTGCCTTCATGTACAGAGAGTGCCCCAGAGAAAAACATGCCAGAGTGCTCTCCAATCTGTCCCCACTGTCCTGCCCATTTTTGTTTTTGTTTTCCCCAATACTAAGGATTGAATCCAGGAAATATTTACTGCTGAGCTACATCCCTGGCACAATTTTTTTATTTTGAGTCAGGGTCTCACTAAGTTGCTAAGGATGGCCTCAAACTAGGGATCTCCTGCCTTAGCCTCCAGAGTCTCTGTGATCACAGAGGTGCACCAGGCCCATCCTCTCACTCCAAAGCTCCAAAGATAGGGCTGAGCATCCACGGCACACTTGGGACACTGCAAGACCTGAGTGGCTGTAGAGTGAGAGAGGCAGAGAAGCCAGTAAATTTAGGAGATTAAAGAGTTCTAAAAAGCCATAGAGCAGACGAGTTGAACTCCTATTGGGAAACAAAAAAAGGAAAGTCTCTGAAGGGGAATTTTCTAAACCCTATAGAGACCATGTCAGTTAGGAAACCACAAGGATATCATTAACTCATCAGTAGAACCAGAGACTATGATAGGATAGGGATAAGTCCCTATCCACAACCTCATGGCTGCCATTGTTTCTTTGACTCTTTGGCCACCTACAACACAAAGCAGTACTGAATAGTCCACTGCAAAGGCAGCTTTGGGAAGAGTAAAACACCACTGAGATGCTCCAACAAAGCCAGAAGCTCATTCATTTGCTAGGTGTAAAATTAAGGCCCAGGTCCATGGAACAGAGCCAGCAGTTGGCACACAGGTATCTGACTCACAGGCCTTGCACTTCTAACTCTACCAATCCCCCAAACCCTGAAATCCTCTTCCTAAGAACCTGGCTCTGAGCTGAGTGCTTCACAAGGCAAGTAGAGTTGAGCTGGGAAATCACAGAGGCCTGTCTCCACTGGCAAAGAAGTCAGAACCACCTCTTTCCTAGAATCCTAGGAAGCCGAAATATGCCTTGGTTATATGATCTCATCTTTCTAAAGGGAGGAAAAAAAGCAGATTAACCAACAAAATATAGTATAATACAGTTTTCATTACAGCCCTCAAGACTCACAGCCTTTACTCTCTTTATTAACAACACTGTTCTGCATTTATTAGCATCACAGTGTAATCAACTACCAATATGACATCAACTCAGCCACAAAATCTCCAGGATCCAGGGTTGCACTGGGTTTGGAACAATCCGGGCAAGTGAAGAATTGTAGCATCACAAAAGGGATTAAAGCCTTACTACTTACTATCTCTTTAACTCCCAAGTTCTAATGAAGTGAAGTGAAATGCAACTTTTAAGCCTGTAGAAGAATATGGTATTAAATACTTCAACATAAAAATCAGACAGGAAGACAAAATAATCTACCTCCTTTTCATGGTAAAATAATCTGAAAGGAGCTAAAAAATAAACTAAAAATTTCTGAAACTATTATCTTATTTGCCAGTTTTCAAGAAGTCTTCAGCCACAACTTAGAGACAGAAAGAATAAATTATCAATGTTTCACTTCTAAAGTGATAATAAACAAGATCCCATCTCAGATGGATGGATTTTTTTTTTTCTACAGTGGCCAAAAAGCAAGTTAAATTCTATGTACAAAAAACAGACCATACACTTAGGATCATTTAAAAATAATGAGACTCCTCTCTTTGTCTTCTTCTAAAGTATATAATATATATTTAACAGCACAAAGAAGACACCACTTGAACTTCCCTGTAGCCAACAGGAGAAACTTCCACATATAAAAATTAAAAATTTAAACTTTTAAATCATTAATATTTTTAAAACATAATACAGACTTAAAAAATTGTTCAACGTTAACCCATGACCCCACCCCAGCACAAAAATCAACCCCAAATCCAGAAGTCACAGTTTTTTGTTCCTAAAAATCCCACAGCACTGAACTTTATCTTCACATCAAGCTGACAGCCAGTAAGAGGCCTCTAACAGAAATTCCCAAGGGAGGAACGGAAGCGCGATTGATGCTGCGTCTCTTATCTACCTGGGCGGCACTGGTGTACCTCTGAGGTCAGGTCCACGAGATTCGACCCCCACATTACGGTCCTGGAAGGGTGAGCTGGCAGTTTCCCTCATCTTCCCCCTCGGAGGCTGTCCAATAAGCACCTGGGAATTGACTTTTCTTGGGAAAAGGGTGCTGGTAACAGCTGTCAGGGCCAAGGCAATAGTGAGAAGTTCAGTTCTCTGCTCTTTGGATGAACTGTGTAAAACATTTCTTTTTAAAAGACACAATGTTAAAAATATTAAGAAAAACGTCTACAAAATCTGCAGGGCTGCCTTTTTCTCAAAGGGTAAAGCTTGTGGGGTAGTGGGGAAAGAATTGAGGGCCCAAAACTATAACTGCAGCAAAAGAGAGATGCCCTTCAAAACTTGTCACATTCTTAAGAAAACTTGCTGAAGCAGCAAGAGCTGAGGGTGACTGTATGAGTAGGAGCAGGGGGGGGGCACCAACTCCTGCAGGGCAGGTTCCTACCGCGCACCCTACCCTGCGCAAGAATGTCAGGCTTTAGGCAGCTGCAAGGCCCTGGGGGCATCAAGACTCTGCCTCTGAACCAGAGCTGCTTTCCCGACTAACTTCAATCTGGAGAGATGGTAAGTTATCTAACCGGCTCTTCTTTTGGCGAGACTGTTCTTTCTCCTTAATCAGAGCCCCCCACGCCCTTTGTAGCTCGGAGTCATCTTCCTCAGTGCCAGGTGACCTGTGATCCACTTTTTTCATATTCTTTTCTTTGGTCTTGGGTGCAGATCCTAAGCGAGTCCATAAGCTACCTGTTTGGGTGAGAAGGCATTTTAGTTTGGCAGCCAATGCTGAGATCCAGAGTAGTTCTGAGGAAGCAGGGGCACTGACAAACCCCTGACATGCAAGAGATATTAATGTCTGTAACACTTGGAACCACTGTACAGCCAAGGCTTAAAAAAAAAAAAAAAAAAATCTCACTTCCCTGGCTGCAGCAGCTCCTGCTTGCAAATGAAGGGGTCAGGACTGAATGGGAGATCCTTACTGCTAGGAGCAGGTGCCCCCATGTCCAGCACATGAGAGGCTATTCCCTGCCACACCTGCCCGGACTGGGTGAGACTCACCACACTGTGTGCTGCTTCACTCTGCCAGGAAATTGTAGCTCTAACATTCTGCAAATTGAGGGGGGCCTGTAAACTATTTTCAGCATATGTCCATTCATTTTTTAAAGTATACTTTATTAAAATCTAACAAAAGAAAAATATGTGTTTAGAATTTTATCATGCAGATACTCTATAAAGCAATTAAAAGTTTAATTTATGAAGAGTATAACAATGTGGAAAAATGATTACAATAAAATACCATATAAAAAGAATAGGATATGTATATGGACAAGACTGGAATACATACATGAAACTAAAAAGAACTGTGCTAATCTAAAAGAAGCAGGGGTATGTATTCTTTTCTACTGTCTAAACTTTCTTGTTAGCCTTATGATGATGATGACAGTAACCATGACCACAATGATGATAATGGAAGACAAAAATAATTTATTTGTAGCAAGTGATGCTCCTTCCCTCTACTCTTGTCCAATTCCCATTCCCATCAGTTTTAAGGTTACCTACCTGATTTCTTCTCCCGAGTATCAGAGTAGAGGCCTTTAATATCTTGCCTGGGAACACCTAGCCTACTATGTACATCTGAAGAGGGCTCTCTCCGAACCACTGGGTTACTACTAAAAGCCTTTTCTGGAGAATATGGTCTTTTTCCTAACCGCTGTCGTATATCTGGAAAAAGAAAAAAGTACTACAGTGATCAAATGTGCGTATTTCATTACTTGTACTGTTAACCTAAAATTTCTTATAGACCTGGTACCAAATCTCCCTGAGTGAGGACATAGGACCAGACATAATCAACCTTCCAAAAGACTCTTTTCTTAATAATTAATCTATATTACTTTGCTAGGGAATTTCAGAGGCAGGTGCTATCACCGGGAAAAATCTCAATTCAGAAAAAAATTTCTGAAGCAGAAACACCTTTTTTTTTGGCAGGGGGGAACCAAGCAAGACTAAATAACTTATGAAAACTCCAAGTTCCCCAAGGGGAGAAGCCACACTCTTTGAACATATAAGTTGTTCTCGATAAACTTATTTCATTTAACCAGTAAACATAATAAGATTGGCAAAAGCAAAGGATCAAGGCCAGATGTCCCAAGCCGAATTTGTTTGTTTTTCCTCTTACCCCTCCTCACAAACCTATTTGAACTGGTTCCCCCTAACAGCAACAACACTAGTGACATTCATTAGCAAAAGCCTTGTGCTGGGGCTCTTGCCCATTTTACTTAAACTGCTCCCAGAGAGAGGCACCCATTTATCTCCCTGATCACTCAGGCTGAGCCCCCTCTATGTTTCTCTGCCTTTTCCCCCTTACTTCCCAGCACCAAGTCTTCCTTCCCAAGACTGAGAATAGGATGTTCTCACCGTTTCTGTCTCTGCTGTCCCTGACCTAGTTCAGGTTCTCATTATTTACTTAACTCTCTAACCCACCCTACTCCACCCTCAAGTTATCTTTCTAGAACACATAAACCATTTCCTCTAAGAAGTCTTCCACAATTCTCCCAGTAGATCTATGATGGTTTTGTAGTTTTCCAAAGATTTCTTACATGCCAGCTTCTAACCCAGGCCTGACAGCAAGCACAACTGCATACCTGCTATATGAATGCATGCATAAATGGTCTAGTTTAAACTCTTAACTATTTATAAAACTACCCAATTTAATTTCTACTATTCTTGCATACAATGTATACCAATGACATAAAGAGTAAAATAATTATTTTGGACAAAAATATTAAAAGCTAGTTTTGCCAAAGTCCAATTATTTTTCATGTCCTGAAATTCCAATATAAAACCAAAATTTTGACATGATGAACAGAAATTTAAATCAGTTCAAAACAGCAAAGTTTTATCGAAAAACCTATCCTTGCTCCAGTTTGCTCTCTAGAGCTCAGAATGAAGCCCAGGAACATAAATGAAGAAAGATACCTGATTTAGTACTGCTGACTGGTGGCCGTGGACGGGAGTGCTGGCGTTTTTCATCTAACAGGTGTCTGACATCTGCAAATTTCTCAGGTGGCAATTTGTTACCAATTCTGTTTTTTATATTGCTCGTGGATATACTATCTGCCCTCATGGAGTTCCTTTAAAAAAAAAAAGTAAAGTGCACAGTTAGTCAACTTCAACTATGAAATAAAGCCCAAGCAATAATCTCATACTCTAGAAAAAACAACTTAAGAGACGCAACCCAATATGGCCAACATTCACTTACAAATACCACATACGATTATAACTTACTAAGGAAAACCAAGATCATCTTGCTGTGAAGAGACTAGTAAGGGTGAGCAGAATGCTGTTTCCCATGGTGAGTTCCACTCATGATACCCATACACTATCACAGAGTACATAACTATAAGCACCCTTCTTCTGGGACAAACAAATGTTAAGCTGAGGCCTGCAAAGAACTTCTGCTCACCTAGAATGTGATCTGGCTGTAGTCAACACATATAGAGTCTATAATCCCCTTCTTTAAAGGGCAGACTTCTCTGTCAACAAGTTCTACTACCATGCTATGTACCAACATTATTCTGCCAGTAGCTCTATTAGGAAGTTCTATGAAAATTAAAAATAATGATGTGAATTCAAGAAGAACTCAAACTATCATTATTTGCTAACATGATTCTATACTTAAAGGATCCAAAAACTCCACCAGAAAACTTCTAGAATTAATGAATTCAGCAAAGTAACAGGATATAAAATTGATACCCATAAATCAAATGCATTGCTATACATCAGTGATGAAATCTTCTGAAAGAGAAATTAGGAAAACTACCCCATTCATAGCAGCCTCAAAAATATAAAATACTTGGGAATCAACTTAACAAAAGAGGTGAAAGACCTCTACGATGAAAACTACAGAAGACTAAAGAAAGAAATTGAAGAAGATCTTAGAAGATGGAAAAGATTTCCCATGCTCTTGGATAGGCAAAATTAATATTGTCAAAATGGCCATACTACCCAAAACGCTATACAGATTCAATGTGACTCCAATTAAAATCCCAATGTCATTCCTTATAGAAACAGAAAATCAGCATACTATAGTAACGCAGCCACACCAGGTTCATAGCAGCTCAATTCACAATAGCTAAACTGTGGAAGCAACCTAGATGCCCTTCAATAGATAAATGGATAAGGAAACTGTGGTAATCACACAAAATGGAATATTACTCAGCAATAAAAGAGAATAAAATTATGGTATTCACAGGTAAATGGGTGGAGTTGGAGAACATCATGCTAAGCAAAGTAAGCCAATCCCAAAAAACCAAAGGCTGAATGTTCTCTCTGGTAAGTGGATGCTGATTCATAATGGGGAGGGGGGATGCATGGGAAAAATGGAGGAACTTTGGACAAAGGGGAGGAGGGTAAGGAGGGTGCATGGGGGTAGGAAACATGGTGGAATGAGACGGACATCATTACCTAGGTACATGTATGACTGTATATATGGTGTGACACTACTCGTGTACAACCACAGAAATGTAAAATGAATCAAAATGCATTCTGCTGTCATATACACCTAATTAAATTAATTTAAAAAATACTAATGATGTGAACAAGGCCATACAAACAAATCAATCAGCTTTAAAGGTCTTTCTCCCTTCCGCCAAATGTATCACCAAGAACATCATAAACCATCCCTAGAATTTAACTCTTGGGAGTTTTAGATATACTATCTGCAGTCACTGAATATGCTCATCCCTAATAGTAAAAAAAGTACACATTAAAATAACTATATTTTTTGTTCATAAAAGATTAGGAAAAATGGAATACCTAAGGTTGGTGTAGATATGGGTAATAGGTGTAGTGTGGGTACAACCTGGAAGGAAATCTAGTATAGTAATTAGACTTTGAGGAATCTATCTAGTTAATAAAATAGTAAGAAAATAAACCTAAATGCCCATCAATAAGGAATTAAGTGAATCATGATACTTTCAAACAATAGACTACATGTGGTTGAAAAAAACAAGATGTCTATAATATATTAAATGGGGAAAAGCACCCTGCAAACAATATAAATACCATAGCATCATTTCTATACAAATATACCTATAGTTTCATTGTATATTATGTATATGCATAAAATAACTAGAAGGTTATTCACTTAACTGCTAACAATTGTTATCATGAGGGTCTAGGAATACAGGGAACTTTTACTGATAAAACACTTTTACCTAATATTTTTCAGTTGAGATTCTACTTCGTCGGCATACATAGTCATTTTCATGCTTTTCTTTGGTGAGGGAGTGGAAATCATTTTCAGTTCTAGATCATAGTCCATTTCATCTGAGTCTGAGCTGCTGGCACTGGACCGCCTAGACACACTCCGCTCCCGGGTCTGCTTAAGAGCTGGAAGCTCCTCATGGTACTCTACCACCACCCTGTCATCTGCATCCATGTCCTGGTCTTCCTCCTCCTCCTCTTCCTCCTCTTCCTCCTCCTCAATAGGTTCCTCAGGAACATTCACTAATGCTGAAGAAATTTAACCAAAAGACATTAGGAAAAGCTTAGCTAAAACTAGTAAATGTGATTTTCTATTCTACAAAGGAGAAAAATTCCCACCCCTGAGATTTATTGGAGCATTATCTATAACAGAGCCAAACCAGACACCATTCTGATGTCCAGAAGAGAATGGTTGGGTAAAGTATGATCTAGCAGCTTAATGGAATATTATATATAAAATTATTTAAATTACAGTCAATTCTCATTATTTACAAGTTCTGTATTTGCAAATCTGTCAAAATTACTTGTAACCCTAAGTCAATATTTGGGGTACTTTCAAGGTCATTTGCAGACACGTGCAGAGCAACCAAGAAATTTGAGTCACTGGATGAGTTTGTTTCCAGCAGAGGTCAAACAAAGCAACACTCTACTTTTTGTTTCATCTCTCATTCTGTAAGAAACATCCTTTTTATAGTCTACTGACTGTCTTATTTTTCTGCTTCTTATGCTTTTTGTTGGTGAAAATGAAACAGCACAGCATTTTTAGTGTTGTTGTTAAGTGCAAGAAGGCTGTGATATGACTTAAAGAGTAAATACATGTGTTAGATAAGCCTCATTTAGGCCTAAGTTAAAGTACTGTTGTTGGCTGTGAATTCACTGTTAATTAATCAACAATATATGTAAACTAATGTATCTTTAAACAGCTGATGAAAATAGCGTGACCTGAGGCTTCGTATTGTTAGTATTTACTATTTTAATGTTTGCAGTGACTTCATAGCACACAACCACACCAATTACTGAAAGTCAATTATTAATTTTAAAGTTTATGGAAAAATGCTTATAATAAGTGAATATAAAATATATATTTATAGAATTATAAATATTTATTATGAAAATAAACATGGGAAAAATATAAAATGAAATCAGTTGTTATATTAGGGACCAGAATTAGGGGCAATTTACTTTTTAATTTCTTTAGCATAAAGAGTGGATATCTTAACTGAAATTGGAAAAGTATAATAGAAAAACATACGCATTATTAATACTCAGATTTCAAACTCATTAAGTAAAAATATATAGACTTCACCTCTTCCTATCCCATTCCAGTGATATAAGTGTACGTGTTTTTCTGTTTGTATGATGACTTGACTAGTTCTATAAACATGTAGAAGATTCCACACATTAAGTTCAAATAAAAACAAATCTTCATAAAACATTAAGAAAATGATTAATTTACTAAATAAGCATGAAGAAAAAAGAAAGAGAAAGACCCAAGTCATGATATCCCATTTTCTGTGGTACTCATGGGTACAAATCAATAAGCATAAAGCACTCAACATAACAGCCTATTTACATTATCAGAAAAGGAACAATAAAATCTGCCCATTTGATCAGATAATTTAAAAAATTATTTTTCATGCAGTTGTTGATATTAATAGTAGAAAAATTAGGTTTCTAAGAAAAGTTTTATTTAGCTTTCCCTATGTTACATTTGGCCTTTTTTGTTAGAACAGTTTTATAAAATCATTTGACCTCTTTGCACGGGCAATTTAAAAATTAATTGTGACATGACTTACTTTCCTATATGTTGGCAGAGGGTGAGGGCAAGGAAGAGAGGATGATAAAGTGTGGAACCTTAAAAGACTGTATTAAGAATAAAAATATGATTTCGAGAGCCAAACATGTGTCTACCCAAGAGCTGAGCAGGCAACTACCGGAATGTCGGTGTTTATATGACGTCAAGCCAACATCATCCCCAATCAGGGCTCTCTTCTTGATCACATCCCGCTGAATGCGACGGGAATGATATCTTCGCTTCCTGGAACATTGCCAAAATAAGCACATAATCAGAAATCAAAAGGAAGGATTCTGAAATCTACTAATTCATTCCAACTACACAATGACACAATAGTAGGTACTGAAACAGATATTTTATTTATTTATTTTTTTATTTTTTAATATTTATTTATTTATTATTTTAGTTTTCGGTAGACAACATCTTTGTTTGTATGTGGTGCTGAGGATCGAACCCGGGCCACACGCATGCCAGGCAAGCGCGCTACCGCTTGAGCCATATCCCCAGCCCTGAAACAGATATTTTAAATGAAACAGCACAGCATTCTCGTATCATTCACCACAGTTAAGAAGCTTGAATTCTTTTTTCTCGTCTTCCTTTTTCAGTCCACAAAGGGTTTTTACATTTCACTACAGAATACCAACTGAACGATTAAGAAAAGCTTAATTACTATATAAACTACTATATTTTAAAGGTTTGGGACTCACCAAGAATTGCTAAGAATTCCTTTCATGCCTCCGTAATTTGGATTCCCATATTTCATGTAATACTGACTTCTTCTGGCTGCTCCAAGTTCCTTTTTGTCATCTAAAAATTAATTAAAACAGTTAGCTAGAAATTCCTGGTCATAAAGGCAACGTTGAATGGTTTTTAAAAGTACATGTTTTCCCGTAGCTTGGATCTGATCAGTGCAATCTCCCAAAAAAAAAAAAGGACAGAGCCCCTATAAACTATAAACATTTGCTCTCTGAGTGTTCACTAAGGCAATGCAAGTGTGGAGGAGGTGGAGTAAAATACACAGATGGCTGAGGTTAAGCTGCTGTTTAGGAGCTGACTAACTTGGCAGAAGAAATACTACAAAAAATAAACAAGATACAAGATACAAGGTTCTAAGAGGCATGAGAGGTTTCTTTTAGAAGAGATAACACTTTTGTAGTCCTTAGAGGGATGATACTCATTTCTGAATGACAAACACTTCAATAACACAGAACAAGGGTTAAAGAATAAAACAACATAATTTCACATATTTTTTTAATATTTATGTTTTAGTTATAGGCAGACACAATATCTTTAGATCTAACCCAGTGCCTCACTCATGCTAGGCAAGCGCTCTACCTCTGATCCACAACCCCAGCCCATAATTTCACATATTGAATAAATCTTTTTTTTTCTAGCTTATTTTTATTTTCCTCAAACTGACTTCAAGAAAACAAAATTAAGTACCAAACATTTCAAATATATTCAAAAAAACATTCAAATGAGTAAATGTGGAAAAGATCACATTTGTCACATTAAAATGCTAGTTAACAGGAAAGGAAGGTGGTTGGTCAAAGCAGTAATATAAAGGCCTTCAACAGCTGCTTGGGCACTCTGATTGCAAAGGACAAACAACACTGTAAATGTATCCAGTGCTACAGGAAAACGGGACATCATCTATCAGTATGTGTACTTCCCCCATATTATTCCCCAGAAGACCATGCGAACCAGCTCCCTGAAGAAATGGCTGATTTCAGTTCTGGGAAGGTGAAGTACAAATTAAGTCTTGAAAAATAAGATGTTTTGTTGTATTGCAAGTAAGCAAGTGCTCAAAGAACTGTGGGAATATCAAAATACAGCTTGAAGGAGCTTTAGTGGACCAAATCCAAGACAATTTGTGAAACAAAATGATGACAGCTATGGATTATGGCTTATTGAATAAAAATCCGAGTCTAAACTGATATGAGTAAATAAACAAATACATAAACAGGTAAAAAAGAAAATTCTTCCCTAGAGTAGACTGCCAACTAATAAAGAAATAACCATTAATGGATGCTAAAGCTACTGCATGTAAGTGCAATAAGCAACAAGCTATTCATATAATCTCAAAGTATCTCTCCACAACTGTTTTAATTACAAACAGAAAAATAGTTAACTTTACAGTTGGAAAAACAGGAAATCATTACCTTAACTAAGTAAATAATGTTAATATCTTTGAGAATGGGAAGAATAACTTTCATGTACCTCCTCCTATACAACCCACTAAAAATGACACATAATCACTTCTGTAGTATTCTTGCCTCAAAATGATATGAATTTAATTGGAAGAAAATATTAAACATATCCAAACTGGGGGACAGTCTATAAAATAATGAGCCTATATACTCTAAAAATTTCTCAGTCAAGGAAAACAAAGTGAAGGAGTAGTTCCAGATTAAGGGAGACTAAAAAGACAAATGACATACCTAAATACTCCATCTTGGAGTGGATCCTAGATCTGTGGGGTTAGGAAATCCATGAAGGACCTATTTTTGGAAGACCTGATGAAATCTAAACATGGACTATGGATTAGGTATTAAGTATGGTATTAAGTTAAATCTTCTGATTTTTGATAACTGTGCTTGTAGATTAAGACAATGTCCTTATTCTTCAGAAATACATATTGAAGTATTTAGAGGTAAAGAGATGTTAATGCCAACTTGCTTTCAAATGATTAAAAGAACATATATGTGTATATATAAATATGTACATATACATACATATTTTCTAATTCCCACCAAAAATCATTGTGCAAAAAGTCTTATTAGAGAAGAATCAGAGCTGAAAGGCATATTAGTGATGTCACCAGGATGTTATTGCTATAATAAGCTAACAGGATAATTTTTTAGAAGTTTTCATAGTTCAGATAACTGGCTGAAAAGCACACAGGGCAAACCACTTTAACAGAAAATAACTTACCGTGGCCAGAATTCACCAACATATACAAACAGTTGATTTTCACTTTGAAAGTCAGAAATTCCTTTCAGCTTACAAACCATTTTTCATAAACACAGAATACCACAGTGTACAGGGAACCTTGAAATGACTTGATCTAACTTCTTTTCAAAAGAGAGAGATGTCACTCAACAATAAATCATTTTTGATTGAAGGTAAAAATGCCAAAAAAATTTATTTTACCTTTTGTAGCAAATCTCATGAATAACCTATTTCCTTTAGCAAGTTTGTTAGCTGGACGAAGATCATTTCTTAACAGAGACTCTTCTTCTACCTGAGACAATGTGTCCAACTTAAGAAAAAAAAGACCATTTTCAATGTAAAAATAAATCTTTTTTATATTTATTCAGTTGACAATTAACCAGTAAAAAAAGCCTTCTACCTTTAATACCCGTCAACCTTGCAGCCTAGCTCCTCTGCAGAATTTTAAAGTCAGAGGTCGTCTCTGAACATTCTGTTTAAAACAATAGTCTCCAACACTCTCTATTCCTTTAATCATTATCTTTCTTCATAATACTTATTACCTTCATGTATGTGTATATCTGTATTGTCAATCTTCCCCACTAACATGTAAGTTCCAAGAGGGTAAGAACTTTGTTTTGTTTGATGATGTATCTCTATTACCAAGAATTTGGTACACGTAGACATTTAAAATTTAAATATTTATAATAAATACACTCATATTTCTAATAGTATAAAATCCATTAGGGAATATACCATTTCTTGCTTTTTCTTTTTTGTGGTGCTGGGGATGGAACTCACAGCTTCACACATACTAAGCAAGTACTCTACCATAGAGCTACAGCCCCAACCCTACTTTGCTTTTCCTTAATTTTATTTATTAAATAACACTTCAAAATATTTATCAGTAAAACCATATTTTTTCCAGTATGGGGAATTGAACTTAGGGACACTCTACCAGCTATATCCCCAGCTCTTTCTAAATTTTACTTTGAGACCGTGTCTTGCCAAGTTGACCAGGCTGACCTCAAACTTGGGATCTTCCTACCCCGACCTTCCAAGTAGCTAGGATTACAGGTGTGCACCACCATGCCCGCTAAAACCATTTTCTTTCAGGCAGAAATATGAACACTATTCTAAGATCTCAAGATAAACTGTTACAACCACATAAGTTAAAGGCCAAGAGTCTGGTGCACCCTCAGAAGGTTTCATGGTAAAAGCTAGATGAAAAACACAACAAAGTCTTTAAGAATTAAATTTAAAACAACAATAAGTAATTTTTTTTTTAATTTTTTCAATTGTGAATAGATCTTTATTTTATTTATTTATTTATATATGGTGGTGAGAATTGAACCCAGTGCCTCACACATGCCAGGCAAGTGCACTACCGCTGAGCCCCAGCCCCAGCCACCAATAAGTAATTTTTTTACAATAAAATCTTACAGGTATCTTTGCCCTATTACTAACCTCTACATCACTTGAGTTCTCATCTTCAACTTCTCCTTCTTCAGCCTCATCATCATCTGAACTGTCTTCATGCTTGTCTAAAATGGAATGTAAAGGACAAGATGAACCTTAACATAACGCCATCTCATAGAACTTTTAAAGTCTAGTATTTTCTACTCATGTTTACTGCTGATTCCAAACAACATAGTTTATCTGAAAAACATGGGTTGATGATATACCATATGATATTTCACTTCCCAAGGACTGGACTATGTAAAGAACAGGACTTTCATGCCAAAGTTCCCTCCTTTGTGTTGTTACCTTTTTTACTTTTCTCAGATGACTTGTCTTCACTGGCATCCCTGCTTCTGATCTTATCCTGGGCTGGCAGAGAGCTCATATTGATAAGGGCTCGTGTAGCTGTCATTTCATCCAGCCAAACCACATTACCTAAAATGTTACAATGCATCCAAATGATTAAGTTACTTGAGATCAGATTCTGCATCATATTCATTGTTACAGCTTAATCTAGTTATAGACAGTCATCAGTAAATAAATATACATATCAGCTAATGAAAAGAAGTATAAAAGTAGTGAAAAAATCTCTTTGATGGATTTAGCCTAAAGCTATATTCCCAAACTGGGTTCCACAAAATAATTATTAAATATTCCATGAAGAAGAATTCTGTATTTTAAAAATAGAATATTCCAAGTGTTAGTCAGTTTCTTTTTTTGAGATGAAATCTCACTGTTGCCCAGCCTACCCTCAAACTCCTGGGCTCAAGCAATCCTTCTCTATCAGTTCATGGTAGAGACTATAGGCACTGATCCAGCTAAATGTTAGCAATTTTTTTTTTCTTTTTTTGGTGGTTCCAGGGATCGACCAGAGGGCCTTGTGCATATAAGGCAAGCACTCTACCAACTGAGCTATATCCCCAGTCCTGTTAGCAGTTCTTGATGATGATGATGATAATTGTCAAATAAATTTGGATTATCCATTATACTATTGCCCCCTGCTATTCTTTATTATCTAGACATGCTAAATGATGTTCCCCCATAATAAAGTGTGGGTAAGTAAGGTATCCATGGGATGTGTACAATGGAGATATGACAGCCACTTGGCTTTGCAGCAACTAACTTAATTTACCCCTTTAAGAAAGAAAATTAACCAAGAAAAAGGGTTTGAAAAGTCTTGTAGAATAAAGACCTCTTTAACTGTTTCAAATAGCACTTCTCAAAATTATGTTATCCCTGTATCTTGGTTTGGGAAATTAAGGCTTAAAGACTTTCACTTATGTCAGGCTACAAAGCCTTGAGCAAACAATTTCCTTTATCTATTTTTCGGTTTCTGATGCACAATATGAGGTAGCTGAACTGAATAATTCCAAGGATCCCTTTAATTCTAATATCCTTAGCTACAGATTTAATGACTTAAATCAGAGTTTAGCAAACAATAACCCATGGGCTAAACCCAGCTCATCATCTGTCACCTTTTTTTTATTGTTGTAGATGGACACAATACCTTTTTTAAAATTTATTATTATGTGGTGCTGAGGATTGAACCCAGTGCCTCACACATGCTAGGCAAGTGCTATATCACTGAGCTACAACCCCAGCCCCATCATATGTACTTTTTATATTTGAACCATCTTTATTAAAGAATAATTAATGTACAATAAATACACACCCACTGCCCATTTTTGTAAAAAAAGTTCTATTAAAAAACAGCCAGGCTATGAGTTTTTATACTGTTTACAACTGCTTTCATGCTACCACAGCCGTTGAACATATGTTACAGGGACTATATGGATATAAAACCTAAACTATAATCTGGTCCTTTCTAGAAAAAGGTTTACTGACCTTGAATTTGGATACTGTAAGTTAAGTAAAAAGAGAAAAGGAGGAAACCCTTGACTCAGTCATGTTTCTTTCAATGAAAACACTGAATCAACACCTTTAGCTGAGAAACTAGATGCCATCTAGGGCACTGCCTAGTAGGTCAGCCAGCTGGCAGCAAGTAAAGCCAGACTAGAAGTAAGTCAAGACAAGAAGCCAGTAGTTACCAGAGGTCAAGTCAGACTTGGCATGGAAGGCAAGTTAAAAATTACATTTGGCTCCCAAGCCAACTCACAGGTTAGGGCAGGTGATATTCCAGAAAACACAGTACAAGGCAAGTAGAGGTGAGACATCTGTCAGAACATTCTCGTCTAGTTCTAGATCAGAACTGGAGCAGATTCAACCCTTTGAATAACTATGGCAAGTAGCAATGCCAAAGTTTAAAGCCTTAAAAACATAGCCCTGAAACTATGCAGCTGGATCCACCCCTTTGTTGGGAGACCATGGGAGAAAAAGAGGCCTTAATCAAGTATACAAGACTCAGATGCCAGTAATCAATTTGCTACAGCCTGGATCTCTATGAGTTGACTTGGAATACCCATGAAGTATGAGTTAACAGACTGGTTAAGGCATGCCGATTCTCATCGATGGGCAATATTTTTTCTTCTAGGCTAAGGACAGAGGTTAGGCATAAACAAGGAGTTTGGGCCATAATCATTTACCATTTTAGACAGCAAGAATTCTTAATAATTCATTTTTGAAAGCATATTCAACAGAAAACTTGGGTGTACTTACAGGAGGTATCATCCAACCATTCAATGTGTGCTGGAGGATATTCTTTAAAATAGGAAAAGATATCCTGGGTACTCATCTCATCTACTCCACAAATGTAGATTGTCTCTAGTCTCACTTTGGGAATTGCTATAAAAATAAGACACAGAAAAGATGACAGAATTTTCCCACCTGCAATCACACATTCCACTAGTACTATTTATAAAATTTTAGAAAAGAAATATGCTGAAAGAAAGATGTTCAAAAGAACACAAGATGGTAAACTAAAATGTTTTAATTTTTATCAATGAACACCAGCATTAAACAAATGATTTAATTCAGAAAAGGGATATTAGGCTCAGAATATGATGTTAGTAAAGCACATGATACCTATCCCCACATTAACCTGCAGGAAAGCAATACTAAATTCAAAAGGATTATTCTATACTTGACAATCTGATTCTAAAAGTTTTAAGTACATGTCAAAGAGAGATGTACAATAGTGGAGATAATCGTGAAGGATAAGAAATTGCTGCTGAATATATAAAAGCACAAAACTAAAATAATTATAGAGCGAAATCAGGTGCAGTGGCGCATGCCTGTAACAAGTGACTAGGGAGGCTGAGGCAGGAGGATTGCAAGTTCAAAGTCAGCCTCAGTAACTTAGCGAGGCCCTAAGCAACTCTGCAAGACCCTGTCTCAAAATAAAACATAAAAAGGCTGGAGACATGGCTCAGTGGCAAAGAGCTCCTTCGGTTAAATCCCCAATAACAAAAAAAAAAAAAAAAAAAAAGAAAGAAAGAAAAGAAAAAAAAAATTTTATGGCATGAAACTAGAAAAAAGAAATCCTCAAGTCATTAAGAAAATGACACTCCAAAATAAAAATGGGCAAAGGACATAAACAGGCAATTTATACAAAAGAAACTACAAAAGGCCAATAAACATGTGAAGAAATGGGCTAACCTTTCTGTTAACCAGGAAAGTTCACATTAAAAAGAAGATACCAATTTTCACTGAACAGATTTTATGCATTTTGGTATGAAGTGTTGGCAGTGGGTGAGGAGTTACTCCCCTTGCCAGTGGGAGTGTGGAACTGGCACAGCCACTCTGAAGGACAAACAAGGATGTAATTTAGCACACACCCCTAGAAATTCTAGTCCTATCTACCTTAACACACAGACTCACAAAATAGCTCACACAAAGATGTTTAGGGCAGCACTATTTCTAACAATTAAGTAGCTGCAAGAGTAACAAATTGTGGTTTATCTATATTAAATAAAGCACAGTTTATCCATATTATAGAATATAATACAGTAAAAAAACAATGAGAGCTGGGTATGGTGGTAGACACCTGTAATCTCAGCTACTTGGGAGGTTGGGGCAGGATGATTATGAGTTTAAAGAGAGACTGGGCAACTCAAATTGTCTCAAATGAGGGGAAAAAAAAAAAAGCTGGGAATATAGCTCAGTAGTAGAGCACTTGCCTACTTGTTTAGCTTGCATAAGGCCCTAGGTTCAATCTCCAGCAAAGAAAAAAGAAAAAAAAAAAAAAGTTGTAGAAAATTAAACAACCATCCACTCTCGAGATAAATATATTTGTATACACAAATACCTAGAATAAAGCCTGGTATGAGTCTCACTATACTGATAATAGTTGATACCTCTGAGGAGGGAGAAAGATTCATAGCTGTGGGGTCAAAAAGGAAAGTTAGCCTCATCAGAATTCTGTTATGTATACACAAAATACTTCTAAGAACATTATATCATTTAATCTATTTAATTTCAAAATATATATAAACATATCATAAAAATTTAAATACCTATATGTCTACTTCATAATTTTAAGATTAATTTCTTAAAAGATCAGACAAGTAAAACATTTCGTGTAAAATGGGGGCCCCTGTAATCGTTCCACATCCCTCTCTCCCTTCCTCCACTGCACATATTAATGGTTGCTATGTGATGTTTAAAAAAAATTATATATATTTACATTTAAATCAGGTTCAACATATCTCTCCTCAAATAAGTATGATTTCTTTACGGTGAAAACATTCAAAAATCTTTTCTTATAGATTTTTGAAAGATACAGTACATAACTGTTATATATATTCACTCTAGGGCTGAGGATGTAGCCCACTGAAGATAGAGCACATTCCTAGCATATAAGAGGCCCTGGGTTCAATCACCAGCACCACAAACAGACACATAAAGTCATAGCTTCTTACTCCTAACTGTAACTTAGTCTCCTCTGACCAGACTTTTCCCATCCCTCGCTATCCCTTACTCTCTTCCCAGTCTCTGATAACTGTGAGTTCAACTTTTTCAGAGTCTCTGAGTTAAGATAATGCTGTCCTTGTCTTTCTGTGCCAGGCTTAACATAATGATCCATACATGTTGTCACAAATGATAGGATTTCATTCTTTTTTTTTTTTAATGTTTATTTTTCAGTTTTCGGCGGACACAACATCTTTGTTTGTATGTGGTGCTGAGGATCGAACCCGGGCCGCACGCATGCCAGGCGAGCGCGCTACCGCTTGAGCCACATCCCCAGCCCTCATTCTTTTTTTAATAGCTGAATAATATTTCAGTTTAGGGACTGGGGTGTCGTAGCCAGTGGCATAGCACTTGCCTAGCATGTGGGAGGTACTAGGTTGGATACTTAGAAACACATCAAAATAAACAAATAAAATAAAGGTATTCTGTTCATCTACAACTACAAAAAAAAAAAAAAAATTCCAGTGTATATATGTACCACACTTTCTTTATCGATTCATCAGATGAAGGACACTTAGTTTGATTCCATATCTTGGCAACTACACATAGTACTGCAAAAAACATGGGAGTGCAGATGTCTCTTTGACATACCAACTTCATTTCCTTTGACTGTATATATATATATACATACACACACACACACACACACAGTAGTGAGACTGCTGGATCATATGGTAATTCTATTTTTAATTTTTTGAGGAACCTTTGGTTGTTTTCCATAATGGCTGTATTAGGGCTTGGTTTATAACTCACGGATAGAATACTTACCTATCATGTGTGAGGCCCGAGTTCAATCCCCAGCACCATAGGGGGAGTGGGGATGACTCTAACATAATGGCTGAACTAATTCACATTTCCACCAACACTATGCAGAGGTTCCTTCTTCTCCACATTCTCATCAGCACTTGTTATCAACTCAAAATAGATTGAAGATTTAAAATGAAAGACATGGGGCTGGGGATGTGGCTCAAGCGGTAGTGCACTCGCCTGGCATGCGTACAGCCCGGGTTCGATCCCCAGCACCACATACCAACAAAGATGTTGTGTCCGTCGAGAACTAAAAAATAAATATTAAAAAAAATTCTCTCTCTCTCTCTCCCTCTCTATCTCTCTCTCTTAAAAAATTATTAAAAAAAATAAAAAATAAAATGAAAGACATGAAACTACTAAAAGAAAACACAGGGAAGCACTTCAGGATGCTAGAACAGGGTAAAGATTTTCTGGACAAGACTCCCAAAACAGGGGATATAAAAGCTAAAATATATAAATGGGATTACATCAAACTAAAAAACTTCTGCACAGCAAAGGAAACAATCTGCAGAGTAAAGAGACAATCTACAGAATGGGAAAAAATATTGGCAAACTATATAACTGACAAAAGGTTGTTATCCAGAATACACAAGGAGGGCCAGGCGAGGTACAATGGTGCACACCTGTAATCCCAGCAGCTTGGGGGGCTGAGGCGGGAGGATTGAGAGTTCAAAGCCAGCCTCAGCAAAAAGTGAGGTGCTAAGCAACTCAGTGAGACCCTGTCTCTAAATAAAATACAAAATAGGGCTGGGGATGTGGCTCAGTGATCAAGTGCCCCTGAGTTCAATCCCTGGTACCCCCCCACGCCCAACAAAAAAAAAAAGAGAGAAAAACAGAATATAAAAGGAACTACAAAAACTCAATGGCAAAAAAAAAAAAAAAAAAAATTACAAAGTGCACAACAGATCTAAATAGACATTTTTCAAAAGACATACAAATGGCCAACACGTATGAAAAAAATGTTCAAAATCACTAATTATCAGAAAAATGCAAATCAAAACCACAATGGGGTTGTGGCTCAGAGGTAGAGCGCTCGCCTACCATGCATGAGGCACTGGGTTCGATCCTCAGCACCACATAAAAAATAAAATAAAGATATTGTGTCCACCTCTAACTAAAAAATAAATATTAAAAAAAAAAACACAATGAGATATCACCTCACTCTATAAGAATGGCTATTACAGGGCTAGGGATATGGCTCAAGCGGTAGTGCGCTCGCCTGGCATATGCGGGGTGCTGAGTTCGATCCTCAAAACCACATAAAAATAAAATAAAGATGTTGTGTTCACCGAAAACTAAAAAATAAATATTTAAAAAAGAATGGCTCTTACAGAAGGAAAAAAAAAAAAAAAGAAAAAAAATGGGATGGCTATTACCAAATACTTTTTATATGCAATATATTTCTTTTACTTAAAGTTAAAATACTTATGAATACTTATAAATACAAAAAAATTAATGTTTGTTTTGTCATTTTATTCTGAAGAATAAGAAATGTGTTTAGCCAGGCATGGTGGTGCACACCTGTAATCTCATCAGCTCGGGAGGCTGAAGCAGGAGGATCACAGGTTTGAAGCCAGGTTCAGCAAACTAGTGAGGCTCTAAGTAATCTAGTGTGACTCTGTCTCAAAATAAAAAATAAAAAGAGCTGGGGAATGTGGCTCAGTGGTTAAGCATCCTTGGGTTCAATCCCTGGTACTAAATGAAAGAGGGAGAAATACAGGTTTAATGAGTACCCATGTAGGTATGACTAAATCAGGTGAGGGGTTTTTGGATTTTTTTTTTTTTTTTTTTTTTTTTGGTACTGAGGATTGAGCCCAGGGCCCAGGCCTTTTTATTTTTTATTTTATTTTGAGATGGTCTTGCTGAGGTGCTGAGGTTGGCCTCAAACTCACAATTCTCTTGTTTTCGGCCTCCTAAATTGCTGGGATTACTGGTGTGCAACACCATGCCCAGCTCAAGAGAGTACTTTCTTGACAGTCCGGATACATGAAGACATAGACGCCCTAAAGATTTATGAACTCCAGCATGTCCTCATTGGAGTCCAGCAGTGCAAGAATGAATAGAAGCCCAAATGCACATAGGAAACAAGGGTTGATTTTGCCCAGGTAGACTCCTCGGTTCCTTGAGCAGAAAACTATGATTCTGGAAGAAAAAGAGCCTTTGAGAAGTCAAGAGATGGTTCCACAGATGGTAAGGAAAACCAGGAGGGCACCCAGTGATAGGAAAGGAAACAGACTGAAAATTAGGGGAAAAAAAATTTCAGGTAGGAGACTTGGTGAACTTATAAAAAGGACTTCACTTTAAATAATACATCCAGAGGAGGAAAAAAAAAAACAAAAAAATGACAAAATATTTAAGTACAAAAGAATGTAAAGAACAAAACCTCTGTCAGGTACAGAATAAATAAATGTTTTTAATATTTTAAAAAAGAACAAAACCTCTGGACACATACGTTTACTTTTATTCAGACAGAATGGTATACATATCAAGAATTGACCCATGGACAATTATGTTCCAAAGAAGTGGGTAAGGAGTAAGGGGCGAGCAAAAGCATTATCAATGCAGAGACAGGTCTCAAAATTAGCTCGTGGGAAAAAAATATATTCTTAAAAGAGAACCAAATTGGCAGTGGCAAGATCCACTATAAATGGGAACTTTGTTAAAAATCAAGATTCTATGGAAGACTGCCAAAAAAGAAGGCCTTTACCCTGCTAACAGTGTCACCAAGCAAAATAAATCAAAGCAACAAAACAGGCTGCTAGGCTTATTGCCCAACCAATCAGAAAGGGCTAAGTATTGAGGGGGCAATGAACAGATGCACCAAGGGATGAGATCTGAACATTTACTATGTGTCAAGTACAAACCAGGTGTTAAGGGTATTACCTTAAATGTTCTAACAGGGAAAGTTTCTTTATATACTAATATAAATATTTTTATATTCTATTACCCCAACAAATAATGGGGTAATAGTATATAAAACTCAAAGTCTTTGGAGAATAAGTTATCAATTCTAAGGCCTCAAATCAGAATTATCCAAGAAGTCAAAAGACATTAAATCCAACAATTCAACATGAAAGATGGCCCCAAGGAAAGAGAAAGCAGCAAAACTTAGGTGAAAAGAACACATATAGGAAATGGATAAAGGGTAAATTATGACGACAAAGAGAACAAGAACAGTACAATCTGAGAGACTGATGTCACACTATACAGCAATACAGAAAACACTGATGATAAACCGTCAAGTGAAAATGAAAAAAGAAGTATGACAAAAAAGGAAAAAAAGTCCGTGCCCAAAATAAGATTTAAAAGTAAATACACAAAATGCTGGCAATGAATGAGAGTACAACTGTGACCACTTTCCTTCCTATTCTTTCTAAATTTTCTTTGGTGAGTATGAATTGCTTATAAAATACCTAATGAAGAAAAGGTTGTAGTCCAAGTGAACAGGTTCATCAAAAGTGCTGGTGACTGGGCTGGGGTTGTGGCTCAGTGGTAAAGCGCTTGCCTAGCATGTGTGAAACACTGGGTTTGATTCTCAGCACCACATATAAATAAATGAATAAAATAAAGGTCCATCAACATCTAAAAAATATTTTTAAAAAAGTGCTGATAACTTTCTTTTTTTTTTTTTAAGTGTTTAGAGAAATACTGCTATGGGAAGATGATGCAAGAAAAAAGGCAGAACTGTTGACTTATTCTACTATTCTACTAATCAATAGTAGAACAGCTATCATTAAATAAGCGTCAAAACCTAAGACAGAGGGGCTGGGGATGTGGCTCAAGCGGTAGCGCGCTCGCCTGGCATGCGTGCGGCCCGGGTTCGATCCTCAGCACCACATACAAACAAAGATGTTGTGTCCGCCGAGAAATAAAAAAAATAAATAAATAAAATATTAAAATTTAAAAAAAAAAAAAAACCTAAGACAGAAAACAATAGCATAAGAATTAATTTTAATAGATTTAAACCACCCAATCCAGAATTTTATCCCAATGTACTGACTTAAACATGAAGTTGTGGGGCTAGGATTGTGGCTCAGCTGTAGAGCGCTCGTCTAGCACGGGTGGAACCTGGGTTCGATCCTCAGCACCACATAAAAATAAAGGCAATGTGTTGTGTCCATCTACACCTAGAAAAATATACATTAAAACAAACAAACAAACAAAAAAACCATGGAGTTGTGATTTAGGACAGAAGTACCTGAAAACCTTTAGAAGGACTAATCCTGTACCAATTCCCCTAAGAGGAAAGAAAAATTCCCAAAACTACAGATTGGAAAGCTTATCAGTCTCTGAAATTTAAAAGAAAGTCACTTATTAGATAAATCTATGATTCTTTAAGAAACTAAGTCTTTCTCAAAGGAAATGACATGAAAGAAGAAAGTCACACTAACCTCATTTCTTTTTTTTAAACAGGTTTACTAGGTCAAGAAATTCAAAGAATATAAAAGACCGTGTTCCATCTTGAGTTCATTAAGGCATATAATCCAGTTCTTCCTGACAATAAAATGAAATGTGGGCCTGACGATAACAAAGAAAGACTTATAATTAGCCCATTTATGATTCAAGGCATGATACAGGAATATACTATTCAACATTCTCTGATAACTAGATGAGAAGCAGAAGCCAAACATATTACGGTGAAGAGGACACACAGGAGTAGCTAAAAAGGTGAAATTAGAGTTAAAATGAAAATTAATAGCCTAAAAATGGAAGCTTGAAATCAACAAGATGTAATTTAACAGGAATAAATTAAAAAATAATTTTTAAAGTGTCTCATGCACAATATGAGAAAGATTATTTGCTTGGAAAATTTCTAAGTGAAGACCTGAGTGCTTGGATCACAAGACAAGTACAATACTATGAATTAGCTGGACGGAGATGAAAGGTAGCAATAATTCTGCCACCTTCCATGTACCCAACCACACCTGCAATCTGTATCTCATCTATCCGACAAGATGTTAGGGAAGACATTTAGAAGCTGAAAAAAGTAGGAAAGGAAGACCAGAAAGCCATGCCACATAAAGGAAGTCCAGGGAAGAGGCAGTAAGCTTTCCATCACCTGAAGGGTTATTATGTGAAGGAAGAAAGGACTTAACAGTGTTGTTCTAAGAGTCACACAGCAACCCTCAAGACAAAATTTCCTAGAAAGCAATGCTCAACATGAGGAAGTGTTCAAAGAGAGAGCTGTCTGCCTCATTACTTGATATTCAGGCAGAGGCCAAAGGACCATTAGGAACTTTGCCAAAAAGCCTGCAGTGGCCAGCAAGAGGTTGGTCTAGATGACCTCTAAGGTCCTTCCAATCTTCCAACCATGAGAACTTTGATCTTGGAGATAGGGAGACCAAAGCTGTTCAACACCTAGCCATTCAAAAGTAGCAAGTCACTTTTTTTTTTGCAGGGGGTGGAAAGTGGGGGAGTACTGAGGATTGAACCCAGGGGCACTTAACCACTAAACCATATCCCCATATCCTCAGCCCCTTTTAGTTTCTATTTAGAGACAGGGTCTTGCTAAGTTGCTTAGGACCTCACTAAGTTACTAAGGCCAGCCTCAAACTTGCGATCCTCCTGCTTCAGCTTCCTAAGTCACTGGGATTATAGGCATGTGTCACCACATTCCGCTAACAAGTCATTTTTGAGGCAGAATAGTCCCAATTGCATCCCTGAAGCTGGCAGAGTGATTAGGACTACATGCTTCTATTAGATCAGCTTTCAGTCCCAGCCTTGCTACTTACCTAGCTGTGGGACTTTGGGCAAGCTTCTCAACCTCATAGCACCTTAGTTTTCTCATAAGTAAAATGGAAATGATAAATACCTTCCCCTCACAGGACTCCTAAAAGTAAGTTATCCACATATTAGAGTAAATGGAACACAGTAAGCATTTAACAAACAGTATCTTTTATTATTTTTGTTAACACTAATAAGAAATAATTTTGATGCCTAATATGGCTACAGAGGAGTCAGGATACTTAACCAACTTCCCCACTCTCCCAAGAGGCTGGGTTACTTAAATGACTGCTTAGAAGAGAGAGAATGCCAGATAATGATGATAACTAACATTTACTGAATACCTACTATTTGCCAGGTACTCTCTAAAAACTATAACATTTTATTAGAGCCTCCTAACAACTCTGTTTAAACTCCTAGTGTCTGCCTTTTCAGATGAGGAAACTGAGGTTCCTAAAGGATAAATAACTTCTCCAAAGCCACAGAGCTAAAAAGTGACAGGTTAGGATCTGAATTCAGGCAGTTGGGCTGAAAGCCTCTACTCAAAACCACAAAACCAAAGATTATCAATCCTGGCTGCACACTGAAACTATTCAGGGAAATACCTATCTTCAAGACTTATCTAACTCCACTCACTCACAATTCTAACTTAAATCAATTTGGCACTGGCAGCAAGATTCCTCAGAATTCAGGAACACTGTCTTAGGTCATTCGGCCTAAGACACATTTTTAGCATTGTGTCCAAAATGAAGAACTTTCCCCAGATGATATCCCAGACAGGCCTGTTGCCTTTTTTATAAGTATCTTCAGAATCATGAGATCAGGACTGCTTTTCAAAAAAAAAAAAAAAAAAAAAACTTTTAGTTAAAATTATGCAAAAGAGATCCTATTAAGATAGGTATCCTACTCCCATTTTACAGACAAGGAAACTGAGACTAAAAAGGTTCAATAACTTGCCTATCACAAAGGAACCAAGACCAGATTCCAGGAGGGTTTGCCATCCTAAAGAGCTCCATCAGAAGCGGGGAAAAAAACTCCATGTGATCAGGGATGTTTTGTGGAAGAAGTAACATCTGAATCAGATGAGGCATGGGGAAAGGAAGGGCAAATGAACAGACTAAAAGGCATGGATAATATCAGAGACTGGAGCTAGACACCAACAGGTGTAGTGATGCTATCGGCTGCCTGATAAGAAAGGACTCAAAAGTCTTGCAGGGTTCCACAGTGCATGCCTGTAATCCCAGCGGTTGCGGAGGCTGAGGCAGGAGGATCGCAAGTTCAAAGCCAGCCTCAGCAAAAGCAAGATGCTAAGCAACTCAGTGAGACCCTGTCTCTAAATAAAATACAAAATAGGGCTGGGGATGTGGCTCAGTGGTTGAATACTCCTGAGTTCAATCCCCGGTTCAAAAAAAAAAAGTCTGCTCAACCAGGATTGTGCAGGTACAGGAATGCCAAACTGCATAGCTGTCATGGAACTTCATAGGACTTTTCCTGAAACAGAAATCCACTCAAACAGATCCTGGAATAGCAGCCTGCAAGGAAAGCAAGGTCATATCCCTAATATGAACTCATGATGTGGGAAAAAGAGTAAAGCTGCTCCCAGAATTGAGCTTCTCTGACCACCCAGTCAGATAAACCTGGTTTGGAATCCTGACTCTACTTTTTTTGTTTGTGTGATGCTGGGGATTGAACCCAGGGCTTTGTGCATGCGAGGCAAGCACTCTACCAACTGAGCTATATTCCCAGTTCCTGACTCTACTTTTATTAACTGCATAATCCTGGGCAATTTATTAAACTTTATTAGAGCTTCTTTCCTCCATTATAAAACAGTGAAAAAGATATATATCTCCTTGCTAGTACGGTGGCACACACCTGTAATCCTAGCAACTCAGGAGGCTGAGGCAGAAAGAATGCAAGTTCAAGGCCAATCTGCAACTTAGTGGCCCTAAGCAACTTAGCAAGACCCTATCTCAAAATAAAAAATCAAAAGGGTTGGGGATATATCTCAGTATGGTAAAGTGTTCCTGGGTTCAATCCCCAGCAACAAAATATAAAATAAGATATTCCTCATAGGGTTGCTATGAGAAACAAATAAAAAATAAATATGTAAATAATAAATATGGTAAGAAAGCTAAGCTCCCAAAAAAGAATAGTATTTATTCTTTCATTCATTCATTTACTGGGCTTTTGCTTTTATTAATAACATAAGGCTGAAGAAACTTACACAGCACAGCACAAACCTTCAATAGGCATCCAGAGGGCTGCCTTCTGAGCCCTTCGTAAACACAAATTTGCAACTCAACAGAGGGAGACCTTTTGCATTCACGATTTTATATTAGAGTAGAATAATAAATAAGGATGTAGACTCACTTAAAAGGAATAATTTTCCCTTTTATTTATAAATTACTTTGTAAGACTGGGCAGATTACCATACATGATAAGTCAAGGTGAGTTCTGGGGAGCAAAATACCCCAATAAAACACAAAAATAAAATGAAATAATGAGTTCAACTATAGGAACAGGTTTAAAATCCAGGGCAGGATTAGTTTTGCTCTGACAACAGGATATTAATGTGTGGTTTGTATTTTCTACATATTTATTATCAATGAAAGTATTAACAGCTTTCTCCCACCAGTCCCCACATTGCTCCAATTCCAGAAAAAGGTCCCACTGTGATACTTTTCCACTACATTTAAAAGCAACCTCTATGATAAAAGCAGAAAATGAGCAATGGTCCATAGAAACATAGGTTCTCATCTCATCTCTGCATTTAACTATTCTTTCTCTGGGCCGCTTTAAGGAAGATAATCTTTTTCCACCTCTAACATCTGAGACATGGTTGACAGCATCTCAATTTTTAACAGGTAATCTTAGAATGGGAGACTTCACAAGTTCCTTCTGTTGGGAGTACTGGGGTGAGAAAAGGACATACAAGACAAAGCCAAAAGCATGAGGCAATGTCAGGGAAAAGCCACTCTCTAGAAGAATGTGAAAAAAATTGCCCCCAAAACACCCTGTACCTTTTTTCATCATGTCTCGGTCCAAGGCTACATTTCTTTGGGCAAGATTTACTTCTGATCGGAAATGAAAGCGCTTAGCTCGCTGTTCTTTCTTTTCAATGGCTTCCTAGAAAGTCCAGAAAAAAAAAATCAAAGAGGTAAAGCATAGAAACAGAAAGTTAAATCACAAATACATGATGCATCAATGACAACTCTAAAATAAATCAGAAGAAATAAGCAACACTGCACATTGAATGAGTTTTGCAAAAATCAGACATTCGCATTTAGAGGGTATAAAGTAATACTGTTATAATTTATAATCACCTCCATCCTAACACAGTTGATTACTATGCCTGGGACATAGCAGGAATTCAATGACTATATGTTTTTGAAGTTTCATCTATTATTGGCAATCACTCCAACAAATTACAATTAAACAATCTGAACGTTTCAATTTTCCAGCTGCAGAAACTGAGGCATAAATGAGTAAAAAAAAAAAAAAAAAAATTGCTGGATGTACTTTTCCTAGCTAAGGGGGCAGATCTTCTAAATTCAATGCTATTTTTAAGAGCACTCCCTGCCACCACTTCACATTTTATGTGGGCACAGTAATCACACCTATCACCCTCTTTCACATTATGTTTGCCTGAAAAGTCCACTCCCTAAAGCTAGTTTCCTGTTTAAAAATAACACTGAAGCAAAGAAACCCCTCTATTCCATCCTTAAGTCCACAGAATTGCTTGTTTTCATTTTTAAGTGACAATAAGCACTGATGCTTTACTGAAAAAATAATCAGCTTTGTAAGTGTCTTAAAAGAGCTAAAACAATCCAGGTCCAACTGTGGCTGGCTCTTGGGAACCCTTCATTAATTGTATATTGACTTTGTCACACTAATTGAAGGTCTGACTATAGAAAGCTTATGAGGATTGGTAAAGCAGCAACACTTCTGTTATTTCCCAATAGTTATGCTAATTCTTTTCACTAAAGTCTTCCTATTACAAACAACAATCTACTTTCCTTTAGTAACAATTTAGATACTAACTCTGGGACTTCTACTCTTTCCCCATATACCTGTTTCATATAATGGCAAATGATGTAGAATTAAGAACAGTCTGCTTCTTTCTCAAGCATAGTAAGAAAACACTTTCACTTTATGTATTATTATTTGGGGTGGGGGGGTGCTAGAAATTGAACCCAGAGCCTTGTATTAGGCACGCACTCTACCACTTAATTATTTTTGTTTTGGGGTTTTTTTGGGTTTTTTTTTAGTTCTGGGGATTGAACTCAGGGGCATCAATCACTGAACCACATTACCAGTCTTTTTTTTTTTTTTTGTATTTTATTTAGAGATAGGGTCTCAGTGAGTTACTTAGTGCTTCACTTTTGCAGAAGCCGGCTTTGAACTCAAGATCCTCCTGCCTCAGCCTCCCGAGCTGCTGGGATTACAGGTGTATACCACCGTGCCCCGCTCTACCACTTAGTTTTAATCCAAGCCCTTCACTTCGTTCTATTTTCTTGTCTGTCCAGAAAATGATTAGTTCTTTCTTTTGGTCTTTAAGTAATCTGAGACAGAAAGACGCTAGAATAGCCTGAGGTTATACAGGAAAGAAGATACAAAATCAGGACTCAGAACAAAACCTGACAAGGGGCACCCTCTGGAAGCCTAAGCATGCCCTCTTTCTCAATTAGGGTCTTATTACAAACATCTGTGGTAAATCTTTGCTCTCAAGTATTGAGAATAATTTAGTTGATTTAATCTTCAAAGTTTAGACAGGTACACAATTAGGAAACTATTTTTCTAAGTTTGCAACCAGTGAGGAATAAAAACATTTACTACGGGCCTATTATGTGCTAGGTGCTCACAGGTCTCTGATGGGTGGAGCCCTCAGGAAACAAAACACATTTTATCAGAATGGACATAGCATCAAAAATAGTGCGTGTCCACCCTCACAAAAAAATATAAATAAGTAAATAAATCCCAGTGCAGCACTCTTTCTTGGAAATGATTAAGCACAGAAATCTAGATACAGTGATTTCATCTTTTTGTGGATGCAAGAATACACAAATGCTGCCTGAATGTTTCAGGATTCATGAAGACACCATTGCATGACAAGAAATTTAAAAATTTAATCCAGCAACAAATGAAAAAAGGGGATAAGAATATTTACTGTTCTACAAAAGTCCTAGGGACCAAGTTCATTAAATTTACTCACTTGTCAAACTGAATAAATAAATCATGGTCTGTCTCACCTTGGAGGTAACATCAATTCCGGTGATGAAGCTGCCAGCCTTATTTTCATATCTTCTGCTTGTGTCCTAACACAAAGAGGAAGGGTGAGAAATTCTGATAGCAATGGAGGAAAAATCCATGATAAAAGGCAGCCTAACAACTGCTTCTTTTTGAAAAGTCATTCTTTTCAGCAACCTTTCCCTAAACCCTGACAACCCCTTATTAAGAAGACAATCCCCTGACTCCACAGTAGTAATCAACCACTCTTAATAAGAAGTATTTTCTAGATCAGAGCCTGTTCAAAATCTCAAGTACCTTTATCAATTGAAAGTACATATGTAAATGAAAATCTAAAGGCTTTTGTGAAAAGTGTTAAAGATGAGGCAGAGTCACTAATCTCCTCACCCCAGACAGGACAGATTTCCCACATTAGGCCACCAGGTGGAGCACAAACCTCCACCAAAATGTAGAAAGCCCAACCTTCACTTAAAACTCCTGGGAAAACACACAGTGCAATGAAAGGATGGGGTAAGTCTCAAGGGTGACTTTCACTAATTACATTATATCGTACAACTTTGACTTCTCTAGGCCTTTTCCGTGATATATGCCTATCTCCTAACCTTTTTTTCTGTTCTCCCCTTTGTGCTATAGAACTTAACATTTCCCCAAGAAAGCAATCTTGTTCCTATCTCAGACCCTTTGTGTTTGCTGTTGCCCCTGTTAGGAATGTTCACTTCCACTGTGCACATAATTGGCCCCTTTTTGTCATGTAGGGTTCAGCTTAACTGTCACTGTCTCAGTGGACTTCCCTGACCATCTTATCACATTCTGCTTTATGTTCTGCACACCCCCCTGGCCCCTGTACTATTTCATTAGCATATTTTTTTCCTCAAAGCATTAACACTAGTGGAAATCATTTATTTGCTTGTGTCCCTACTAGAACACAAACTCTAGGAGGAAATCTGATCTTGATCTAGCACATAGGACTATGCCTGGCACATGGTGGGGGCTGCATAAAATGAATGAAGGGATGATACTACCTATCCAACAACTGCAGTTATTTTTAAATGACATAATGTAGTAACTGTCAAATATCATTATGTTGTTACCATGGTTGTTATTGTTGTCCATCACTAGCTATCCTACCTTAGCCTTTTTCCATAACTCACATAACTTCAGTTTAAAAGCAAGACTTGCTGACATGCAGGGTTTTTGTTTTGTTTTTTCAAATAGTTCATATTATGTGTGCAATTAAGTCATCTAGACTTGAGACCAGATCTAAGAACCAGACATATGACTACAAAACCACAAGCAAAACACCACTCACCATCCCCGCTGTGGTAAAAGAGACCAAGGACAAATGCTGGTCCCTGATCATTTGATTTCATTGCAAGTGAGATGCTGGGGCGACGGTGGAGGTGCTACAAGGCAGTGGAGGTGCTCGGGGGCAAGACGACCCTCAAGTCACAACAGCAACATACTGTTTGCTGCTGACAAGCACAGTCCTCGCAAGAGAAAGAGCGAGTGCCATGTTTAACAGACACCAATTCTACCAGAGCGGGACCCACAGGGAGATCTGGATGCCGGCGCCACCTCACAGTTCCCTCTGGGTCGCTCCGGTTGGGTTCCCGCCCGGGACTCCCCTTTAATGTGGACCCCAGTCTCTCCTCACTCACTCCCCCGCACAGTCTGGCTCCGAGGGGCAGCAAAGGGTGCGTCCTCAACTCTCTCTCGGCTCTCCCCCACCTCCTCCAGTCCTCTCAACACCCATTTCCGGGCGCCCCGGCGTCCTTTCTCTTGCTCGGGGGTCTCTCCTCACGCCTGGCCCCCCGCCCGCCGGCGCTCGCGCCTCTCTCCTCCTCCCCTGACTTCCCCCGGCCGGCGCGCTGGCCGCCTCCCCTTCCGGCCCTCTCCGGCGCGGGGCACTAGCTCCGCGACCTCCTCCTCGCCCCCCACCCCCCGCCCGTACCGGGATCAGTTCCTTCAGGGAGCGCCGCACCGGCACGATCTCCAGCTCGCCCTCCTCCACCTCCATGGGCTCCGGCTCGCCGCGTTCCAAACCGGACTCCGCCTCAGGCGACGGGAGCCCCAAGGCCGGCCCCGCCGGGGCCTCTGCCTTCACAGACACTCGCAGGCCGCGTACGGCCGCCATAGCTGCCTGCCGGCCGCACCACTGACAACCCGCCCCGCACACCCGCCGACTAGAGCGCCGCCGCCACTGGCCACAGAGGAGTGTGGTCGTCACCTAGAGCGTCGCCTGCTTCTGCCAGAAAGCGGCCCTTAGCGCCGCCGCCCCCCGGTGGCGGGAGGGAACCGGGCCGGCTTGGGGTGGGACCCAGCGAGGTGAAGGCGGGACCGAGTAAGGGCGGGGGCGGGGCTTGGAGGAGACGTCTGAAGTTACCGATGTTGCACACCGAGGACTAAACGTGCCCTAAAAGCTAACTGCAAATGGATCACAGGGTGCCAGACGCTTCCAAGTGCTCGAACCCTTACAACAATCCTAGGTATTAAGTCTTATTTTTACTTTCATTTTCCTTGTGAGGAAACTGAGGCAGAAATTTACCCAAGATGCAGGCTCTTTAAGAGACAAAGCCTGGATCCCACCCTAGTCTGGCACCAAGAGCCCAGAATGAGCCCTGTTCTATCACCTCTTAGTAGACTGTAGGTTTACAAAGTTAACTACCATGTAAACCCTTGTCTCTTTCCTCCATTTCATGTATTAAGAAATTGAACGATGGGTGTGGTGGCGCCGGACTGTAACCCTAGCGAGTCCAGAGGCTGAGGCAGGAGGATCAAGAGTTCAAAGCCAACCTCAGCAACTTAGCCAGGCCCTAGGTAACTTAGTGAGACTCTGTCTCAAAATAAAATATAAAAAGGGCTAGGGGTGTAGCTCAGTGGTCAGAAGCCTTTGGGTTCAATCCTCGGTGCAAAAAAAAAAAAGAGGCTCCAAGAGGGTAGTGACCCACCCAAAGGTCAGAGTGTGGACTCCAATTTCTGATTCCTGAGGGCTCCATCCATCAGAGACCTGTGAGCAAAGATTTACCACAGATGTTTGTAATAAGATCCTAATTGAGAAAGAGGGCATGCTTAGGCTTCCAGAAGGTGCCCCTTGTCAGGTTTTGCTCTGAGTCCTGATTTTGTATCTTCTTCCCTGTATAACCTCAGACTATTCTAGCCTCTTTCTGGGTCTGTCTTCCCATTTGAGAAAGAGGTGCCTGGGACCGTAGAGTCTCTGAAGCCCTACCAGCTCTATTCATGGAGGGACAAATAACTGTAAACCAAGGAAGCACATGATCAGAGTCAGACAAAACATGTATGACCTTGGGCAAGCCACTTAACCCTTAAAGCCTTAGATCCTTCATCAGTAAAGTGGAACCATGTTACCTCCAAAGAAGGTTGAGAGAGTTAAATGAGATAATTATGTAGATACAGGAGCCAACAGAAAGTGGCGCAGGGGACAACCCATAGGACAAACACAAGATGGAACTTTTTTTTTTTTTTTTTGGTCCCAAGGATTGAGGCCAGGGGCGCTTAAATATTGAACCACATCCCTAGTTTTTTTTATTTTTTATTTTGAGACAGGGTCTTGCTGAGTTGCTTAGGGTCTTGCTGAGTTGCTGAGGCTGGCTTTGAACTTCTGATCCTCCTGCCTCAACTTTCCAAGCTGCTGGGATTACAAGCATGAGAGCCACCATGCCCAGCTCAAGATAGAACTTTTTAGAAAACTGATTTTGCTTGATGAAAAGGGCACAAAATAGTTACAAAGTTGGATTGAATACGTAGAATGCATTTGTGTGCATTTTAGGGAATATTTCAAAGAAATTTTGTGCTTGGGGTTGCCAACTTTGGGTTAAGGTCAGAGGCCCCACCATTACATTGGAAACCAGGAGGGTAGATCATAGGGACTGCTTGGGGAGAGAGGTTTAAGAAGAAATTGTCAAGTTGGGGTTGTGGTTCAGTGGTAAAGTGCTTGGCTGGTACCTGTGAGGCACTGGTTGTGATCTTCAGCACCACATATACATAAATAAAGTAAAGGTATTGTGTCCATCTACAGCTAAAAATATTAAAAGAAGAAGAAGAAGAAGAAGGAATCGTCAAATACAAGTTCACAGTGAAATCTGACTTGGGTCTAGAGAATTGTTAGCCGTTGGTGGCTTTGAGGAGACCAATGTCTGTGAAGGGAAGGCAGTACCACAAAAATAAATAAGAGGTAATATAAGCTTCAAAGGTGAAATCAGATGCTGCTTGAAGGCCGCTAAATGGTCCCCTGAGGTGAAGCCCAGCTAATTAAGCAGAGATGCTCCTTAACACAGTTTTAAATCAGGCACCTATAACTCCCTTACCCCAAACCCTCCAGTTCACTTTTATCCTTGTAACATATGCAGGTCAGCAATTAAGAAAGAGTTTCCATAGGAAACGAAAAGGTCATGAGGCCAATGGCCCCAGGGAGGGAGCTATGTCCGTGTCCCCCACCACTATATGGCTAAATTCTTGGAAAGACTCTTCCCTCACTTTCTGTATGGCCTTCACCTCTCTTAATTGTACAGTATCATGGATGCCACTGGCCACTCGTTAATTTTTGAAACCATATGCATCCTTCTGTAATAATGCTGTCCCTGGTTCTTTGATCTCAATTGCTCCTGTCGCAGTGCCTTTGCAGGTTCCTCTCCTCCACCAGCAGGGACAGTCTATCATGGCTCAGCCCTGGGCTCTCTTTCTTCTCACCCCATGCTCACTTCCTAAGTTAGCTCATCAATACATGGCTTCCAGCTCTACTGCTATCTATACCCTGAGGAACCCCAGGTCTCCATTGCCCATTCTCATCTCTGAGCTCCAAACCACCTGCCAGCTGCCTATTGAATGTCTCAAAGCACCTCAGACTCCACTTGGAGGTCCATTCATGGGTTCCCTACCTCCCTGGTAGCACAACAGTCAGTCCAAGTAGGCAAGCCTGGAAGCTAGGAGCCACCCTTGACCCCTTCCACTCCAATCCCCATAGCCCGGCCAGACAGTCTTGTCAGTCTGGCCTTGTGCGTATATCTTGTCCGTGTGCTTCTTTCCATCTCCTCAGCTACCACCCCTCAGCTTCCACCCACCATGGTCACCCTTATATCACCTCTTGTCTGAACACTGCAATGGCCTGCTCACTGATCTCTGTTTTTCTATTTCTTCCACTCTGATCTTCTACATGGTAGCCAGTGATCTTTTCAACACACATTACCCAGCTCCCATCCAGCTTCATCTTGCACTGCTTTCTCCTCATTGCCCACATCACCACCTCAGTTCTTAGAAAGTGCCACACTCCCTCCTACCTCAGGGCCCTTGCATTAGCTGATCTTTCTGTTAGGGACTTTCTTCCCCTGCCTTCCCCACCCTTAGCCTAGTTAATTTTTCCTCAACTTATATCTCAGCTGGATCTTTTCTTCCTCTGTGGAGCCTCTCCATCTGCTCTCAAAGAGCCATCTACCATGAGCATTTTCTATAAAGTGCTTATATCAGTTCAAAATCATCTGCACGCATGCATGGCAACTTGATTAGTGTCTGACTCCTGAGATGGACCAGGAGAGCCTTGAGAGCTGGTGGAACTGTGTTGGTTTAATTCAGTGTCCAACTCAGTGCCAGGCTATAGAGGGCCCTGGACAATATTGGATAGATTGAGCAAAAGGAAATGAGGCCTCTGTCCACACTAGATTTAGACGCATAGAACACCAGATCTACCCCCACCACCCCCTACCAACTTCAAATGAGAGCTACTCTTGTCAACTGCTGTTCTTTAAAATTACCTGGATGCGCCACACCTGGGTGTGTATGATTCCAACTGTGTGACATTCTGGAAATGACACATCTATGGAGACAGTAAACTGATCCATGGTTTGGGGGTGGGGGAGCAGCATTATAATGTCAATATGACATTATAATGGTGGGTGCATGTCCTTATACATTTGTCAAAACCCTTAGAAGTTATAACACCATAGAAGTTATAACACCAACTGTGATCCTAATGTGAACTTTGGACTTTCACAGCAATAACATATCAAAATTGGTTAATCAACCAATACAAGATGGTAATAACAGGAGAAACTGGAAGGCAGGAAGTGGAGGTAGGGACTGTCTGTACTTTCTGCTCAATTTTTCTAGAAATCTGAAACTACTTGGAAAAAAACCTGAAATCTATTCATTAAAAAAAACACCTGACATCCAGGCATGGTGGTGCATGCCTGTAATCCCAGCAGCTTAGGAGGCCCAGGCAGGAGGATCACAAGTTCAAAGCCAGCTTTAGCAACTTAGCAAGAGCCTGTCTCAAAATAAAAAATTAAAAAAAAAAAAAAAACACAAAAATGGCTAGGGATGTGGCTCAGTAGTTAACTGCCCCTGGATTCAATCCCTGGTACCAAAATCTAAAAATTAAAAAAAGCTGATACCCAGACTACAGCCAGACCTTTGGATCAGTCTCTGAGAGGGAGGCCCATGCCTCAGGACTTTTTAAACCCTTCCCAGGAGATTGTAACACATTGCTAGGCTAAAATCTTATGCTCAGACTGAATGGGAATGGAGGGGAGCAGGCAGACCACAGGGGGAGCACTTTTTCAGTGTTGGGGTGGGGTTCCCAGGGAAATGGGTAGATATGGCCTTAAAGGAAAAGGGAGCACCTGAGAGCAATGTCCTCTCCCTATGAAAGCTTCAGTGACTTAGGCATGGACCCTCCTGGACTCTGGAAGACCAAGAGAGGAATCATTTAGCAGATGCCCACAGTGTTGCAGTTCCTTATTGCTTTAAGCTCTGATTCCATTCCTTCAGTGTAGACTTGCGCAAAAGCCGTGAGTGTTTGTGGGGGTGGGGGGAACCAAAGGGCTGGGGGTCAGAGTGCAGAGGGCATCTACCAACCACATGGACCATGGCTAGTACAAATAGTTACCAGTCCTGCCGGGGATGGGACAGAGAGCCCATGCAGAGGGCATCTGAGAGAGGACAGTATGCTGGAGTACAGGGAAGCTGCCTTCCGAAAGCAAAAGGGACAGAAATGTAGTTCTTACTAAGATCTGAGCATTGTAGGTTGAGGAGCAGAATACAGAGGACCAGAAAAAAACAGAGGTAAACAGGCAGAGAAAGGGCTTAGTGGGGATCAAGTACAAAGAACAGGATTTCCCAAAAGAAGGCCCTGTTCCGGCAGTTCTGCTGAGATGCCCTTCCAGTGATCTTCAGCAGGGGGAAATAGTAAGTGGGCAGGGAGAAGCTGGGAAGAGGGCTCAGCCAATGAGTGAGGCTGTGGGCAGAAGCCCTGGTCCCAGTCTTGTGAGAGACAATGACACCAGATTACATGTCACAGATATGGCCCAGGGAAGGCTTCCTGGAGGAGGTGATTTGGAGATGGTAGAGCCTAGGCAGTGGGAAGACCAGGAAAGCTGACCACAAAGCTAGGATGGGCTGATGACAAATTGGTCAGCACAGCGTGGGTGGGGACAGGCAGCGCCTGAAGGTCAAAAGGACCCAGGCTTCATCATCCTAGCTGGAAAAACAGATGTGTCTAAGGTCTCAGAGGTAGAATTGAGTAAGTGTGTATGGGGGAGGGAATGTCACTGAAACTGGAACCCAGGAACACAGTTGACCTCAGAGGCCTTGTCCAGCAGGGGCCAGAGTGGCACAGGGAATCAGTCCTTGCAGGCCAGGGGCTCTGTCAGTGGTGAGAGGGAGGACTGACTCCTCCCCAGATATTCCTGGTCTCCTCCTGGGCCTCAGTGGACCCCAGAACCCAGCACCACCCACTGCATGGCTTCCCAGAGAGACAGCCCAGTAGACAGGTCAACTTGTTTGCCCAAAGGGAGGCTGTGTGAGTATGTCTGCCTGGGCGTGGTGGGAGTGACCCTGAAACCTGAGGGGTGTTTATGTGTGTCCCTTGGAAAAGCTGGAACTCTTGGTGGCTCTGAACACCCTTCCCTCTCCTCCCCTGGCTAAGACTGCCATGTAGGCTGAGAGGGTTTGGGGTAGGGGTCAACCAGGCATAGGATCTGTGGGCAATCAGGAGCCCAAGATACCTAGAGTACCTCCCAAACCTTCAGCTGGGCCCCCTATTGCCCAGCTCAGCTCCCCTGTATAGTGAGTTCTAGAAGAGTATCTCTGGCCAGGCACAGTGGCATATGTCTGTAATCTCAGCGGCTCAGGAGGCTGAGACAGGAGGATCATGAGTTCAAAACCAGCCTCAGGAAAAGTGAGGGGCTAAGCAACTCAGTGAGATCTTGTCTCTATATAAAATATAAAACAAGGCTGGGGATGTGGCTCAGTAGTCAAATGCCCCTGAGTTCAATCCCCAGTGCCCCCCCAAAAAACAACAACAACAACAAAAAAGAACACAAGTGTCTCTGTCTCTGATCCTCTCAGATGTGTGGGGCTCCCAGTTTTTCTGACAGCTGGTGTAGGAAGGCCTGGGTGGAGGTGGGTGTGCAGGAGACAGGCTCTTCTCTGACATGCTATGTGTCACTGGGCTAGTCACTGCTCCCTGGGCTTATTTCCCTACGAGGTGCCTCTTAGAAGGGTTGTACTCAGAGGTAATGACATTAAGCATCTGTGTTCCTTTGTAAAGCTCCCACTGTTACTGGGCATGGTGGTGCACAACTGTAATCTCAGCAAATTGGGAGGCTGAGGAAAGAGGATCACAAGTTTAAGGACACCCTCAGCAACTCAGCAAGGCCCTAAGCAACTTAGTGAGATCCTCTCTCAAAATTAAAAATAAAACAGGCTGGGATGTGGCTCAGTGGTTAAGTGCCCCTGAGTTCAAGCCCCAGAACAACAAAAAAAAAAGCAATTTGGAAGTTCCTACTACCTAATAGGCCTTAGAGGGTGGGGCCACCTTTGACAATCAAAGGCAGGGATTGGGGAAGGCCAGTGCCCTGGAGGAAGGGGTAGGCCTGAAAAGCAGTGGGTAGGGCAATTGCGTGGATGGAGCCTGAGTCTGGAGAGCAGACCCAGAAGAAAGCCTACTGATCAGCCCCTGAGAGGGGCTAGGGCCTGGCCAGGTAGGTGCTTAGCAGCCTGTGAGGGCCAGGATTGGAAGGCTGATGGCCACAACCAGGAGAACAATAAGGAGGTGGGAGATGTGAGGGCTAACATGGAGAGGCAGCAGAGATGGGCTGCCAACACCCCTTCTGGAGGGAGCTGGGGCAGCCCCTCACTAGATGGCCAGGAAGCAGACAAGAGCAGCCTGTGAAAAACCAGCCTCTACCTCAGAGCAAAGCCTGTCCAAGGAAGGGACATGACCTTTGTCCTTGGAAAGACCCACAGAGCACTCCTAGGCACATTCCCACCCTGCTAAGTTGTTTATCTACAAATAAGGAGAGGTCTGCTGCGCCAGGTGTCCCTGACTCAGTCAGGCTAGGTGGGATCCATAGCAACCCCCTAACAGCCACCAATCAACATGAGACAGGGAAATACCTGGGATGCCAGATGACCCTCCCAGTAGTTTATGGTGGTTGATAACGTGTTGGGAAAACATGTAGTTCAGCACGAACACCCCTCTTGGCTTAAACCAATCAGTTCAAATGAATCCCCCTCTTGTAGTAACCAATCACCCCTACCCAACTTGTTCCCGCCAGTGAATGTGCTAATCATGTTTAGAGTTGTTATTTGATTTTCCCAAGGTGTGTGATGATTTGTTAAGAGATGCTATGATGAATGTGGGGGTCCCTGCCTTCTCCAAAGAGTGTATAAAACTGCTGCAAACCCTGGGCTCGGGGCCTCTCAGCGTCACCAGTTGCTCTGTGTGCGCAGAGGACCGAGCTACTCGCAATAAACACCTCTTTGCTGTTTACATCGATCTTGGTCGGTCTCTGGTGGTCTTTTGAGGGTCCCAAATTCAAGCATAACACCTGGTCTTTGTTTTTCAGATGGAAAAGCTGATGGCCATGCTGGGCAGCCTCTGGCTTGTTCTCCTTCTGGGCATTCAGTGCCAGGCCCTGTGGTCTGTCTCCAGCGTCACCCAGCTAGAAGCCCCACGGCTGGGCAAACACCAGTCATGCAGAGCACAGTGTGTCCAGGGCCTCCATGTTTTCCTTTTAAGGGTCTCATTTGCTGAGTACTTACCTTGTGACAAGCACTGTGCCAGGTGTTTAGCACAAGGACTTCATTTACTGTCACAAGAACCAATTATAACAGAAACTGAGGCTCCTCCCGTGACTTGCCAAAGGTGACACAGTAATTTGCTATTTAGCAAAGCTTGGGTTGAGGCTCAAGCCCATCTAACTTTAGCAGTGACTCATCATCATTGCCTGGAGGGCCTTCCTATGGACAGGGTACTGGTAACCAAGGCTAAGGAGGTACTGGGAGGATGCTGGGTCTGTGACCCATGAGAAATTATGGCAGCTCCCACCTGAACCAGACCTTGGCCTCTTTGGCCTCTGTGTCCCTGTGAAACAGGCAGGAAACACCACGGGGAGCTCACCAGCTCCCAAACACCCAATTCTTCCCAAAGGAGGGGCCACAGCATCTACTTTGGAAACTGAATTGCATCTTGAATGGTCTCCCCTCAGCCTCCCTCACAGCTCTTGCTCCCTTTTACCTCCTGCAACTCTTCCGTTCAGGGATTTAGGATGCCTCAGAGCATTCTAGAAAAGCAAGCCAAGCCAGCTGGTCCAGGTGGTGAGAAAGAACACATCCAGATGCAGAAAATGCACAAACAAAGCCCTTTTTTTTTTTTTTAACTCAAGAAAGGGCTTTTATTATTTTTAACTCACTTCCTGGGAAGTTAATTTTTAAAACACTCTTATGGAGTCTGTTCATCATTTGTGCTACATTTGAAAACAATGATGTCAACCCAAACCCTCAGTAACAGGTGAGCACTCCCTCCACACTCTGCTGGGGCAATGAAGGGCCCCCTCTGAGCTTTTTCACAGGTGGGTCCAACCCATGAAGCTTCCTGAAGCCCTGGCCCTCCAGGTGCCAGCACAGACCCCCCCAATTTTTTTGAAAACCTGTTGATCAGTGGTTGACTTTCAACTTGCCTCCATTAACTCTATAAAAGTGTTCTTAAAGATAGTACAGGATTATTTTTTTAAGCCCCAGGTCACACTGACTGCCTTAATGCAGAGGAGCTAGGGAGAAATGTGGGCCCATTGACAACGGGCTGCATTCAGCTCCTAGCCTTAAATAGACATAGAAACTATATTACAGATGCATGTATTGGTGCAAGACGTGTATGTGCTGTGTGCAGCAGATGGGCACGCACATGCATGTGCGTGGAGGCGCAACGTACACCACAGGCACAGAGATGCAGCAGGGTGCAGGCCCTCCTTCTGCCCAGCCTCCCTCTCCTTCTCCAAATGAGCCCTTTTGCAATAGGAAACCCATACAGGTGGCTGAAACTCCTTGCGTGGCCCACGTTTTCAGGGGCAGAATCTGAGTCCTGCATTATTTCCCTTCAGGAGCCTATCTCTCTGAGCATTTGGTCAGTAAACATCAAGCTGGCCAGCCAGTATCAGATCCCAGAGAGAAGATGAAGCCTACTCCAGCACAGCATGTCCACAGCACACCCCAGTGACTGTCCTGGGAGTGAGGCAGTTGGCACAGGGGCTGCCTGCCACGGTGCACACCCCTATGGGGTCCCTCACCTAGCAAGGCTTCCAATTCAGGTGGTTTATCCTTCATGGTAGGAATGTTCTGGATGAGCCAGTGTAGGATCAGATTGAATTCCAGTTATTTCTGCATGTGCTAGTCCACGGCCCTTGGCCAATGACATTCCTGGTGTCTCTTCTGCAGCCTTGGCTCTGGGGAATCATGGTGGGGGAGGGGATGAGGTGGGCAGACAAGCTGTGCTGCTCCTGGTTCAGGCCTTTGCTCTGAGCTTGACTCAATTCAGTCCATTTTCCAGATGTGCTGAGTACAAAACAATCCAGGAAGGTCAGTCCAGGCTGCTTGGCTGCCAAATAATGGTGGGTATGCTGGGACATACCCACAGATGTGGGAAAGCTCATTAGATGCTCCCCAGTAACTTCGCCACTCCCCTGGCCCCCAAGTTAAAATAAAAAATAAAAGGTAACAAAAAAAGAGAATCTTGAATTCTCCAATACCTGCCTCTCCCCAGTGGGGCCTGGGCATACATGAAGCGGTCAGAGCCTCCATACCTGCATTTGGAGTAGACAAAAGCTCTAGCACCCCCACCCAAGGTGGTGGGGGCGCATCCCTCCGTGTGATGTGACAGCTGAGACAGGCCTGCCCAGCCCCTAGTGGGAGGTCCCTGAGCTGCAGTAAGCCAGGCCTCCACCTGCCATCTTGGTCTTCTGCCCTGTGCCCTGGGCCTTGCCAACCAGCCAGGTAGGGTTTCTGAGGTTCCATGGACCCCTGGCTTCCTCACAGGATGGGTTAGGCCAGGAAGAGCCAGGGCGAGAAGGAAGGCACCATGGGACCCCTACTCCCCCAAATCCCAGATGATACACATTCCAATCCTGTCCCTGGACGTGCACGCGCGGAGGTCATGCAGCACGACGGGGGAGGGGGACCGGGAGAGGGGCCACAGTCCCCAGCCCCCTGCCCGCAGGGGCGGCTGTCGCATAAGGGCGGTGGGTCTCTGGAGGCGCGGGATGAGCGTGCTGCCTGGTGGCCCTGGGCACATGCAGGAACTCAGGATGCAGCCTCATCTTCTTGAACACCAGGGAGCTCCGGGCTTTTGCCCCCTTCACCACACCCTTCTTTCCTGTTTAGGGGACACCAGGGCCAGAGGGACCTCAGGAGTCATAACATGTACACAGGAACACTCACACACACACACACACACACACACACACACACGAGCATTTGTATCCCACAATCTCTCAATCCCCCTCACCCACTTCCCCAAACTCAAGCTCGGCTAGGACCTCCTTGTCCTGGCAGTCACTCTCCTGGTCTCCTTACCCTCAGCACACAACCCTCTGTGGCTCCCATTGTCTTAGATACAATCTAAACTTCTCAGTCTGGCCTCTGCAGTCTCTTATATCTGACTAGTTGATTTCCCTGCATCCTTGGAATATCACCCAGGTCAAGGGCCTTCCACATTGACCTTCATCAGCCCCCAGCAGACCTGGGTAGAAGGGCTTTCATTTGTGTATGTGTGTGTGTGTGTGTGTGTGTGTATATATATATATATATATATTTTTTTTTTTTTTTTTGCCTTCTTCACAGGGCAGAGTACTTATCAGTCTTGGGATTCTGTTACATATTCAGTGAATTCCTATATCTGATTTCCCCCACTCCAGTACCTCTTCTTAAAAAATAACCAGTGAAAGGACCAATCTCATTTAACTCCACTCTAAAGTTTCAACAATTATCCCAAAGTGTAAAAACCATATACTATCAAGAACAAATGCTAGGACTTGATAACATGAAATCTGCTTTCAGAATTAAACTTGAGGGCTAGGGTTGTAGCTCAGAAGTAGAGCACTTGCCTAGCATGTAAGAGGCCCTGGGTTTGATCCTTAGCACCACATAAAAATAAATAAAATAAAAGTATTGTGTCCAACTACAATTAAAAAATAAATATTAAAAAATAAATTAATCTTGAGCCAGCCAGGCACAATGATGCATGCCTGTAATCCCAGCAGCTCAGAAGGCTGAGGCAGGAGGATCACAAGTTTGAAGCCAGCCTCAGCAAAATCAAGGCACAAGCAACTCAGTGAGACCATGTCTCTAAATAAAACACAAAATAGGGCTGAGGATGTGGCTCAGTGGTCGAGTGCCCCTGAGTTCAATCCCAGGTACTAAAAAAAACTGAACTTGGGCCAGGCATGGTGGTACATGCCTGTAATCCCAGCAACTCGAGAGGCTGAAGCAGGAGAATCAAAAGTTCAAGGCTAGCCTCAGAACTCAGCAAGACCCTATCTCAAAAATAAAAGAGGGATGAGGATATAGTTCAGTGGTAGAACATCCTTGGGTTCTACAGAAAACATTAAACTGGGGTCACAGAATTGTAGAATTTTATGGTTGAAAAGTACTGAGCCCAGTCTTTGCAAATCAGTTTGCAGGGCACAAATGTGTCCTGGGTGCCAGGTGGGCTCTGAACCTGTGGTGGGCTTGTCCCACCACTAGGGGGCACTAGGCCACAAGCACTGAGCTGGAGTGACCGAATGTGTGCAGGTTGTAGTGCTGAGTCCGCCTGTTGTCCTGGCATAACTACGCCTCTTCTTCCACTCTCAGAAGTGGTTCTGTGTAGAATGTTAAGTTCCATACAATTCCGCCTACACTAAGCTCAGTGCCAGCATCTGGGCCCTGAGACCTAATGAGCAAGAAACCCCTCCCATAAACCAACAGCCTCATTGAAAAGATGAGAAAACCACAGCTTGGATTTCAGGTGTCTCTCAGACTCCACCCCTCATTTTGTGGGCACATCTTTGGAAGGACACAAGTCAAAGTGCTCCTTCTTGAAAGCCAGGGCACCTGGACAACACCCCACACTCACTCTCTGGAGAGCGCGCCTTCAGCCCAAAGCAGGTCAGAAGGCACCTGTCAGCCCTGCAGCCCCTATCACAGACCAGAGGAAGTAGCCAACACCCAGAACCGCATTCTAGCCCAGGATCCTTCCTGGTGTTCTCTGCAGATCTGGGCACAAACTCCAGCAGGCCCTAGTGGCATCCCAAGCTGACTCTGATTACAGTGGAAAAACTGAGGACAAAGTCACAGAGGTTTGGGAAACTTTTTCTGGCCTCTCCTAGGAGGTGGTGAACCCATAAATATAGTTCATACTAGGGAGCCCTCAGCAATGGTGGTTCCTCTCTCCTGGCCCTGTCAGCTGGCCTGCCCACAGTGATCAACTAGGTGAGCACTCACAAAGCTCCAGCTGCAGGTGGCACAGGCCACTAAGGAAAGCTAACACCCACTCTGGGCCAGGGAAAGTGGGCAGAAGTGCCCGTCCCTCTATGGATAGCCCAGTCTCTACAAAGGGAAAATGGACAAAGGATTGTCTGCAAACCTCTAGAATGCCAAGGGCTGAGGGAGCTGCAGATTTGAAGCCAGAGGGCTGAGGTGCACCCAGTGGCAAAGCATGATAACATCAAGCTTCCATCACAGAGACGGGTCTTCATGCCCCATGGAGGGATCAAGGGAGATATCATTCCTGGCAGTGTAAGCGAGGATACTGGGCCCAGACTGCAGTAAGACTGGCCCAATAGTTTGGAGAACTGAGGTGCATATGGGGGCCTATTCTGAAACCTGGCTGTCCCTAGGTTCTGTGACACCTGCGCAGTGCCACTACAGTGCAAGTGGGGAGATGTGCTTCATTCCCCCCCATGTCACCTCAAGGAGCACCCCCAAAGACCTCAGCCCACCAGTACTTACATCAGTAAGTTTCCCGGAGCAGACATGGAGCGCTCTTCTCTGCGTGCTTGGGGCTCAAAGGGGTTCCCAAAGGATCGTTTCCTCAGCATAGACTTAACCAGAATCTGGGGAGCACAGGTCAGTGTGAGGAACATAGCCCCCGGGTGCCCAGACATGCCGGGGCAACTTGAGGAACGTTTGGAACAAAGGAAAGGCCTCCTCCAGTCACAGTGAATGAATCTATCAGCAAGGCCTGCGTATTTCTTTGTCATTCACTCTCCTCACCAAGCCTCCTTATCTCCCTGCCTGAATAAAAGGACCTCTTTCTGCATGGGCCCCCAGCAGAAAAGTGACCTCTGTGGCTCCACATTGTTGCTGGCTGACCAGGCAGCCCTCTGTTCTCCCCACAAAGCCAAGCACAGAATAAGTCTCAGGCAACAGACACGCCCTCTTCAGGCTCTAAGGGACAAGGGAGCCTTCACCCCTCACCCTCTTACCACTGTGGTCCAGCTAGGGATGAGCTTCACTGAGTTTTTCACCTCCTCCTCAGTCACCTCCACCATACTGCAGTGCTCCTCCTCTGAGGGAAGGGGTTCCTTCCCGTTCTTGGTCACCCAGGGGTGCAACTGGGGAGGCCAGAAGGGAGGGAAAGGTTAGGACCACAGGCAGACACCGGACCAGCAAATGATTCTAGGCATCCCATAGCAATGTCCTACAAGGGGTCCAAAGCCCACAAATCCTGAAACTCAAACCCAATATACCTATATTCTGGCATGGGTCTCTCCAGAAGGGAAAATCGAGGCCTGTTTTCTATAACCCAGCCCAGCCCAAAGACCTCTTGTTCTCCCACCTTGATGTCTGGAACCCCAATTCTTGTTTCGGGATTCTTATCTAGCATCTTCAGAATTAGGTCCTTGAGCTCCTCGCTGACCTCTGGCCTAAAGCAGTGGAAGGAAGGAGATGAGGGTGAGAGACTGTTGATGAAGACCACTTCCTGCTCTCCTCTGCCTCCCTGCCCTGGGATCAAAAACACACCTAACCCACAGATGGGAAGAGCAGGAGGGCCCCCCAAGGCCAGAAGGGAGAGTTTCAGAACAAGTATGTGGATCTCCTTTCCTGAACTGAAAGTGAAGCAGTCTTCCTCTGGAGCAGAGACCACAAACAGAGCTCCCGGGGGACTACATACACCCTCTGGCTGGCAAAGACAATGAGGATAGTCCGAAAAGAGCTACTTTAGGGACACCAGGGTCTTCACTCCCACTCGCCATCTTATCCTTCCTCTACCTGCTGGGTGGCCAGGGAAGATCCTCTCTCATTTGACAGAGGGGGGAAACTGAGGCCCAGGGAGGTCAGGAGGTGGGTATGTCACCACTGAGAAGTGAGGACATGGATGGGAGACTGGGGGAGAGGCATGGCATTCTCAGCCTCAAGACAGCCTTGACCGTCTCGGCCTGAATTCCAGGCTTCTTTGCTAGTGATGTTCTTGGTGCGCCCATCCTTCCAATACTGGGGAGGAAGAACCCACTCTTGGGATTAGGATGGGTTCCTTCTGCTGTCTTAGATGCTTAATCTCTTTAAAAATTCCTAGACTACAGAATATTCCTGGTAGGGGATATAGCGGGGAGAGGTGAAGAGCCAAGAAATTAAAAGAATAAAGAGGGAATACTGAATCCAGTTGGCTAGTGCTCAGAGGGAAAGAGTGATATGGCAGCCAATGAGCACCTAGAAACTAGAGGCCCTTGAACGCCATGGCCAGGTCATGGCCTCTGTCCTACAGGCTTTGGGAAGACTTGGGCAAACTTTGAGCAGGAGATATGGTCAGATCTGTTGTGTTTTTATCAGAGTAGATCTGGCCTGATCATATAGGCTGGACTGGGGAGAGTACAGAGAGCAGAGAGCTGGACAAGTCTAGGGAGAGGGGCAGAGGCCTGAACTAGGCAGGGGGTGCAGGTGCAATGAGGACCCAAAGATAGGTAAGAGGTGGACACAACAGAGGTTGGGGACCATACAGGAAATGGGTGCCAGAGAGTTGGAAGTTATGGGTATTTCCTATTTCAGTTTCTGTCCCACGCCAGTCAATTGAGCAGATGATAGAAGGACCCTGAAAATTGAGGCACCAAGAACTCAGGCCACTGCCACAGCAGATAAGCCTTAACTAGAAGCCCCAGGGATGAGCAGGGAGGCCTCTCAGACAGTTCTCCTGGGATCAAAGACCTCCTGTGGCTCAGTGGTTGAGTGCCCCTGGGGTCTTTGATCCCAGGAGAACTGTCTGAGTAGAGAGGAAAGAATAGCTTCAAGCCCCACCCCTACTAGTAACTCTCCTCAGGTGCCTCCACTTTTCCATCTGGGAACTGGGAAGCATCTTGAACACCACCACTGCCCATCCCATGTGGGATTTCCCCATGGGTCCAGGGACCCATGTGTGGGGTTGGTACCGCTGATCTACAGTGAAGGAGTGGTGTGAATGTATGACTGGGGGTCATCCATGCCCAACTCTGGGCCTGGGTGGTCCCTCTACACAATGCCATCTGACCCTGATGTCTCAGACACTGTCAGTTCCATGGTCCCACCCCTCCATCTGCTCAGGGCCCCTCCCAGGGAATAGCACCCCCCACCTCCAGATCTACAGGCTGGGTTGGGGCCCTCAAACAGCAAAAAGCTCTGCTAAAGTTCAGACACCCCTTCTCAGGAGTGAGTGGGACCCCCATGGTCCCCTGGGTAGACAACTCACTCCTCGGGAAACACCACGGCCTCATTCTTGATCTTCCTGTGCAGGGCCAGGATGTAATCGTCGATGAACGGGCACTGTGTGGGGGAGAGGCAGACACAGGATGCAGGCACAGGGCCTTGAGCCATGCCAGGGATCAGCCCCTAGCATGGGAAGGATGCCATCTAACTTGCTTAGGGCCTGGCACACAGCAAAGGCTCAACAAATGAGACTGAACAACCAAGTCACTGAGGGAGCTATAAGGCTGGGTATACCTGCTGGGTCACCACCACCTGCAGCAATGTCTCCACTCCCAGGGCCTGGCGTTTGGAAACGTGTTCACTGAGATTCCCTTCTGCCCCTCAGTGCTCCCCTGAGTAGAAGCACTTGTGGGCAGAGATCTAAGTCATGTGAGTGGTGGGTGTCCTCAAGGCCCAGTATGATCCAGAACAGAAGTGAAGGGCAATTTACTGAATGAATAAACGATTGAGTGAATGCATGGATGAATAATGATTGGCGTCAAGGGACAGAGGGACAGGGAGCACTCTGGCTAGAAAGGAGGAAACAGCACCACTGACATCTCCCTCAGACATCTGCTGTCCAGGGTCCTTCATGTTGATCCCTCCCAAGGGGAAGAGAGGAAAACAGAAAAAAATCTCTTCTCCTTCAGCCTTCTCTGAGCCAGGTGGGCTCTTTCAGAATCAAAACTTAAGGGGCTGGGGTGGTGGCTCAGGGGTAGACTGCTCGCCTAGCATGCATGATGCACTGGGTTTGATCCTCAGCACCACATAAAAACAAACTAATGTATCCACCTAAAACTAAAAGATACATAAATAAATAAATATTTTTAAAAAATCAAAACTTAAGGACACAAAAGAAGGACAGTATCTGTTCCTAAGTTTGGCTCCCTAGACCCAGCCCACAGTGCCAACCTCCCCAGCACTCACCTTCCCATACACAAAGCAGTACAGTGTGACCCCAGTGGCCCACACGTCCAAGGCCTAGAAAGAAACATGCTCACATCAGCACCCCAATAGGTACCACTGCCCACCGCACACCCAACTCCACTGGGCTATAGAAAGGGCCTGTGGGGACTCTCCTCCCGCCACCATGTAATCACTGAACAGACACTGCAAATGCTTATTCCATGCTGGGCCCTGTACTGAGCACAGGGGACCCAGGGGAGACCAGAACAGAGCTGCTGCCACTCAGATGTTCCAAGTTTCCTTGGGACAGGCCCAAACCAGATGTATTTCTAATTCAGCAGGTGCACAGCTTCTTTCATCCATAGGATCAGATCACATTTGCAGCCCCTATGACATAGATGCATCCAGAAATAACAGTCTGTGTTAATTTATACTCATTAAACCAGCTCTGGTGCCAGGCACAGTGGCGCACGCCTGTAATCCCAGTGGCTCAGGAGGGTCACAAGTTCAAACTCAGCCTCAGCAATGGTGAAGCACTAAGCAACTCAGTGAGACGCTGTCTCTAAGTAAAATACCAGAAAGGGCTGCAGATGTGGCTCAGTGGTTGAGTGCCCCCGGGTTCAATCTCTAGTACCAAAAAAACAAAAACAAAAACAAAAAAACCTTACCTTTGGCTTCAAGGGGTCATTCTATATCCTGCTAATCCAGTGGAAAAGCCATCATCCACCTCCCTTCCTGACACCAGATGCACCCCCTGCCACAGCAAAGCCCTGTCCACCCTGTGCACTGCTACCACTCCTCCCAAGCACTCACTGGGCTTCCCCTGCCCTGGATCCTCTTGTGTGCTCTCTCTTCATTTCCCTCTTCAGACTCCACCTTCCCTCTTATAGGAGTGGCTCTCAAATCTCTACCTCCATATCCCTGCCACAGATGACTCACTGGAATCCATTCAGGGAACATGAGACAAATGCAAACCAAAACATTTTACAATTTTACAAAACAACAGATTTGTTCTCTTCAAAAATGCCAAGGTCAGAAAGCTGGGGATGTAGCTCAGTGACAGAGCAGTTGCCTAGCATGTGCAAAGCCCTGGGTTCAATCCCCAGCCTCATATACACACATACAAAAGTCAAGGTCAGGAATGACAAGGAAAAGCCAGGGAGCCAGCAAAGACTTCCAGACCAGAGGATGTGAAACAGACAAGACAAGTGAGTGAGGCAAATGACCCTGGATTGTATCTGGAACCAGAAAGAGTTCCAAAGGTCAACATGGAGAAAACTGACAAAACATAAACTATAATAACTGAAATTTATATTACAAATTATGTAAGTCTTATCAGTGGTAAATTTCCTGATTTTGATAATTGCATTAAGGATCTATAAGAAAATATTCTTGCTCTTAGGAAATATCCTCTAAAAATATCCCCCACCAGTGTCCAAATTTTCTATAAATTTAAAATTATATCAGAATAAAAGGCTTTGCTCAGTTGTTTTTCTTTTCTTTTTTTGGTTTGGTTTTTTGTTTTGTTTGATTTTGTACTGGTGCTCAACCACTGAGCCACATCCCCAGCCCTTTTTTATTTTGAGACAGGGTCTCACTAAGTTGCTCAGGGCCTCACTAAATTGCTGAGGCTAGCTCTGAACTCAAGATCCTTCTGCCTCAGCCTTCCAAGCTGCTGGGGATTACAGGCATGCACTACCATGCCCAGCTGTTTTGGGTTCTTTTGATCAGACTTAGGATATCACACATGCTACCACTGAGCTATATCTTGTTCCTCTCCAAGTAAAAAGAAAAAAAAAAAAAAGGAATGCTACATTCCTGACCTCTGAGGCCCAGGAGGCCTCCACCCATGTCCAAACTTTCTCAGCCCTCTCCTCTTTGGCAGCTGCAGTATGGCAGTGCCCAGGGGGACACAATGGCTGCAGCAACCCCTCAAAAAGCTTTCTTACCACCTCTCTCAGATGGCCCAAATGACAAGGTACTCTAAAACCTGCCCCTACCCCATGCCTCTCAGACCTCTGGAACATTCTCTGGGCTCCACCTCTTGCTCAAATCCCCCTGTTCTTTGAGGGCCAGTTCAGTCCCTGCAATGCCAAGATTTGGACATGGCCTCCACCTTCCCCCCATTTTTGAGTTCTTCTGACCTTTTCAACATGCAGAAGTTGGGAAGCAGGGCTATTTTGACTCTGCCTGTTCCACAGCCCATCCCAGAACCCAGCACAGAGCAAGTGGCAGTAAATATCTGCAAGGGAGGTATGGAACCATTCTACTGGAAAATGAGAGGAAGTCAAGGTTGGGGGACATGTCAGGATCTAAGGAAGAGACAAGGATGTCACTCTATAGATGCAAGAACCCTGGCACCCTCAAGCTCTGCTGCAAGCTGTTCTGCTCCTCTACCTGAATCGCCACCTGGCCCAGACCCTGGGAATCACCTTCCCACTGAAACTCTGGCCAGAATCAGAAATGGCTTCAGGGGCCATGAATGCTGGGGTCCCCGCCGTGCTGGACAGTTGAGCATCATTCCCCTCAAACTGGTTGCTGACACCAAAGTCGGCAATCTTCACATGCCCGTCATCTCCCAGGAGCAGGTTGGATGGCTTGATATCCCTGTGGACGATCTTCTGGTAGTGCACTGCAAAGAGAAGCAGCTGGAGTGCTGGTCTGGGAGGCCCCTGCCCAGGAAGCCTCACTGGCCCTGCCCAGCCAGGGAGGCCAACTGGCATATCCCAGTGTGGAACCCCACACTCTTATCATGTGAGGACCATCTACTTTACTATGCAGGTGAAGATGCTCAGGCTCAGCCCAGGATATTAGCAGCAGAGCCAGGACAGGATTCCTAGGAATCTTTGGACTCCAAGTCCAGTGCTCTTTCCATGACCAATAAGGCAGCTATTGCTGAGGAGAGGAGGTCAGAGGAAACTGGGTAAGGGAACTTCTCCATAGGCTGTCTGTACCCCTCCCACTGAGTACTGTCTACAAACCCAAAGCCCATGCAAACCCTTCCCCAGTTCCATCACCAACCCAGCCCTGTCAAAGATGTCCCTACTCCTAGGATTAAGGGTTGGATTTGGGGGACTGTAATGTCCTATAGATATACAGTTTCAGCTCATGGGATCTGGAATGATGAAGTTTCACAGAGGAAAGGCACCCCAGGCCTTGGGATTATCAGGATGAATATGGCTCAGATGAGGGTGAAGCCAGAATGAAGCCAGATGAAGGATGAAGTCAGAATCAGAAATGGCCTAGAAGATGGGCAGCCTGCCCTGCCTCCTGTCCATCCCTGCTAGGAAAGGATGGGTGGCTCAATTTGAGATGACCAGAGGGAAAGAAGAGGTTCTGACCACATCAACTTGTGGCCTCCCTCCTCAGTAAGACCTTCAATTGGACCAAGAGTGCCTGGGATGTTGGAGAAGGGAGAAGATAAGGAGGGAAGAAAGAGGAAGGGACAGGAAGAGGAGAAGGTTGGGGGCAGAAGGAGGGAGTGCCGTACTCCAATAACCACCAAATCAATAACCTACTGTGTGCTGGCACCAAATCAATAACCTACTGTGTGCTGGCACACAAAAATCCGGCCCACATCCATGAGAGCACAGAAGCTCAGGGATCTGGATATTTGACCATGGAAAGTGGTCTCAAAGTCTTATCTCAAACACTAGCCTTGCCTTCAACTCCAAGCTCTTTATCCAACAGACATGACAGCTCATTATGTATGTCAACATATTGCACTAATTCAGAACTTGATTTCTCACTGCAAACCACACTACCACCAACACCAAACAAAACATAAAACCCTAATCCCTTTCCTGTGTTTCCCATTCCATTAAAGCCATATTACTGTTGCCAAAAATCTTGGGACCATCTTTAACTCCCTTCTCTCAGACCTCACATCAGCTATCCCTGTGAGCTCAAGTTCAAAATGTATTCCCCATGTGACAGCATCTCATTACCTATATTGCTATACTTGCCCCATTTACTGAGGATCAAGCCTAAGCCTCTCTGACCCCGGAGTGCTCTCAGGGCAGCCTCGACTTTCTTTTCTTTTCTTTTTTTTTTTTTTTTGGTTTAGGGATTTAACCGTTGAGCCAGATACCCAATCCTTTTTTTGTATTTTATTTAGAGACAGGGTCTCACTGAGTTGCTTAGTGCCTCACTAAATTGCTGAGGCTGACTTTGAACTCTCAATACTTCTGCCTCAGCCTCCTAAGCTGCTGGGATTACAGGCATGCACCACTGTGCCTGGCTGGACTCTCTTTTCTTGAGGCCAGAATCACATGGCAGGTCTTCAGCCCTCCCAGTGCCTCTGTTCATCTACCTGCCAGCCCTAGCACTAACCACCCTACTTCACTCCAATCAGAGGGTCCTGACCAGGCTTTCACCAAGAAATAGATGAGATCAGTTTGCTTTTAGGAGAAAAGGGATGGCAGACAACAGCCCCTCAGTTGGTGAGAAAGGCTGAAAACTGGAAAGGGGGCAGAGCCAAGGCCAGGCAGAGTTGTGTCCTCCACTGACCATACTAGCTGTAAAATGTCCCCTTCCTGTCTTATGCCTGTAGGTCCTTGCTAGGACTATGTGCAAAGACTGCCCCTCTGTGTGCCTCAGTTTTCCCACAAGTACACAGACTGAGGGCAGTGGGGGTTCAAGCAGGGTAAAGGCAGTCCTGTTCCTGTCACTGCAAGTCACACCTCAGCTAGGTTCACACCCTGTTCCCCCAGGGAGAATATGCTCCAAACAAAGCAAGCCAAGATTTTAAGAGATAGGCAGCACCCTTGGCCCCCAACTCGGGCAAGAACCCTAGGTCTGGGGGCCCTCCCCTCATTAGACCAGTCAGCCACCCCTTACCAGCCATACCCTACCCCCTTCACATCCCTCCCCACTGCTACTGACCTAATCTAAGTCTCACCATCTGTCACTTGAGCTGTAGAAACAGCCTCCTCCCTGCCCAGCTGGCCGTGTCTCACCCTCAAATCCAGCCACCACACAGCTGCCAGACAGAGCTTTCACAAATCTCATCACACCCCTCCCCTGCTAAGAGCCCTGGGGGCCTCAGCATGCTGTCTGAATGAAGTCAGGAAAGTCCTCCTGGAGGCACTCCCAGCCCTCTTGGTGTGGCCTGGACATTGCTTCCAGAATTACTGTTCACTAACCAACCTCCTCTGTCCACTGGATGTTTCAACCAGATTGAACTTGCCCCATCCTTCAATAGCACAGACCCACTCCCTCCTGCCTCTGCCTGGCGTTGCCAGGCATCACCTATATTGTCTGCCTGCTTAGGTCCCTGCCCTTCCGGGGCTGTGAGGCCCTTGGAGTCAGATCTGGGTCTTTGTCCTCTCTGTGCCCTCAGCTGGCACTTAATAGGTAGTCATAAATGAAAGAAGTGAGTGAAATGTATGAGCAAATGAGTAAATGAATCCCAGGCAAACAGCCTAAATTAACATCTTCCCTCCTGAGTTCTCACCACCTCAGGGCCCCTCACAAGTTGAATCTACCCTGCCACCACCCACCAGCCCCATACTAGGACACACTCTTCCCCAAGCTGCTGGACATGGATCCCTTCCACCTTGTATCTATTGAGGCCCCCGTGGAGAGGCTAAGCAGAGGAAAGATAGAGACAGAACACCCCACAGCGCACACATAACGGATGAAGACCAGCCGCTAAAGACCTGCACATGCTCAGTGAAAAAGGCCTCGGCCCCGCCCATACAGCGATGCCCCGCCTCCACTAAAGCTGATTGGCAGATCAGTGCTGATGGACAGGAATGGCTCAGGTCCCGCTTAGCCTACCCTCTGTACCCTTCTGCATCCCCTAGCCCCAGTTTCAGCGACAGGCAGCCCCTCGCTCACAGTACTCGAGGCCCAGGATGATGTCCCGCAGATAGAGGCGAGCTTGCTCCTCCGGAAAGGGTTTGTCGCAGGGCACTTCCATGACTGGCCTGTGGGGAAGGAGAAGGGAGGGGTGTTCAGCCGGTATCAGGGTGAGTAAAAACTGCGGCAGGGGAAGGGAAACATAGGTTGGCCATTCAGGCCCCTAACGACCTCCAGGGGGCCCTCTGGGAGCACAGTCCCTAGGAACCAAGCTATGACCTTCTCCTCCCGTATAATGAAAATTTAAAAACACACAGACACAAATATCCTTTCAATTGCAATTCAAATCAGTTTTATCTTAATTTCCATTGGCTGTATTTCTTCTTAGAAGCACTTATCTACAATCAAAGAACTATAAAGATGCCATTTAAAGCAGTGTCTTTCTGGATCCAGATCCAATAAAGGGTGATGAAATCACTTTAGCAGTGACAGTTTATTTTTCCCCCCTAACAAAGTAGAATGTACCCCATGTAATGAAAAACTTTCTGTAAAACTTTGGTTTCAGTTACAGATATGGATAACAATATAAACATATATTTTTTGTTTGAATCGATGTACAAATGTTTGAAAGCCCCTGAATCTTAAAGGAACACCACTCCATGACCCCCTCCCCAAATTGGACCCCAGACAGAGTCACAAGCCACAGCTTGGCAGTGAAGGGTCCCTGTACACTCAGCCTCATGCCCACCACTCCATGTCAGCTATTCTACAAATACCCCAGAAGTCAAACAGGGCAGACATGTGTTAGAACCCTATGCTCCACCAGTGACTTGCTGTGTGACCCTAGGCAAGCCATTTACCCTCTGACCCTCAGCTTTCCCTCTCATCAATGGAAGGGAATAGAGTCCCACCGGCTCAGTTCCCAAGCTTGTCATAAAGCTAAAAGAACCCTTTGTGATCTGAATGCAGGTTGCAGTGAGTCCTAACAGTAAGCTTTTGCCTGAAAATCACTCCTTTCTTCTCCCTCTCTTCCATCCAAATCTTTTTTCAGTTTTTTGAGGCCTGATTCAAAACCCAGTTACTATTCCAGCCTCAGTGACCCCCACCAGCCTTCTGAGAATGGTCCTCCTGATCTCTTATTTACTTCTGAACAGAGCTCCTGAAGACAGGGCCTAGGTCTCTGATTTCTCCTCTAGTGGCTAACCCTTGGTCTGAGGGATGCAAGGAGGGAAAGGGAAAGGGATTAGAATTGACCTGCCTGCTCAGGATGGGGAACTCACCCCTTTCTCAGGAGGTCAAACACTGAAAGAAAAGAAAAGAAGGTGAGATGTACCGCGCTGGCAAAGCAGGCAATGCCAAAGTCCCTCCCTGTTCAGAGGGTAGGAGGTGGGGCAGGCATGCAGGTGTACTCAAGGGACATGGTCTCAGGATGTCAGAGGAAGTAAATGGATGAGAGTAGAGTCTGCTGTGGAACTGCCTTATCTGATCCTTAATGCCAGGTGAGGACCACAGAATGAAGCCTTTTATGTATTTATTTATTTTTATGTGGTGCTGAGGATCGAACCCAGTGCCTTGCACGTGCTAGGCGAGTGCTCTACCCCTGAGCCACAACCCCAGCCCCAAATGAACCCCTTTTAGAAGGAGAAACTGAGGCTCAGAGATGTGGCAGAAATATTCCTAATGGTCCGAGCAGACAGGCAGGATGTAGACGGCAGACTCAAGCCTTGACCTCTAATTCCTGAACTGGTCCTCTGCCTCATTTTTTTTTAAATTTTTTTTTTGTTGTAGATGGACAAAATATCTTTATTTTTATTTATTTATTTTTATGTGAGGCTGAGGATCGAACCCAGGGCCTCATGTGCAAGGCACAACCACTCTACCACTGAGCCACAACCCCAGCCCATGCCCCATTTTTTGAGAACTCCTCTAAGACCAGTCCTAAAGCAGGCATGAGGAACTTAAATAATAACATTGGTATTAATACATTAACATTAATAATAATAATATTAAGGATATTAGTATGTTTTGCATATAGTAGCTCATTGCCTTTTGACCTCAACTCTATGAAGTAAACGCCACCATTATCTCATCTTTGAAAAATTATTATTATTTTTTGTGGGTGTGGTGCTGGGGACTGAACACAAGACTCACACATGCTAGGCAAGTGGTCTACCACTAAGCTAAACACCTGCCCCTATTATCCCATTTTATAGGTGAGAAAACTAAGGCAGAGCTACTAGACAGGGCCTGGGAACCCACATAACTAGTTCCTGCCTTAACCTGAGTACAGAATCCAAATCTGATCCACTGTCTTGCCCATCAGTGGGGAGCAGGGAGTGGGGGCTTAGAGATATTTTTGGGGAACCCAGGGCTTACAAATGTGTGTTTTCCTTCTACCTTCAGGAGGTCAGTATATTCACATGGGTCATGTGCATCCCCAGGGGCCTTAGGACTAGCCCAAGGTGAACTGTTTTGGTAGTGAGCTGGGTCACTCACCCAAGTAGAGATTGTCCTCAGCTGGGTCATCCAGGACCTGGTTAGAGGGAACAGACATGGGGATAGGGCTTGAGGAGGCATGGGGTGGAAAGCTCAGGCCTCTTTGACCTTGCCAGCCCCAGGACCCCTAGTATGCTCTGAAGTCACTTCAGACATACCGCAGGAACTATACAGGTGCCAGATAAGAGGGGTCTCACCCATCACTGACCATCCACCATCCTGGCCCACCACATGGCAACCAGCCCTTCTTCCTTGAGATGATGAGGGGCTCACTTTTTGCCTCTGGGGCAATCCCTCACCCTCAATGAGAACATCCCTGAGTAGCCAGAGCTGGGCCCTGATGCCTCCCTGGAGTCCCCACCCCAAGTCTGGCCTGCCCTCGGAGACTTCAGTCATACCTGCTCCCTTAGTGGGACCTGGGTCTGTGCCAAGCACCTCCCCCCACCCACCAGAAGCTACTCACAGGAGATAGAGCATGCTGGTCTCCCCATTGGCTACCACCTCCTACCTCGATCAGCTTGACCACATTCACATGGTCCAGCTTTTTCAGGATAGCAATCTCCTGGTACACCCGCTCCAGGGGCAGAAGCTGCTTAGCTGGCCCTCCCTGGGCAGCCTGGGACCCTCGTGGGGGAGGGCGACCTATGACCAGAAAAAGGAATCAAATCCTACTTCTAGGAGCTGGGCCTCTCCCTGGCCCTGTAACCAGCCTCAAGCAAGACTTTCACAAGACCATGATCTTGTCCCAACCCACCAAGCATATTCCATCCCCAGGCCTTCAACCACACTGTCCCCACTCCTAACTGAAACTAGCTGGGGACCATGGTCTCCTCTGCCCCCAGGCTAGCAGCTCCCAAGGACCAGACCAGATAGATACATACGTGGAAAGCCATATTGTTTCAGTAACTTCTTTTTAGAAAGAACTTTCATTGCCTGAGGAGAGAGGGACAGAAATGTGTCACTCAGCAATTAGGAGCTAGAAGAGGCTGGTTACATGTGGACTGAGGAGAAGAAGGGCACACTGGGCACCTGCCACTGGCACTGAGCATGTGGCTCAGGTATGTGTCAGACTGGGTAAAAAGGGTGGCTATATCTGATTCTAGGCCTTCCCCCCTGCTCCCTCAACAAGTCTTTCTGGAAGTCTCCCCTCAGAGGAAACCAGCCTCTGTTTGCACACCCCGAGGGTCAGGGAGTTAATTCCAATTGCACACCCCTAGGGATAAGGAGCTCACTCCCTTACCAGGCAGCCTGATCCTCTATCTCCCCAGCTTCTGCCCTAACCTCCAGGCTTTTAGGCCAACTTGCCAACACCTCCCTCCTATCCCCAGACTCACATAGTGTCTGTCTTCACTTTCATTGTAGGCCAGCCTCACCACGCCATAGGCACCCTGCAGACAGGAACAAGTCAGCTCCACTTGGACAGGACAACCTCCCCCAGGACCAGCACAGGAAATGGCCAGCCTGATAGCTCTGGTCCCCTCCCCTGTATCCCAGCTCCATCCCCAGCACCAGCTGGCTCTTGAGCACACATTTCTGAAAGACAGGGAAGGTACTTCTGTGCCGTGGGAGCTGCTCCTCCGGGCCCAGCACAGTTCCATGCCTCCCTCAATCTCTCTTAGTCATCCATGATGCACCCTGGGGGAGCCAGGAATCAGAAGTCATCTCCCACCTCCCCTTGGGAATTTCCCACAGATGATAAAAAACTTTCTTCACATTCAAGCTAGAGCATTCAGGCTCTGTTTCCCATTCTCACCCACAGAGGAAAAAGAAGAGTGACAAGATGAGGACCCTGAAGTATCTGCTGCTCTTCTCCTACCCTCAGACCTACCTTGCCAATCTCACTCTGTAGCTTGTACTGGTTCAGTTGCACACAGTCCTGGGGGGAAAGATGCAAGCATCAGATACAGCTTGATCCAGACCCAAGACCACTCCTACTTCAGGAGTCTGTTCAGGACCAGCCCTGCCTCAAGGTCCTAATTCCCAAATGCCCAGGTCTCACCAACATTTCAAGTTCCAACAGGGGAAGCTTGGTGGTTTCATAGCCACCCTAAGGGAGAAGCCTCAGATAACGTTTAAAAACATGGATGTGAAGCCCTGGCTATGCTCTGCTCCCTACGGAGTGAGGGGATAATGCATCAATTCCTGCTCGACTCTGGGTCTGGGAGAGTCCAAACTGTGAAAAAAAAAAAAAAAACAACAACCCAGGAGCAACTACTTCCAGAAGCAGCTAAATGAAAAGGTCTAAATTGCAGAGGCAAGAAATATGGGAGAAGCGCTTGGGGACAGAAGACAGCCTTGGTTCAGGCACAAAAAGCTCAGCCTCTGCTATCTGCAGTCAGCTCAGTACCCAAGTTCACTTTCAGATAAAAGTGGCAAGGACAGGGCCAGCAGGAGCCCAGAGGCTGGGAGCATGCTGGCAGCTTCTGAGTCAGAGCAGAATCTAAGAGGCAGGATTAGGGACGGAGGGAGGCAGTGAGCTGGAGAAGACTTAGGGGGTGGAGGTACACATCATCTATTTTTAAATCTCTAAGAGGACTTCTTAGGGGACAAGGGAGGGACCTATTTCCTAGGAGTGGGATGGTAAGATTCATAGGAGGCCTTTAGCTCAGATGGAGATTCCCTGGGTAAGAAGAGGCCATACTGTTAGGAAATGAGCTCTCCGACTCTAAGGGTATGCCAACTAAGACCATTTAACTATGCGGTACAAGATGGGGCAGAAAGGGGCCTTCACGGAGACCTACGGGGTGGGGGTAGGGGCTCATGAACAGTCCCTAGCTCTGCCCCACCAACCTCTGTGTCTGAGATGGCCACATGGTGGGACTCGATGGTGGGCCTCCGCCAGGCTCGAGGGGAGATGTGGCTGGCAGGCCCTGTGGCATAAGGCCCAGGATGGGCCTCCAGGCTGCTTCCTGCTGGCCGCTCCTGGAGGGAGAACTTCCTAGCTGAGAGGCTGGGCCGCACTTGAGGGGGTCTAGAAGCACTGCCAGGGATCACAGAGGCAGCTCTGGCCCGAAGCGGAGGGTCCACACCATTCCTGGCAGGCTCTGGGCCTCCATCTGTCTCTTCCAAGTGGGTCACGTCGATGGCTGCTACTCGTTCCACCAGCTCTGCTCGTGGGTCCTGGCAACACACGGCTGGGCCGCCCTCCATTGCCTCAGTCCAGGGGATCCTCTGTGTCGCCTTGTTGGGAACCTGAGAGAGAGGGTAGAGAAGGCTTCACTTCTGGATATCAAGCCAGCCATGGACAAGGAGGCCAGACCGAGACTCTCTCCCACTGCAGCCACAGCCCTGCAAGGTCCCACCTCTATTCCTTTGCCCTGGCTGCTCTCTTTGCCGGGGTTGTTAGTGCCCACTCTCAGGTCTGTTCCTACTAGCTGAATCCCAGGACCTCATCTGGCTGTGCTGCATGCCAGCCCCCTAGACCTCAGTGTCCCCACCTGCAAATAGACAGTTATTTCTGCCACGATTCACAGGGAAGCACAGTGAACCTGGTATTCTGGAGTCAGAATAGACAGACACGGGTAGAACAGTGGCCCAGCAGCACTGAGAAAGAGTCCAAAGCAGCTGGGCCCCACCCAGCATGCAGTCCAGTGACTCATCAGTCCCACCCCTTGATGGCAGAGCATTCCTGCCCCTGGAAGCTGGGCTGGGCTCTAGTGATGCAGAGGCTTCCCTGGTGCTGCAGGCCCAGCTACCTCCTCCAAGAGGCCCCCTTGATGTTCCAGCCTCCATTAGTCCCTCTCCCTGCTTCCTGGAAAACTTCCCTAGAACTCCTGCCTCTCACTTCCACTCCCATCTCTAGGACCATACAGTGAGACTGGTTACTCCCTTCCCTGCCCCAGCAGAGCCTCCAGTCCAGGACAAGGTCTGTCAGGGGAGGAGGCTGCCACTTGGGTAACTGTCAAGTGAGACTTTATTGCACTAAAAGGTCATTCCATATTTCTTCTGATTTTTCCTTCCAGCTGGTTCATGTGGCAAAAATGTGTGCCACATCCGCTCAAGCCAAGATGTTCCCTGGGCCCAGTCTCATACCCACCCTGGACCTACTGCAGAATCCCTGGATCCTCAAGCTAGGTGAAACAGAAGCCCCAGCTCAAGCCCCAGTCAACCTCCAGCCTCAGCCCTATCCCTTACTTCCTGCCATGATCTAAGCTACATACCCTACCCCCAGGTTGAACCCCGACTCTCACGCTCAGACTTCATCTTTGCCCCAAGATGCATACGGACCCCACCCCAGCCCAATGCCCCTCTCCTTCCTGTGCTAGACTCAGTATCTTCTCAGGAAAAGGAAGTGAGCAGAATCCTGACCCTCTGTATTTCCTGTTTGTTGGTAACTTCCTCTGTCCCCCACACTGACTTTGAGAACTTAAGTCTTTGGGTCTTATGAGTGTCATGCTTCTCTTTCACTCTTCACGTTCCCATCTCCTTGCTTTGATAAGGGTGTCAAGGAGGTGGGGCTGACCGGGTGTACTGGACATGGAGGAGCCTGGACTGGGTTCCAGTTCTGCCTGTCACCCTATTACAGGGCCATAGATACAAGTTCTTTGCAAATTTTAAGCCTCAGTCTCCCCGTCTGTACTGATACCACACCTTCCTCAGCAAGGCTTGGAGGGAGACTGTGGGTAAGGACACAGTCCAGCTCTTCTGCCTGACATTAGTGTGTTGAATGAGTAGAAGCCTGGAGGTGGTAGAGCCGATGTCGGCATGCAGAAGGGAAGAGGGAAGGAGATCCTGACTGACAATAGGAAAAGATGTGGAGGCTGGACCTCGAGAAATGATGGAGGGTGTGAGGCCTCCCTGGAGGAGGTAAGAGAGGCAGGAGTGATGGGACTGGAGCTCCAGAGGCTTTGGAAACCAGATCGCTTGCAGGAAGGAGGAGACCAAGGATGAGAGGAGATTCCATCCTGGCCAGGTGACCCCTACCCATCCCCCAGCCTCTCCCACCAAAATGCAGGCTCTACAAGATAAAGGCTTTGTTGAATGGATGGTTGCCATAGTGATCATTACAGCCCAGGCCCCATTACACAGAGGGGAAAGCCTCAGCAAGGGAACTCCAGCAGGCCCCAGGCCACACAAGGTGGATGGACTGTGGCTAGGAGCTCTGCTTCCCTGCCCCAGAGATGAGACAGGCTGCTCTGGTCCACAAAATTTGAATATGATTTCCCTAAGGTTGCTATCCTGCCAGAGGCCACCCTCCTTTAGCTCCCTTTCTCCTTTTTCTCAGATGGGAAAAGTGAAGCACAGCAAGTTCCCGCTCCCCAAGTGGTTATGAGGTGTAAAGGAGCTGACACCCACTAGGGACTCAGAACAAGCTTGCCTAGAAGGAAACTCTGTAGAAGTGAGCCATTTTGATTGCCTGGGACAAGCTGGGTCCCAGATGGATGCGCTGGCGGCAGCAGGAGGTGGCTGTAAGGGCTGACGTCAGACCCTCCATCCATCCCTCCCTCCAGCCTGGATCAAATTCAGGTGACTAAGCACGTCGCAAGGGAGACAGCCAGGGAGACCCGAGGTTCCTGCCGCGTGTCCAGGCGACAGGGCTTGTCGTCCAAAGCTGTGTGTGTGAGCGAGTGTGTCTGAGCATGAGAACGTATTCAAGCAGGACTGTGACACTCGCACACTGTGTCTGAGTGTCCACCCTTAGAAGTGCATATGCATGGAGACCAAAAGCTCTCAGTGTGGTCTGTGCGTACACAAGTGTGTTCATATGTACCAGTGTGCCTTTAGGTCTACATGTACACAGGCCCCAGGACTGGGGGTAGGGTCAGCACCCCCTGTGGCCATAGGATGCCCAGCTTAGAAGGTAAGTCCGGACTTGCCAATCAGTTCTGTCCCACTCGCCTGGAGCAACCCACTTGGCTTGTCCATGTCTCCCAGGCAAAGCCCCATCCTCCCTCAGGGGTCACCCAGGAGGTCTCTCAAGGGCCTTCCCAAGTTGGGGCCTTAGTAGACACTTTTGTAGTAACTGACTCAGCAGCTAACTAACTCAGCCATGTGGGCAAACAGAAAACTGGACAGGTTTTGACCAAGGCCCAGCAAGGGCTTCTATGGTCAAGAGGGACCTCCCAGCCATTGGCCAAGTGCTATGGCCAAGAATTCCTGTGTTGCCTGGGACAAGACATTGGGCTTCCTGGAGACTCAGTTTCCTCATATGTGAATCAGTCAGATGGCCACCGTCCTGCCTACTACCAGGGCCATGGAAGGAAGTCAGTGAGGTTTATAAACAGGAACGGTCTGGGACTGAGCAATGTGGGGCTTATGTGTCTGCGTCTAGAGGCCATTGAAAGAGAGCCCTCATGTGTAAAGTACAACCCACATCAGCCTCCTGACATAGGAATGGCCTGGCTTATACACACTCTTAGGCTTCTCCTCCCAGGCTGTGTCCCAGACCTCTAATCATCTGCCACTTCCAAGCATACAAGCTCCTGGTTTCAGATTCCTGCTTGACCTGGCCACCTCCTCAGAATGTGCCCCATTCAACTGGGCCCCTCACCAGAGGCACAGAGAACAGAGTAGACAGATCCTGCTGTCATCCATGTGGGTTCAAGTAGCCTGGCCTCAGGTGAGCACAAGTACCCAATCAAGCATCATTCTGAGTTTTGAAAGGATACTCTGAACCCCTGTGCCAGGCTGAGGTATGGGACTAGCCTCTGCCCAGGCAAAGGATGAGCAGCTCTGCCCAGCATAGGGCTGGCCAGAAGGGAAAGTTGCAAGTGGGTAGTAACCACCCTGGCCAGACACGAAAGGTACCTATGAACTGCCTCATTGGAGCCCTGTTTATGTTCCTGACAAGTGTCTGATGGCCTTGGCAATGGTGCCCTCCGCAGTTCCCACCCCCGCCTGGGATGACTCAGTCCCCTCAAGGAAGGCCCAGAAGTCTGGTGCCAAGTCATGCTTGAGGATGCCTGCTGTGAGGATGTGCCCTCCCACTACCCCTGGGGAGCTCCCAATTACCAATATGGGCTCTGTGTCTCATCACAACTAACCTAGGGTATCCCCTTGGCTCGCCCCAGGAGACTGACAGTCTCCAGGCCTCACTTCTCCCTCTGCCCTTCCTCACGCTCCACTCCTGGTCTGTGACTCTAGCCTCTCTTTCCATATTGCTGCCTCCTCCCCCTCCTCATTCTTGGGCAGCTCAGCTCCAACAGGGCCCTGAATCAACTCAGCATCTTCCCCCAAACCTGCTCTTCCTCCTGTCTCCATTGAAGAGGTGAGAACCACATCCTTCCAGTTGTTACTGGACCCAGGCCAGAAGTCAAAAAACCACAGGGATCTGCTCCCCATTCCCATCCTTGTTCCACTACCTCACACCTACTCTCCACTCCGGCTGCGCCACACAACTTGAAGCTTCCCAAACTGCAGATTGTTCTGCTGCCAGCCCTTTGTACAAGCTGTGCCTTCTGCCGGGAACACACCTCCCTCTCCTTTGCAGCCTGGAGGACAGCTCAGACATTGCCTCCTCTGAGAGCACTTTTTGATCTCCCTACTGCTGGCTGGGTGAGATCACCAAGTTAAACCCCTTAAAAAGTCCAGATTAAAAAAAAAAAAAGTCTAGTTTCTGACCTCCTTTCTAACTGTCCTTTCACTGCTTCTGCCACATGGGTCTCCGTGCTTCCAGGCTCACATCCCCATTCTATCCCATTTCCATCCTTCACACCAGTTGCTAAAGGAAGGATTTCTAACATGCAAATACAGCCATAGTTCTTTCAGACCTGGCCTTCCAGGAACTTGGAATCTGGGGCACAGAGGAACAGGAGACCTAACTTTAGACTAGGGCTTCAGGCTGGGGCACAGCTGGGAACACAGGTTCCTGGATTGCAAATCCAGTCATTCATTTATGCAATAACTGTTCATTGAACATGTGCTATATGCCAGGCACGATGCTAGGTGCAGGGAGATAAAGCAGTGAACCAAAAAGACAAAAGTCCCTGCTTGCACATAGTTTAATTTCTAGGAGGGACAGGATATAATAAATAAGAAACTGGGTAACTAATATGCGCTATGTCAAGTGGCATGTGCTATAAAGAAAGCTACAGCAGTAAGGGCGATCAAGCCTAAGGGACTGGGGAACACTACTGATTCAGTGCAGTTGGGGAAGACCTTGCCAGTGCAGGACTTGAGTAGACACCTGGAGGAAGTAATGGAGCAAGCAATGTGGTCACCCAAGAAGAGCACTTCATGCAGAGGGACCAATGAGTGCTAACTCCATGAGATGCGACAATGCTTGCTTTTTTGAGGAATAGCAAGGAAGCTGATGTGGCTGGAGTGAATAGGTACCTGATGTCATGAGGATCTAGATCTGGAGAGAAGGCACAGTCCACTGTGTTAGCCTCAGCGATGAATTCCTGAGATGATGCTGAAACTCTTTTTTGATCAACGAGGATTTTTTTTTTTTTTTTTTTTTTTTTTGGTACCAGGGATTGAACCCAGAAGCACTTATCTACTGAGCCACATTCCCAGCCCCTCCCCCCTTTTGGAGATTGGGTCTTCCTAAATTGCTTAGGGCCTCACTAAGTTGCTGAGGTTGGCTTTGAACTTGGAATCCTACTGCCTCAGCCTCCTCAGCCACTGAGAGTACAGGTGTGCACCACCTGGCCAGCCAATGAGTTGGATTTTAGCAGGGGATGAGAATGGGAATTCATGCAGCACATAACAGAAAACCCTCCCCTGGCTGGGACTCTGGGCTTGCTAGGGGTGTGGGGAGGAGCTTTGTGGACAGCCACCACCAGGCATCCAAAGCCAAGGAAAGGTTTTGAGGAGAGGAATGACTCAGTTGGATGAGGTTTAAAATGACTCTGGCTGCTGTGGGGACTAAGGATGAGAGACTGAGCAGGCAGAAGGTTCCCAAAATGTGGGGGGCCTAGGACACAGTGCTCAGTCTGTATGTGCTGAATGAAGGAGCCCAGGGCTATGGGGTACACAGGTGCCTCTTCCCAGGAGAACCTCAAGGACATAAGATGTATACTTCTCCCACACTTCTGAGTCCACCTGACAGATGCACAGTCCTGGGGAAACCCATCTTGGCACAGTCCTAGGATCTGTGGCCTGTGACATAACCCTCTCGGCACACTCCTGCAACACCCTCAAGACGTGCACGCCCATGTCCGCGTGACTGGTACTCATACGCCACTCCATCCTGAAATGCATCCCCCTCACACACAGGCACACTCCCGTGTCCACGTGACACACGCATACCCGCCTCCAAACACCACACACGGCTTCCCGCGCACGTGTGCTCCCTCGGAGTCACCACTCCTGTGCCCACCCGGCCCCAGAAACCACAACGCCAACCTCCGCCACTCGCCTCCCCGCCCCCGATCAGGGGAAGACTGCGCAGCTAAAGCCGCATCCGTCCCATTCATCACCCCCGCCCCCAGCTGTGGAAGGAAGACTCACGGGAGGGCCGTGGGAGGAGCGCTCCGCGGAGATCCACACGTGGGTGCACGCGTCTGGGCCCACTCGGCATAGACACGGCCTCCACTAAGAACCGGGGCAGAGTAGACAGTGCGCGGGCTACGGACGCAGTCCTAAAGACAAGAGCTGGGGGAGGGACGAGGATGGCAGGGGGCCCACCTAGATGCGGTCCTGGCTGCGGGTTTAGATAGAAGCAGGCTCCACGGGACACCCCGTAGACCCAGCTCCGCAGAGAGAGGGCAAGGATCCCTGAATGGGCAAGGTCCCAGCTGTCCTCACAGTCACAGCCTTGCAGACACCCCTCTCCCCAGCAGGCTGGGAGCAGACGATCGTTCAGGTATTCGAATTCCGGTTGCCTGCTCCAGGTACCCTTCTCACCGCCCCCTACCTCCGCCGTGGGGCACCAGTCTCTGAGGCCCGGCGGGCGGCCAGGCTCGCTCCCGCGGCGCGCGTCCCGCCCCGCCCGCCTAGCCGGGGCCGGGATCGCGGAGCTCAGACCGCCGGCGCCGCAGCTCCAGGCAGCGCTCGGTCCCCCGCCTGCGGCCGCGCCCGGTCGGCGCTCATTGGTCGAGCTATACTGCCCCCCCCAACACTGCCCAATCAGAGTCCAAGACTCTCGCCCCGCTTCCGAAGGGGAGGGGCCGCGGCGGGTGGTGGCTGGGGAGGGGCCCTGTTGCGGGGCCAAACCGCGTCACGCCCCCGGCGCCCACATATAAGCCGCCCGGGTTCCCCGAAATTCCTCAGGACGTGTCATGACCAGTTAACTGGGCCTGAAGGGTACGGGTGCTTCCCCCAAAACGCTTTGTTCCCTCTCCCCAGTCCTAGCCTGCAAGAGCAAGAGCGCCCCCTCCCTCTGGGGGTGAGGCTGGTGCGTGCTAGGGAGGGGCAAGGCGAGATTGGCGAGCAGAGAGGTGGCTAAGGCCTGAGCTGAGGAAGAAAGGCCTTGAATGGCAGCCTCAGGAGTTTAGCCTTCTGCTAGATGGGCAGGAGGTGGGTAGGGAGGCCAGAAGGAAGTTTAGTAAAGAGTGCTAGGGTCCAAGTGGGATTCTTGTTTGGAAAAGGACTCTGTAAACAGACAGCAGAGTCCTTTTCCAGATGAAGGGAACCCAACAGGACCAGGTGACCTTTCCAATGGTTATACCTGGGGACTCAACCCCTCACCTCTTCCCCGGGGAGCTCACCAACTCTTGGTTCAGTGCTGCTAAGTTTGTCACTAGTGAATCCCCACAGCACTACTTGCTTCAGAACTCCATATCATTACCCCAAACCTGGCTTCTTGTTTCCCTGTCTCAAACTGGAGCCAGGAACCTGCCAGTCACTTACAGCTTGTTTCCTGACCCAACCAGTATAGCATCAGCTTGGAATCTTAAATGTATAATCCCTGGAATCTGCCCATTTCTCTCCACCCTTCTTCCCCTCCCTTGGCTCAGGCCACTACCACTGTCTTCCACCTGATTACTGCAGCATCAACCTTGCTGGTTTCCCACCACCATCCAGACTCAGTCCCCACTTGCCTTTCTTCACCTGGCAGCAGAACAGTCATTCTGAAGTACAAGTTTAACCAGTCAGCTCCACCTGAGGAATCTTCCATAGCTGGCCATTACCCTGAGAATAGTTCCAGTCAAGCCCTCTATAACCACACTCCTAACCAGCTGCTTGCTTAAGCTCTTTCTGAGCTCAGTTCAATGCCCCTTCTGACAGGACACCTTCCCCATGACCTCTTCACTGCCCAGCTTGGTTAGCATCCCTTCTTAGGAACTTTATTGTACCCTCCTGTTTGCCTGCTTGTTGCCTATCTGAACCGGGAGCTTCTTGAGGGAATGGGTTGTGCCTAATAAATTCAGCACAATTTGAAACACTCAAGGGTGCTCAATAGATGTTTGATGAATGAGCAACTAATTGGATACGGCAATTAGGGAATGGAAATATGGGGCACAAGTTCAGGAAAGAGGACTGAGCCAAAGAGACACCTTTTGGGGTTGTTTTTTTTTTTTTTTTTTTTTTTTTATGGATGCTGGGGATGATCAAACCTAGGATCTCACTTGTGCTAGGCAAACTACCACTGAGCTATACCTCTGGTCCCTCAAAGAGACAGGTTTGAGAGTCCTCAGAAAGGACCCGAAATTGTTAATAGAGCCATGGGAAAAATATCACAAGCACAAATAAATCAAGCACGAAGGACAAATCACTTGCTTTTAAGGGGGAAAGAATTCTGTACTAGGTAGAATCAGAATTCTGACCTAAGTAACAAATCCAAACACATAAGCCTCAGAGAAGACAGGCCCGGGCTGATAAGGCAGCTCACTTCCACAAAGCCCTCCCAGGTGTGGCTTTCTCCACTCACTGCTCCGCAATCTCTAAGAGTGGCTTTTGTCCTCATGGCTCAGAATAGGGCTCCAGCTATCACATACATATTCCAGGTAGTGAGATGGAAGAAAGGACGAAGAACGGAAAGGTTCTGCACCAATTCTCTTTGAAGGAAATTTCCCAGAAGTTGTCATATGACACTTCCCCATCTACCTCATTACTTTGAACTTAATCACATGACCAGACCCAGTTGCAAAGAGACCGAACCGGAAATGCAACTTACATGAATGCCACCTACTAATGGTGGCCACATGCCCAACCAAAAATCCAGATTTGTATCACCGTAAGGAAAATATATATCCAGGGACAACTTACTGGCTCCAGTATCCAATGGGTGGATAAATCGAGGGAAAGAGCACTACTGTATGCCAGGCTCTGTGATACAGAGCCAGGAACCTGCTCTGTGCCTAGCACAGAGTCTCTCTTACCCCTACCCTAGCAGAGGCTATTATTATCCCTGAATCACAGAAGAGACTTGGAGAGTTAAGCAACTGGCCCAAGGACACCTAGTGAGCTCTGGCAGAGCTGCATTTGAAGCCCTGAACATCAGGCTGCTTGGGAAATCAGGACAGGGTGGATCCAAGGAGCTGTGGAGGGAATCTTTAGACAAAGAGGACTTGGGCCATAGCATCAGATGCCGACAGGCCAAGTGTCTGCTTGGATTTGGCAACAAGGATGCTGCTAGTAACCTTGGCAAGGGCATCGAGAAGTGGTGGGGGTGGAGGCCAATTGCAGAGGGAAGTGCCATCTAGTCTTTCTGAGAAGGTGGTAGTAAAGGGAGAGTGGGCAGATCTGCAGGGAGTGAGGGCCTGGAGGAGGGAGAAGAGGGGAACAAATCCAGAGATGGTATAGGGAGGAGGCGGCTTTTGCCAGGAGATCTCTGGGCTGGTAGAAGGCTGGATGCAGAGGAGGAGCCCTTTTCTGCTCATTCAGGAGGGAAGGGAGCAGGAGGTACAAAAGCAGATAGGGAGGAGAAGAAAGGGAGGGTGGAAGAAGGAGTTCCAGTCCTGTAAGATCTGCGTCATGGTTCTTGACTGGGGAAGAGGGCAGAAGGCCAAGGGTCCAAGGGAGAGGGGAGGGGCTGTCCAAATTGGTAGCCACTAGCCATGTGTGGTTATTTAGGTGAAATAAAAATAGCCAGATGAGGTGGCATTGGCCTATAATCTTAGCAACTCAGGAGACTGAGAAGGAGGATGAAAATTTGAGGCCAGCCTCAACAACTCAGTGAGACCCTATCTCAAAAATTTTAAAAATATCTTAAAAGGGCTGGGGATGGAGCTCAGTGGTAGAGCACTCCTGGATTTAATCCCCAGTATCACAAGAAAAAATAATAACAAAGTAAAGACTGCCCCCAGGGTTGCACTGGCCACATTTTAGGTGTTCAGTGACCATCTGGGGCCAGTGGCTACCATAGTGGACTCACTATGGTAGAATGTGTCCATCATTGCAGGAAGTCCCATATTGGATAGCAGGAGATCTCTGGGCTGTAGAAGGCTAGACCCAGCAAGATGGTGTGGATGCTTTGAGACTCTACCTGGCTGTGAGTCAGGACCTGGAGGGTCCACAGCAGGGCCCCTGGGGATCCTTCCACTTTGTTTACAGTCAAGGCCTTCCCTCCCTCTTTGGGGTTCCCTAGGTAGCCATCCCCTTCTTCATCCCCCATTTCATGAGGCCACTCCTGGGGTTTTCTACTTATCCCAGTGCTAGGCCTTTCACAGAAGCCGTGGGAGGAGCTTGTGGTGGGTTAGGAAGAGTTGCAGGGTTTGGGGCTGTGCCAGGATAGTGGCCCATGGACAGATGTGAGCTGACCCTGTTAGGCTCAGGACATGGGAGTCAGCTCACCACTACCCACTGGCAGACCCACAGGGGCTTCCATGATTGCTCAGCACAGCCTTGCATCCCACAGATGGGCACACTGAATTTCAGAGCGGTCTGGAAAGAAGGCAAAGACGGCAGAAATTCGTCCTCATTCCTTTTATTGTACTCCACCCCTCACTTTTCCCAGACCTTGTGTTCTGACAGAGCCAGGGAGGCCGTGGGAGCTGGAGTTGGCCGTGGGCAAGGAGCCCAGGATTCGGCTTAGGCTCCCATTCCAGCCTGAGGTAGCTGAGTAAGGATTTGTGGCTAGAAGGGATGTCCTAGCCTGACACACTAGGGAAGAAGCATTTCCCCATGGAGGTGACACAGCATGGATCATGTGTCTCTGCTTGAGGGTGTAGGTGTGTCAGATGGTTGTGTTTGCAGGGCCCCAAGCTGTTCAAACACAGGGCTGTGTGCATGTGGGTGGTGTGTACATGAGGGCCGTGTACATGTAGGTAGGTGTGCATGCACACGGGGGTGTGTGCGTGAATCACTGTGTGGCACGTGAACACACTACACACTTGCTGAGGGTATCTGAAACCCTGCTCAGTGTCCATACCTGCCAGTTGGTGCAGACCCCGTCCCAATCAAGAGCTCGGAGTCAAAAAATGCTAAGACAGCATTTCTTAAATGTAGGTCCCAAAATGTCCTTGATTCTTGCTATCAACACAGATCATTGTGGCCAGCATGGGGGTTTCTGGTTCAGGAAGTCTGGGGTGGACCCAGGCACCTGCATTGTCAATATTCTCCCCAGGAAATCTGAGGCCAGGCAGAAATAGGGCTGGAGCACACCTGTCTGACAGAACTTTCATCAGTGACAAGCACTGTCCAACATGGCAGTCACTGGCCACGTGTGTCTACCAAGCAGTCGAAATGTGACTCGTTCCATTGAGGAATTGAATTTTTTTATTTTATTGAATTTTAATTCATTTAAAGTTAAATAGTCACCTGTGGCTAGTGACTGCCATATTGGAGGACACAGATCTAGAGAAATTGAGGCAGAAAGATGGACAATGAGGGCCCCAAGAGATAAGCACAAAGCTGGGGTACCAATGTGTGAGGATCCCCAGGCTTTTTCGACCAGGAATGACTGAGACTGCAGTGGGGCTTTCTTGGGGTGGGGGGTACAGAGTTGGAGCCAGAGTCCTAAACTGCACAGGTCTATCCTAAGCTGCTGGTAAATGGTATCTGTTTGGCTAAGAGGGTAGGACACTGCATGGGAGACCCTTCTGCCCTTGGCTGGGACCCACCAGGGCCCCAGCCCAAGGCCAAGTGCTGCATCCAGTCAGGAGTCAAGGGCTCAGGGTCAGGAGGTCCTCATGTTCTCCTGCAGGCCCAAGGTGGAGCTGGTGGCTGCTGGGTCATGCTCGCCCTATATATGCATTGAGGGGATACAGGTCAGCCCCAGAAGTTGCTGCCCCCTAACCCCCACCCAGCACAGACACACAGGCCTGAGGTCTTTGAAGGGCCCAATTGAAGGAGTTCTCTTACCGCCTTTGGCCCCATGTCCTCAGCATACTTGAACTTCTTCTGCTTGTAGTAGTGCCTCTTGGGCAGGATGTGAAGTAGCAACAGATCACAGAGAACGGTGGCCTAAGGGCAGGGAGTGGCAAAAGGAACAAAGGAAACAGATACAGAACCTGGAGGAAGGTTCAGGACTTCCCACATCTCACTGCTGTCCTTGTCACTAAGGGCCCTGGCTGAATCCTGCATTCTAGACCTCAGTTTCCTGGTAGGGCACCTCGGGACCTTCAGGGAACCAAGAAAGCCCCATCCTACCTCTATCCTACCCCAGCTAGGCCTTGATGTCCTCAAATATACTGTGGGTGATATGGTGGACAGCTTGCTCAATAAGGATGGACAATTACAGTCAAGTTTGAGGATGAGGGACTTGCTACTGCTACTGAGATACAGAAGGGGGTGGGGGCAGACCCCAGCACAGTGACCCAGTGATCCCAACACTTACCACCCCGAAGATGCCAATCCCAGAGCCAATGGTGGTCATTGTAGGGATGATGTCAAACTTCCTGGCCTGGTGGTAGGGCCCAGGGCAAAGAAGGGTTAACTGTCAGAAGGCACTCAGCTGGAAAAGGCCAGGCTTGGGACAAGGGTCTTCCCGGCCCTCTCTTCTCAATCATGACATGTCCACTCTGCCTGGTGCCCAGGGATCTGATTCATCATGGGGAACCAGCTGCTGGTCAGTAGACCCAAGATTTTTTTGGTTTTGTTTCATTGTTTCTGGTGCTGTGAATGGAACCCAGGGCCTCACACATGCAGGGCAAGCACTCTACTTCTGAGCTACATTGCCAGCCCTCAGACCTGTGTTTGCCCTAGATTCTGCCCCCCTGAACCCAGGGACATTATGAGGGAGGCATGGTTACTGTCTGCCTGGACACCACCCATGCCCCACCTGTCATTAGAAATAGACCTGCTGAACAGATCCTGTCCTGTCCAACTTCTTATCATCCATAACTACAGATACCCAAAGGGCAAGATGTGTCTCAGTGGCCATCCCCTCATACAGGACACTCACCTTGCCATCCACTAGGATGTCAAAGCGAATCCCAAACACCTTGAAGAGGTGACGGCGGTTGGTCCCATTCTCTACGTAGTGCCTGGCAAACCTTGGGGAGGGGGCGAGGTAGCAAGAGAAGGTGATGGAAAATCGTCTTGGGTGTCAGAGCTTCAGGGACACCATAGTCCACAGAGGTCCATCTCCACAACATTTCACAAAGGGAGACTCACAAGCCACATTCTAGCAATGCCACACTCAGCCTCTGCCCTAACTCCTGCTGCCAGTGATTTCCCCAGGCCTCGAAGGGACTCAGACCAAAGGGCAGGGGACTCAGGCCTTCAAGATCTTGCTCCCTGGGCTGGGGTTGTGGCTCAGTGGTAGAGCACTTGCCTAGCGTGTGTGAGGCACTGGGTTCAATTCTCAGCACCATATATAAATAAATAAATAAAGGTCCATTGACAACTAAAAAAATATTTAAAAAAAGATCTTTTTCCCTGCTGGCTTCCTGGTTGGCCACCCCCACAGGATGGGAGCCATCCTCTGCTGCCCTCTGGGAACCCTTGTTCAGCCCCATGGGATTCTGGGAATAGAAAAGCCAGGAGGACCCTAAGGAAAGATGTGGTCCTGGCAGGCACCTGAAGTTGAAGCCTTCAGACAGTTTTTTCTCCCCATATAGCCCGTGGAACTCATAGATGGGTTTGCAGTGTCGTATGTGCCAGTCCAGGTCACAGTCCCAGTCGATGGTGATGCCGACCACCCCACCCTGTGAAGGAACGAACATAAGTGTTTAAGATCTGGAATTTCAGGACCAAGAAATTGTCTGTCTTAGAGCTGGTGCCTACATTTACTCCATGAAGAAACATTTTTTTAAATATTTTTCTTTTAGTTGTAGATGGACACAGTAACTTTATTTATTTATTTTTATGTGGTGCTGAGGATGGAACTCAGCGTCTCGCACATGCTAGGCGAGTGTTCTACCACTGAGCCACAACCCCGGCCCCTGAAGAAACATTTTTGACTGGAGAAAAGACAGTGGGGTGCTGCTTTGGGGTGAAGGTCCTGTCACCCTCTCTAGCGTCACCTCCTACTCATCACATTTCACACTCTAGCTTTCTGATCATTTCTAGAATATATCAAGTTCTTCCTACCTTAGGGCCTTTGCATATGCTATGCTTCCAGTTTTCCTTAAGGCTGGATTCTGCTCATCCTTTGGTCACTTGCCTGACAGCATCCCTGACCACCACACCAATATGTCCATTGTCATTCCTTCCTGCTGTACTCTTTGGGTTGGCTTTTGGAAACTTTGACACATTGTAATCATTTGTTTATTTCCTTTGATCATTATTAACCCCTCTCCTCCAAGACTATAAGGTCCAAGAGGATGGAGCTGCCTGGGCATTTGTCACTGACTTCTGAGTTTCCAGCACTCGTCATGAAATGGGAGGCAAGCAAATAGTTACGAATTAAAGTGAATTAAAGAGTGAATCTGTGGAAAGAGAAAACTTGAGAAAGTGAAGCTCTTCTGGGCCAGGCAAGGAATAAGCTGGGCAACAGGACAAGAGTCAGGAGGGACAGAGAAGAGGGGGCCGGGAGCTGAGCAATATGGCAGGAGGCTGCAACTGACAAATTTCCAATGGGGAGATTTTTAGGAATAAGGAAGAGTTTCATTCTATTTTGCTTTTGGTACAGGGGATTGAACCCAGGGGCCGTCCCCTACTGAGCTACACCCCAGCCCTTTTTATTTTTTTAACCTTGAGACAGGATCTTGCTAAGTTGCTGAAAGCTAGACTTGAACTTATGATTCTCCTGCCTGAGGGTCCATGGACATTGACTACAGGCAGCGCTTCAGCGCTGGCTCAAGTTCAGTTTTTAGGTCATTTGTGTTGCTTAAATATAAACTCCAGCCAGGCACGGCAGCGCATGCCTGTAACCCCAGCAGCTCAGCAGGCTGAGACAGAAGGCTCAAGAATTGAAAGCCAGCCTCAGCAACAGCCAGGCGCTAAGGAACTCAGGGAGATCCTGTCTCTAAATAAAATACAAAAGAGGGCTGGGGATGTGGCTCAGTGGTTGAGTGCCCCTGAGTTCAATCCCCAATACCAAAAAAAAAAAAAAAAAAATTGTAAACTCCAGTGGCCTGTGGGTGGAATCTGACCACGCCCATTGTTAGTGTAGTATCCGCTGTGCTTCTGCCCTACAGTAGCTGACCTGGTTAGCTGACCCAGAGGCCATGCAGCCTGCAAAACTGACAATATTTACTAAAGGGCTCTTGAAAGAAAAAGTTTGCCCGACCTCTGCTGAAGTCAAGCATGTCATGAGTGGGGTTCTATGGTTACATCACAGAAAATGGACAGATTTCCATTCCTAAATAGGCAACTGCAGGAATACTAAGGAGCACCTGAGAACAGGACGTAGGCTCACCAGGTGCCAGGCAGTGCTGAAGGGCTGGCCCAGGTTTGCACTCGAGACAACCCCAGGAGACTGGCACTATTAGAGTCCTCACGTGACAGGTGCTGAAACCCAGGCTCACTGAAGTTAAGACACTCATTGGAGATCACACCGCCTACTAAGGAGCAAAGCTGGGATTTGAACCCAGTCTCCCAGGTCCATGTCTATTATAAGAGACTGCTTCTCTCAGAATACCAGGGGACTGTGAGTATCACGGGACACAGATTTCTTAAAGTCATGGGCTATGGAATTCATTCTACTTTTTACCTAAAATTTTAAAAATAGCAGGACCCTGCAGGTATGGCTCTTTTAGAGTGCTTGCCTAGCATGCACAAGGCACTGGGATCCATTCCCTGAACCCTGCAGAATAAAATAATAGCAGGACATCAGCAAACATCCAGGTGATGTCTGCCCACATCTCTTTATTCTGGGCACCTCTTCTGAGCCGTGTCTAGGCCAAGCCCTGCTGAGGACACAGGCCTGATCATCAGGGGCCCAGTATTAGGGGACAGACTCATACATATACTGGGCCTATACCAGGGAGGATTAGGAAGATGAACTGACCCTGAAAAACCTTTACTCTGCCCTGAGCCAGTGCTCCCCTCTGCCTGGCACCCCCTGCCATACCTTGACAGCCAGCCTACTGAAATCCTGGCCGGACTCCTGCACTATGTAGCTGAGGTTGAATAAAGGGCACAGAGGGTGCAGCTTCTTGTCGTAGAGGCAGGTCTTCATGTAGCTGGCATTGACCTCCTCCACTAGGTTGTTCCTACGGGGGCAAAGGGCACTGGTAGCAGCCATGTGCCAGCTGGGAGGGTGGCCACCCTGCCCTGTAGCTCTGGAAACCCTCCAGGGCTTCAGAATGCCCCTTCTGCTAACCATCCCAGGAACCCCAACCCAGGCTTCCCCCTCTAGAACCAAAGCAGCCACAATGGAGGGGGACAGCTGAAAGCATCCCAAGAGCCCGAGGAGCCGCCTGAGCGCTGCCCACGTTTCCCACGCACCTCTTGACCTGGAAGCGTGGAAAGCTGATGCTGTTCTTGATGAAGAGGGTGAAGTTCTCGGCCTCTCGGAGAAGGGCAGGGCTGGGGGAGACTGCACTCACACACCGCCCCTCCCCAGGAGTGCCCCGCACGACCCCAGGGCTGGGGACGGAGGACACCCAGCTGCTCCCACAGCCTGGCATAGGTGGGGCGGGGCTGGGAGGGGGGGCTTTGGCCCGAGTCACATGGATGTGGTCAGGACAGGGTCAAAAGAATGCTGACCAAATCCATTCCAGATGCAGTTGCCCCTGCATCTGGGCTGGGACCCTGCCCCCAAGTCCCTGGAAAGACAGGGCATTGGTTACCTTGGGATGTTGTCATCCACCTCCACGGGGCACCAGCCAAAGATCTCACACGTCTGCACAGTGCTGTTGAAGGCCACACACTTGCCCGTGCGGATGCCTAGGGTGAGGGAGGAGCCCCTTGGTGCCCACTCCAAGCTACGGGTGTAGAGGAGGCCTCTCAGGTCCCTCCCACGGGAGCTCCCTGTGATGGGACACTGACAAAGAGGACTATGAGGACAGAAATAGGGCTGGGTCTGGGGCAGGCAGCCAGGCCAGGATGACAGGAGAGAGAGAGCAAGACATGGGCAGGGTGTGGAGAGAAGCGGGCTGGAGGGCACAGGCCCTGGAGAGGGGCCCACAGAGGTACTAAGAAGAGGCTGAGCTTACCTTGGGCCTTCCTCTTTGCCTTCCCTGGGGTACAGCCACTATTGTTCTTACACGTGCCCCCTTCGGGGTTCTGGGAGAAGAGAAAGCTGCTGGGCCTAGGCCTCTGGGGTATGGTCCTGAGAAGAACCCCTCCCATCCCTGGGGCCTTTGGCAGGCATGGGTGGACTCTCAGAATCTTGGGGGTGACCCGCGCTCACAGCCTCTTTCTCCCAGTCCCCACCACTCCGGGTCCATGCCCAGCTGCCTATCACTGATGTGAGCTGGCAAGGGGTGGAGAGGGTGTGGGGGAAAGGAGGTGGTACTCAGACATGGCATCCTGCTGGGCACAAAGCCAGGTGGAAGGCTTGGCACTGCCAATGGTGGATGGCTACTTTGTGTGACTCTATCTATGCCTGACATTCTACCATTGGGTGACTAAAGGAAGTCTGTCCCATGTCATCTCCAGTGCCCAAGGGGACTCCTCTTCCATGTTATTTTCCTTTGTGGGGGATCCAAGAAGGGGGCAAGCAGAAATCCTCACCTCTGCACAGTAGTTTTGAGCCTGCTGGGGGGTCATGATGAAATTGGTCATGACCACGAAGGAGTTGTCCCCCTGGAAATGAAGAACAGGGCTGGGATCTGGCACAATAGCTCCTAGAACCCAAACACGGCCCCTATATGCCCCTGGAGCCCAGCAGCCTCCACGCCCCATTATGTCACATGGGGTGATAGTACCAGGCTCATAGTTCAGGAAACTGAGGCCTAGGGAGAGGAAGGAGCTGGGCTGGTTCCATGAGAGGGACAGAGCCCACCAAGTCAGGCCCTGAGGGTGGAAGGTGTGGCCCCGAGGTGGCTCACCTGTGCTGGGAAGACGTAGTCGGCCTGGTCCCAGACCTGGAGTTTGCTCTGGAGCTCAGTCACGGCCAGGCCTTTGAGCTTCACAGACACACTGCTGATGAGGCCCCCTGAGGTCTGGTAGCCCTTCTCGTACACAAATACCCACCTGCAGGGACACAGGGGACTTATGGTCCTGGGCACAGCTGGGTGGGCCAAGGATGGCAGCAGCTCTGTGGGCTTCTCTCCTTTCTGGCACCTGCTGGATGTGTCATGGCTTTCTGTTTGCCCTCCCCAGATGCCTCTCTGATCCACTCTCTGCTTCAGAAGCTCTTGGACCGGAGGCAGAACAGCCCACCTGCCATCCCCTGCTGGCCCGAGCCTGAAGTTCCACCATCTTTTCAGAGCATCCCAGGGAGGAGACCTTCCAGATTCCAGGAGCAGGGTGTACCTGTGGGCCAGCCCTTGGGACCTCCAATCCTCTGTCCCAGAATGCCCCTCCTTTCCTGTGCTGTGCCTGACACAGCATGATGGCTCTGAGTCTGGCCACTGGTGTCCAGTGGCCTGGATTTGAACCCCAGCTCCACTCCTCATTGGCTGTGTGATTTGGGGTAAGCTATCCAGTCCTCCTGTGCCTCCCCTTCCTCCTCTGCAAAACGGGAATAATAATAGTGCTTGTAATTTGTGTTAGATGAGTCAATGCATAAAAAACACTGGGGACTGCTACAGAATAAAAGCTATATAGATATTATTATTATTATTATTATTATTATTTGTCGTTGTCGTCATCATCATCATCATCATCATCATCATCTCAGCCAGGCTGGGATCCCCTGGGAGGGGGAACAGTGGGCATGGGGACATGACCCTTTGAAGGACTTAAAGAATCCAGCCCCCTAGCCTCGCCCTTATGGCTCAGTCTGGAGGTCTCCTGGTTTTTTTGGGAGAGGTTCTGGCCTTCCATTCCCAAAATTGAGAACCACTGTCCCTTTGTGCTGACACTGTTAGTCTGAGAGGTTGGGTGAAGCTGACCTCCCTCCGAGCCCCAGGGGTGGGCACATGGCCAACACTCACCAATCAATATTTCATCTCCCTGGCAGCAGTGATGGATGGCATGTGACCAGGGGAGTATCAGCAATGAAGCCAGGATTCAGGGGGAGAATTATTGGGAAAGAAATACCCTCTCTGCCCGGGGACTAAGCAGGGTGGAAGCAAGATCAAAACCTCAAAGACATCTTGGCTGCTTCAAAGAAAGAGCAACCTTGAAAATGAAGCCACCTTTGAGGAAGGCTAAGACAGGAATTGAAAAGGGACAGATTCCTGACAATGTTGTTTTAGACCTGGATCCAGCAGGCCTGAAGCACACTTGGAAAAATCTACTTAAGGTCTGTTCAGTTGCATAAGCTGATCAGTTCCCTGCCTTTATGTAAACCAGGTTGAGTTTGGTTTCTGGATAATGCTTCTTTCCAGGAGTGAGGGTACTGTGTGGATGTGTGCATGCGTCTGAGAGAGACCCGTTAGAGTACGTAGCTGTGTACTTCCAAGAAAACCTGCATCCACCTGGAGGTAGATGTGTTATGTCTCCTCCGTCCCTCACCTGTCAAGCTCACCTCTGTCAAGCAAGCTCAGGCCCTCTACTCCCCCGTCCTGTTCCCCAGAGTTCAAGCCTGATGACAGAACCTCCAGGGCTCTCAGTTCCAGTGAGGCAGCTCACCAAGGTCCCTCCTGTCCCCACACAATGCACCCTTCCTTCTCCAAATCCCTCTCCCAGCCTGCATCAGCACCAAGCTTCTCCCCGACATCCCCCACTCCACTCCTGGCCAAGCCTAAGCGTGGTCACTGCTGCCCCCTGCAGGTCTCAGACTGCATCAGGTGAGGCATGACAAAGGCCCTCCAATAGCGTCCTGAGCCGGAACACTGCCTCCAGCAGCATCAGGAAGAAGGGACGTCACCCACCCACCCTCCTTCAGCCTTCCCCTAGGAAGGCCTCTGGCTCTGCACCCAAACTTGAAGGAGCTGTTGTGGAGGATGGGGGAGCTGCTCCCTATTTTAAGCCCTCCTGCAGGAAAGTCACTGGCTTCCCTCTGGGAGCCCCATCCCAACATCCCAACGGTATTTCTCTTTTTGCCCAATACCAGCTCCCCACATGGTAGATGGGGAAACTGAGGCCTGGGGAAGTGCCCCTCCCTAAATTCAGAGGCCAGGCAGGAGGCAGCTCCCGGGCTCTGCTTCCCTCCACTGAGCCACACTGGCACCAATGCGACTCCCGGGAGCCGGGCCAGGTTGCAAGATGCAACGAAAGCAGAGTTTCCTCTGTCTGCCCCTAGGGCTGCTGGTCTTGAGGGTCAAAAGAAAAAGTCAACTCTGGCATTAATGACCTCAGTTCTGGTAATAATAGAATGACCATGGCGCCAGCCCTGCCCCTCCACAACCATGCCTTGACCTGGCCTATGGTCACCACCCTGAGAAGGCCACCAAGGAGGTCTGAAACCAAAGACACTGGCACCTTCAGAAGTTCCTTCCCTTCCAGAAATAATCTTTTCCAATTTTTCCACCTCTCTGGGGGCTCTCTTCTCCAGCTTTTCTTTTGGTAGAAGAGGAAATGGCGATTGACTCGGATTCCCATAGAAACCCTGCCTTTTATCAGCTGTGTTGCTTCAGCCTACAGACTAAACTTCTCTGAGTCCTGATTTTCTCCATAAAACAGAGGTGATGGCACTACCTCAAAGATGCTGTTCATTCAACAAATATTTAGCGAAGCCATGTACTCAGTCCTGGGGTGGGCCCCTGAAGCAAAGGCATGTAGGTAATTGGGGGAAGTTTCTGTGAGTTCTCATTAAGGAAATGAGCTTTGGGTCTGGCACAGCAGAGACTCATTAAAACTAAAATCTCAGACTGGGAGTATAGCTCAGTGGTAGGGTGCTTACCTTACATGCTAATGTGTGAGGCACTGGGTTCGATCCTCAGCACCACATATAAATAAATAAAGATCTATTAACAACTAATAAAATATTTTTAAAAAACTAAAATCTCTTATTCCCACTGTCTCTGGTCCTCCTTCACTCGTTTCCTTTCCCTGTGCAGCCATACTCTTTCCCTGGCTTCCATTCTCAGTTGTGGGAGAGCCCTGTGTGAGCTGTCAAAGACACGTGACACCTGGAATTTTGTTGTCCCCAGATTCCTGTCTCCAGATCTCTGCTCACCCCAAGATTCAGTTCTGCACATCCATTTAGTCGTTCAACAAACATTTATGTTTCGAGTCCATATCGTGCGCCAAGTACTGTCTAGGCAAAAATAGGCAAGTGAACAAAATAAAAATCGTATACTCAAGAAGCCTATGTACAAGTCAAGGCTCCAGTCGATTGGTGACTCCCCTCCCCAGACATCTCACAGGTACCTCACCTGCAACTGGACCCTTTGCAAAACAGTCCTTCAGTGACTCTAAAAGTTACACACCGATTCCATTTGACACAATCCCACTAGTAGGTACCTACCCAGGAGAAATAAAAACATATATCCAGCCTGTCACAAGGGCTCACACCTGTAATCCCATAGACTGGAGAGGCTGAGATAGGAGGATCGTAAGTTTGAGGCTAGCCTCAGCAACTTAGTGAGACCTGTCTCAAAATAAAAGATAAAAGGGCTGGGGGTTTGGTTCAGTGGTAAAGTGTCCCTGGATTCAATCCCCAGTACCCCCCCCAAAAAAAATCCATGTTAACACTAATACCCAAATATTTAGGACAGCATTTTTCTTTTTTCTTTTTTAAACAGAGAGGGAGAGAGATAGAGAATTTTAATATTTATTTATTTATTTTTAGTTTTCGGCGGACACAACATCTTTGTTTGTATGTGGTGCTGAGGATCGAACCCGGGCTGCACGCATGCCAGGCGAGCGCACTACCGCTTGAGCCACATCCCCAGCCCGTAGGACAGCATTTTTCATAAGAGCCAAGAAATTGAAAGAATTCAAATATCTGTCCCCAGATGAGTGGTTAAACAAAACGTGATATCTCCAATGGAATATTATTTAGCCATAAAAAGGAATGCAGCAGAGGCACAAATTACAACCGACATGGATGAACCTTGAAAATATTATGGTAAGAGAAAGAAACCAGACGTAAAAGGGCATGTGTCATGATTCTATTTATGCGAAATGCCCAGAATAGGCAAAGCTGGCTGTGAGAAAGGGAAAAGGGGGGTGATTACTAAAGGAGTATAGAATTTCTTTTTGGAGGAATGAAATGTTAGAGAAATTATAGTGGTGCTGGAGGCACAACTTCATGAATATTTAAAACCACAGAATTGTATTTCTTAAAGGGATGAAGCGAGGATGTAGCTCAGTGGTGGATTGTGTGCTTAGTACATGCAAGGACCTGGGTTCGATTCCCAGCACCTAAAATTAATTAATTAATTTAAAGGGGAATATTATGGTATATGAAATCAATCCAAATGCAAAGTACTAGCTACAAAGTACTAACCACAAAAATTCAATTGGCCCAGCCAGGCACAGTGGCCCATGCCTGAAATCCTAGCGACTTGAGAGGCTGAGGCAGGAGGATAGAGAATTGGAAGCCAGCCTCAGTGATTTAGCAAGACCCTGTCTACTGGGGAGTCTTAGCTCAGTGGTTAAGTATCCCTGGGTTCAATCCCTGAGACCAAAAATAAATAAATAAAAATTCAACTGGCCCAACCTGAACTATTTACCCCACAGAAGAGCCTGAACCAAGTGTGGGCACACAACCAGGCCCCTCCAATCAGGACATTCCATTTTCTTGACCACAATGATCAGTTCTTGGAGGGGCACATGTCCCAACCCCCTCCCCCCTAAGAGTTGGACCTGGGACTTTTGCCCGAACCCTGAAGGAAGGAGATGCTCTTGCACCTTGGGAGTAGCTAACCTGTGGGGATGTCAGCGTGGATCTGCCGTTTTGCCACCATGAGGATAGAGAGCCTGCCTGATGCCTCCATGGTGCCTGAGCACGGTGCCTCCTCAGAAGAAAGCAGCGCCAGATCCTGGATAGCATCATTTGAGAACCAAAATTGGACCAAACTGGATTCCTCATTTCCCCCATAGAATTTACCCCTCTGTGTTCTTGTCATAGAGGGTCCATCCAGGCCTGAAGTCCCAAATGATCTTTCAATTATATTATATAAATAATATATCAATTATATATTATTTATATAATTTATATAATACCCCACCCTTGCCAGACACTATCCCAGTGGCTCGGGAGGCTGAGACAGGAGGATCACAGATTCAAAGCCAGCCTCAGCAAAAAGCGAGGTGCTTAGTGAGACCCTGTCTCTAAATAAAATACAAAATAGGACTGGGGATGTGGCTCAGCGGTCGAGTGTCCCTGAGTTCAATCCCCTGTACCCACCCCCCCCAAAAAAAAAACCCAAATCATCGTGCCTTCTATACCAGTTTGAGTTTATTTTGTGAGAACTAAAGTAGTTCTGGCAAACCTATCCTCAGCTCTTCTCTTTCCCTCTGCCCCCACTGTGTCCTGCCTCAGGCCCCTGGCAAAGCACTCAGAATGGAGAAGATGCTGCAGAAATAGCCCCTGTGTGACTCCTTGTGACCATAATTTGTATCTGTCCTTCTCTCAGTTTTGTACACTCTGTGATCCACTTTGTGATCTCTAAACACCTGTTTTTTGTTTTGTTTTGTCTTGCTTTGTTTTTATGGTGCTAGGGATGGAACCCAGGTGTGCTTAACCAGTGAGCCACATCCCCACCCTTTTTAAATTTTTATTTGAGACAGAGTCTCACTAAGTTGCTTAGGGCCTCGCTAAGTTGTTGAGGCTGGCTTTGAACTCATGATCCTCCTGCCTCAAGCTCCCAAGCCATTGGGATTACAGGTGTGCCCCACCATGCTCGGCTGACCACTTGATTTTAAGAGCTCTGCATAGAGGTACAAGGGACAAGTGAGGACTCTAGTGAGAAGAGGCCCAGAGGGGCCAGAAAGAGAGCCAAGACCAACTCTGCCCAGCCTACAGCCGCAGGCCTTTTGTCCATGGCTGGGGGAGGCCTCTTAGGAACCCCTCCCCAAGAGGGGGAGATCCTCTTGGGGACCCTCCTGTGTACCTCAGCCAGCATCCTTCTCCTCCTCCAGCCAGACCTCCCTAGACAGGAATGTCCCAGCATGCCCCTAGGACATACCTGCATAGTAACGATACCATATACCTCCAGTGACAGAAATTTCATCTCTCAGAAAACAGCAGTATCTGTGAGACCACCTTACTGTAAGCCAAAAGAGGCCCAGCCTTCCAGACCCTGAAGCCCACTGGTCCCCTCCACCTGCTTGGACCTCCTAGAAGAGCATGCCCAGTGGAGACCTGTGGACCTGTTCCAGTTCTCAGCTGCTCAGCTTCTCTGCCTCTGCCTCAGTAACTCTATCCCTAAGGTTCAGGGTCTCCTGCATCTGAGTTGTGCTCCAATGTTTGTCCCCTGTTCAGCTCCGTCTGTGCCTACCCACCCCCCTCCCATGCTTTGCCACCCCTGGGACCTGGGGATCTGAGTCTCCTCCCGTGTTCTCTCCGTCTGTCCTGCAGTGCTCATGGGACCACGCACTCAGACAGAAAGGGAGGGTGCTCAAGCCAAAGCTCATCATCCTCAGTTAAGAGAGAGTCGTCCCCTCCAGCTCCTGCCCATGGGACAGTTGGGAAACTGAGGCCTGAGATGCCAAGACTAAGTCTAGGCTGCATCAGGGCTTCTGTCTGCGGCTGGGACCTCCTGGATGCGAGGGTCAGTGCAGCACTGGGAGGTGGCCAGATGAGGGCGACAGAGACAGCAGGAGCCGCAGCCCAAGCGAAGCAGAGCTGAGGCGTGGTCTTGGGGGCAAGGCAGGAATGGAGGGCAATCTCGGGTGTTTCAGTGCCCCTCTCTTGGGTGCTTCCTTTCCAGGATATTTGACTGTCTTTAGAGCCATGCACCTGGTTCAGATCCTGGTTAGCCTCTTTCTAGCTGAGGGCCAGCTAGATCCCTGTGCTGGTGAGCCCCACGGACACTGAGAAGGACCATGTTTATTTGAAAACTGAATAGACTGTCCTGAGAGGGAAGATAGCAAAGGAAGGAAGTAGTGAGATCCTCATCACTGAAAAGTATCTGTTCAAGCTTGGATGGCAGCTGGGGCACACCCTGCAGCAGGTACATATACTGTCCCTCAAACTTTGACAATCTGTGCCTAACCCACAAGAGGAACCTGGTGCTGCTTACAGGGCCTGATCTGAAAACAGAATGGGGAGCCCTCGGGCCAGAGTGAGGGTGACCTTCCCCCAGCCTTTTCTGGTGAATGTCAGGCTGGACTTTGGGGAGTGATTTCTCTTCCCTGGAGGGTCAGGAGTGAAGCTGACAGTGGGCTTGTAGATCTGTCCGTGCCTGGTGCTCTGCCATCAGTACCCATTAGAAAGTTCTGCAGCGGCCTTGTGATGCTGGGAAAGAAGGGCAAGCAGAAGCCCGGGTTGGGGGGGGAGGTCTAAGTCCTAAGCTTGGCCTTGCTACTGACTTGCAGTGTGACCTGGAAACCCCTCGGCTCTTCTCTGGTCCTCACTTTCCCTTGCAAGCTCAACCAATATCGAAGATGTCAAATTGGTTTGTGAACAAGAGGGAGGCAGAGGCCAAAAGACACCAGGGGGTCCTGGCCTCAGCCCCATCTGATCAGGTCTGAGACTATTTGGGATGCCCGAAGTTTTGGGGGGACCAGAACTATGTGACCACTGTTTGGGCCTCCGGTCAACCCACCCTGGGCCCCACTTGGCAGTATAGAGCCACAACAAAAATGAAGGATGGGTAGATCCCTCAGAATCACACATCACAGTCAGGCTAGGGCTTCTGGGTCCCCAGGTCCCCAGCAGGAGGTACCTCCTTCAGGGTTCCAGGGGCTCTAGGAACCCCCTGCAGTCATGTGAGTGGATATGATATACCATACACAGGGGACAAGCATCAGTCAGACTCAGACACAGCCAGGGCACATACCCATGGGCACCCACCCAGATACTTGGAACATGGACACGGACACAGAGCTCTGGGTAGGACACGTGCATCTACATGACACAGGCATATGTGCCCCTGCGGCACACATGTGCAAGCTCCTGCCAGACCTGTCTTAACTTCTAGGACAGCCAGACTGACTTTAGGAAAATGGCCTCTGCATGGTGCCCAGCCCAGTCAGATGACAGAAGGAATCCCACCTGGCCCCACCCTGTACCCTTGGCTCAGTAGGACAAGTCCAGAGATGCCCAGAAAGGAGCTGAGCTGTCATCCCATCCCCGGGAGCAGAGCTGACCTCCACCATTCAGATACCAGGTGTTCAGAATTTGAGGGTTTCTCTGCTCCCAGGGCCTCAGATATCTTAGGATAACCCTAATTTAGACAGGGAAGGTGGGAGCAGAGCCTGTCCATCTCTGGCCTGTGAAAGAGGATATGGCCTCCGTCTCAGTAGTAGTGTCTGGTTTGGTGGGAGGTCAGAGGTAGAAGAAGCCCTGGCCGTGAAAGCCACTCACCACTTGAAGGAACTCAAATCCGAGTCAGTTCCTCAGAACCTCCATGTGCCCCAGGCAGGGTGACCCCTCTTGCCCCAGCATCCCCATCCTGACAGTGAGTTAGCAACGTTTTCCCTCTAACTAAACGGCAAAGCGGCTGACCAGGAGGGCTTCCGGATGGATGGAGAGAAAGAGGGCTCCTTGGCATCAAGGAGAGCATCCCAGATCTGGGAGGACAGAGCCAGGCTGGGGGCTTCTGCGTGAAGGTGGTGGTGAGGGGTCCCAGACTCACCCAACGACGTAGATAAAAACCACAAGCTGGATCAGCCGGAAGACAATGCCCACCTTCTTGTTGCGCACCAGCACCATTCGGGGGGTGTCATACTCGAAGAAAAAGGCAGCCAGCTTATCCTGCAGCCTCCGTGCCATGGTGGGCCAGGTTGGGGTTCAGGACTGAGCCCCCTGCACACCTTTGCTGTTAGGACACCCACGTCTACAGCGGCAGAGCTCCTGAGGGCTTCTCACCCCCTTAGAGAGAGCAGAGCAGGGTAGGTGAGGCCAGAGGTCAGGAGTCAGAGGTCAGCTGGAGAGATGCATGGGTTGAGAGGGAGAATCCTTGGGTGCTCAGAACAACTCTGGGCCCCTGGCAGGCAATGGACTGCAGGCCAGCAGTGCCCGTGACAAATAAATTCCCAAAGATAGACAGAGGCGGGGCTGATGGGGCCACCCAGGCCCAGCCCCACAGCCCCTCATGGCTCCGCCTGGGCCCTGCTGGGCCTCCGGAAACAGAAGCTGTTGGCCGGAAACCACCAGCCACCAGTCACACAGGAGCAGAGATAAATCTATCACTTCCCCCAACCTACCCCCAGAACCTGTCAGGACAGAGCTGGAGGATCTGGCCAGACCCTGGGGGGAAGCTGGGGTGGGGTCAGACTAGAACACCCTCAAAGTCAGAGACCATCCGCAGCCCCACACAATGTCACCTGCACACTACCCCTAGGAGGGCAACTCGGTCACTGGGGCCTATGGGGAGAAGCAGAGAGCACTTCAGTTCCCGCTGCCTGACACTTGCTGAGCCTGCCTGCCCTGTCGTAATGCACCACCTGCTACCACCTGTCCCTGTGCTGAGCCTGCACTGTGCCCAACCAGCTTCAGCTTTAGGCTGGTACCTCCCCTCACCACCTTCCCCTTTCTTTCTGTCCTGCCCTGGCCATACCTCCTGACCTCTCCACACCCCAATTCGTGACCAGCAGATGGAGAGAGAGGGAGGCAGATGCCCAGACAAAGCAAGGACCACCCTTGGTCACACATTGCCATGGGGCCTGAAGTCCCAGCAGACATCCTCAGACATCCCTGGGTCTGCCACTTATTGGCAGTGGGGATCAGGAGCGTGGCCTCGCCTCTCTGAGCCTGCTTCCTCATCTGTAGAGGGAGTGATGATAATGGTACTTGTCTCAGAGGTTGAGACCCATCCCTGGGGGATGGGTCCTGACAACACTGAGGACAGAGGTCTTGAGGACACTGTTGAGTTTGGAGTCTGGCCCTTCTGCAGCCTCTCCCCTCCCCAACAGTAATTCTGGCACTGAATCTGGGGCCCCAGACCCCAGAGCTGGAGACTTCCTTACCCCATGCCTAATTTTGCAAATGATGCTCAGAGGGGAGAGATAAGTGTCCTAAGCTCTCCATGGGCAGTATTGGAGGTTCAAGCTTGAAGCAGGGGCCTCCCAGCCAGCCCTTACCTCAAGAACTCTGTCCAGGATGCCCCCACCCCCCACCCCACAGGGCTGATAAGGAATCTTCTTCCTGGCAGGCCACTAGCTGGGGAATTGCTCTGGGCGGGGAGCCAGGCCCTGGGGCTGGGAATCCTGGCTGCCCCCAGAACCAGCATGAGCAGGGTTGCTTTCTGGACAGCAAGAGGCTCCCAAAGAAGGCAAGCCCACAGCTCAGGCCCATCCCTCCTCGTGAAGGAGAATAGCCTCACCACATGCAGAGCTGTTGCCGATCCAGTGGGGATAGAGAGCTCAGGGCTCAACTGTTCGTCGCCACCTTCAAGGGGAGTTGGCAAGAACCACATCCTGCAGTTTTCTAAGGAAAAAGATCCAGAGATTCTTGGAGCCAGAGCTGTGGTTGGCGGCATATCCCCTTGGCCTGGTCTTGACCCCAAACAAAAAGCCCTACCCCTCTCCCAGTTGACCCAAGGTCATTGGTCTAGGAGGCCCCAGAACACTAGCAGTGTGTGACAGTAGTGGGTATGTGCTGAGGCTGAGCCATTCCTATGCCCCTCTGTACCCAGCCTTTTCCCTGACACCCATGCCATGTTCCGGAGAGGAGCAGGCAGTGAGGGAGTAGGGGAAGGAGGGAAGGAAGGAAGGAAGGAAGGAAGGAAGGAAGGAAGGAAGGAAGGAAGGAAGGAAGGAAGGAAGGGAGGGAGGGAGGAAATGAGTCAGGCAGGCAGTCATCGTCTAATCCCTTACCCTTCTCTCCTCCTCCTCCTCCTCTTCCTTCTCCTCCTCCTCTTCCTCCTCCCCCTCATTTTTCTCCTCTTCTTTCTCTTATTCCTCCTCTTCCTTCCCTCCTCCTCCTCTAAGGAGCCAGGCTTGGAGATGGACAGATGGACAGCAAGAACCACATCCTGCACACATGTGCTTCTGTTACAGCCTGGGCATTGGCGCTGACCTTCAAAAGAAGACTGTCATGGAAGACAAGCTCATTTGGAGAAATTAGCAAATCCAAAAAGTGTGACCAAAAACCTAAATTTCTTTTCTTGCTAAGAGAGAGTAAGACAGCCAGCTGATGGGGTCCATGTGTATATCATGCCTAATTTTGCAAATGATGCTCAGAGGGGAGCATCTTTCTCACCCTTGGCCACAATTCCATCCAGCATCTTCAGGGACAGACACCTGTGTTTGTTCTGGGCATAATGGGAACATGGGTGGGCGGGCAGAGGTTAGAATTTCACACACTAAGCAGGGTTTTCTATCACAGACTTAAGAGGTAGGTACCAGAATCCCCATTTTACAGATGCAGTTGAGTCCCTGGCCCAAGGTCACAGAACAAGTAGTTTCCATGTCTGCTGATGACTGAAAAGGAGGTTCCCCAAAGTCTGAGGGCTTGGCCCAGGGCCACTTAAAGACTCCGGCACTTGAGATCCGCCAAGCCTGCCTTATAAGCCCAAAGGCCGGGTGGCCGTCTCGGGTACTGGGCCGGGCCTTGTAGGGAGACAAAACCCTGCTGCCAAGCACTCGGCCCCAGGATGGCCTCCCCTGCCTGGCTAAATTTAGCGGCTCTGTGGTGCATGGAGGGGGCCGGTGCCCATCCTGGAGCCACTGCCCAGGTCTGGAGGCCAGCCTGAACCCTCAAGAGGGTGTGCACCAGGCTCCAGTTGCTCTCCTTACCCACCCAGGTCCCAAGGGTCCCAACACCTTAGTCCAACTCTCATGCCGTCAGGCCTGCCTGGCTGTCCTGGGTCCCACAGTTCCAAGCAGCCTCTCAAACAGCACTGAGCAGGGACCTGGGGCAGCCTAACAGACTATCAAGGGGAGGCGGCAGGAAGGCAGTCATCTATGTGGAGGCCTGGGGCACAGCTGTGGTCCCCAGGGTGGCTTCTCCCCAGTGTTGGGACTTGTACAGCCGCTCCCCTTACTATGTGTGGGCCATGACCAGGCTGGGAGCCATCTTGCCCAGTGTTCAAGGACCCTGTTTGTTCTCCATCCCTCAGGGCTGTTTCCCCTCGGGTCCCAGACTCTTCGAGTTGCTGAAAGAAAGGAGCCCCTGGGGCTGGCTGAGGTCTGTTCTCCACTTCACTCAGGAGTCTCCATCTCCTTCCCAGCTCCACTGGACGCCCCAGCACCCCCATGCGGGACACACACCAACCTGCCTCTCCAGCTCCTATCTTTTTATTTATTCATGCACTTTAAATCAAACTAGGTAGCAGTACAATTCACATATAATAAAATGGACCTATTTTTAGACACAAGGTTTGATGAGTTCTGACAAATGCGTGGAGCCCCCTCCCCCATCCCTGCAATCCATCATTTCTAGAAGGTTCCCTCCTGCCCCTTTGCAGTCAATTTCTCCCAAGCACCCAGGCCGAGGCAGTCACAGATCTGCTTTGTCACTGCAGATTTGTCCTGCCTTTTCTAGAACTTTGTAGAAATGGGGTGGAATCACATAAGATGAGCTTTTTTTTTTTTTTTTTGGCTTATATTTACTCAACAGTGATTTTAAGTTTCCTTCCTGTTGTTAAATCTATCAGTAATTTGTTTCCTTTTGTTGCTGAGGAGTACTCTGTTGTATGGACATATCACAGGTGAACTTTTGGGCCCTATAATGAGAAAAGATGTGACAGACACCCAAGCCAGGTCTTCATGGACACGTGTCTTCCTTTCTCTTCCCTGTGTCTGAGTTTCTCCCCCATTTCTCCTAACACAGCTCCAACATGGTCTCTCCCTCCACTGTGAGGGGTGGAGGATGGGGGGCCTGGGGAGCATGAAGTCCTGGTCTCTGGAGGGGCAGAGGAACCCACGGGCATTTTGGCAGCTGCCAGAGAGGAGTGTGCCAGGGCTTGCCCTGGAATTCCCTCCTGGGTGAGCAGCTGCGAGGTAAGGAAACCTCTCTGTTTACCTTGGCCGCCCCATCTTGGCCTGCGGACTCCATGCTGTGGGCCGGATAGAGCTGGACTTGAGCAGGCCTGGGTGGGGGTGGAGGCAATGTAGGCTTAGCTATGGAGCCCCAGAGGCTTCTGGGAAGATTGTAGCTGGCACAACAAAAGTCCCCTCAGCCTGTCTTAGCCCCACACCCTGCCTGTCTGCCGCAATGGTCAGGTCCTCAAAAGGCCTTGGGCAAGACATCACCTTTCTGGGCCTTGGTTTCCTCAGAGATCAGATGGAGTCGTAACACCTCTTGGCTCATCTCACAGGCCTGCTGAAGACCCTGGGAGATGAGGAGTATGAAAAAGGTTTTGTGTCCGAGAGGTCTTATAGATGGCCCTTGTGGAAAGACTTCTTTCACCCATCCTGTCTCACTCCCTGGAAAAAAACCCTAGAAGCCCCTAAAGGCAGGTCTGTCTTTTCCAGTCATGGACATGCAGCCTCTGCAACTGCATTAGGCCTATGCTCAGAAACAGAAAGGTCTGGCACTTGGCGTAATATTCTGATGTCACTGTAATTCTTCATTTTTGAACAAGGAGACCCATGTTTGCATTTTGTGATGGGCCCTGCAAATTGTATAGTGGGTCCTGCCTCTGGTCTCATTGGCAGGGCCTGAGTGTCCTTCCCAGGTGAGCTGAGGATTAGATACCAAAACTTAGTGATATGTCCTCCCTCCAGATCAAAGAAACAACGGACATGGCTAGTCCCTTTTGAGAGCCTTGCCCCCAGAAAGGCAGGGCCACCTGGGCAGGTTAGGTCATCTCAAGCAGCCACAGAGGCCTCAGGGTCCTGTGATCTGAGGGAAGCCTTGGGGAGATGGGAGACCCATTTGAACAGGGCTTAGCACCATGGATGAATGGGATCCTAAGGATTGAAGGGAGGGAAACAGAGCAAAAGAGTCATGGGACTTTTTAGGGAGTGTCACAGACCTACAAAACTGCCAGGGATGGGGGAGCCTCTACGATGTGCAAGAGGCTCTCAATATTCAGGTTCCAGACCCAATCCTGCCTCAGGGCTTTGGTGACATGCTGGGAGTGACATGTAGATCATAACATTCTTAAAAGGCCTTTGAATGTGTTCAAACTGTCAAGTGCTGTCCACAGGAGAAGCAAGAGTGAGGATTCGCTTGAGATGTGGTTCTGGAATTCAGTGCCTCTCCAAAGCCTTGTCTTGGAAGAAGAGACAGATGTTGGTTGATGCAGGAGCTTCAGACCTTTGCTTTGCTGAGGGATGGAGCGGTGGACCCCAGGTGGACCCATACTCCAGAAAACAGACACTGGCCACCCTCCACTGCCCCAGGCACACCACTTTTATTTCTCTACCAGGCAGCATGTCAGCAGGTGGGTACAGGGCCCTGCCCCTGCCAGAGCACCCCCAACTCGTTTTTCTCAGGGCCCTTCCAGAAACTGCAAGAGGGTGGGAGGAAGCTTGAGAGAAGGGGATGCAGAATGAGGAGACCATTAAACTATGAGGCAGGAGGAGGGGGAAATTCTGGGGACCAGGACAGGGATGTGAGTCTTGGTTTACATGTAAAATCATCACTTGGTACACTCTCAAGAAGGGGAGAAGACATATAGACAGTTCTTTACTTGCTATTTTCTGCTATGCCTAGCTAGTTTTTGCCAAAGGAACAAAAGCTGAGTAAGAGGAAATTCCTGTCAATCAAACTGCTGTCTTCCTACCATCTGACAGGAGACCCACAGAGAGATGCATTCTTCCAGGGAGAAGCGGGAAGAGGGGGTAAGTGCCCTTGGGTGACAGCCATCCTTAGTGACATCTTTTTGGCTCATGGATGCGTGTGTATGGAGGAAATGGGCAAAAAGTGAGGCCAAGGATCCAGGAGACTCAGATGGCTGCACACCAGGCAGGATGGAACAGCATAGTGGTCAGGGACCTAAGGACATCCGGTGTCTCAGGCACCAGGGACATGGATAGCAAATCTGACCTCTGCTTGGTGGACCAGGCACCACCCAGTCATTTGCTAAGGACACGGAAACCTGAGTTTGGAAAGGGAGTTGAGCTGAGGCAGGCAGCCCAGTGTCTCCCCCAGGCAAAGAGGGTTCTGCCTCGCCCCTCCTCCCTGCCCCTTGTGTTCCTTTCTCTCTGACGCTTCAACCCCCTGGGGCCTGCACATATAAACAGAAACAGACTCCAGCTCTCAGGAGCCGACTTGGTGGAGGCCTCCCGCCTCGCTGTACACAGCTGGGCCCAGATGGCCCCCTCCGATACACCTCCATGGAGCTGATCAGGTTCCAGACCAGGCACTGACTGAGAGGTCAGAGCCGGTGTTCTCCGTCAGTGCAGAGGCACGGGTCACCAAGTAGAGGCCCAGCCTCCATGCAAGGGGTGCAGGCTCTAGTATGTGCTGGTAGATATGCAGGTCCAGGGGCTCTGCAGCTCCAGATCTACGGCCAGCTCTGGCTTCCCACAGCCCCCCTCTCAGGCTCAGCTCCTGGGCCAGAGTTTCAGCAAGGGATCTTCCCAGGAGAGTTCAAGAGACATGAACTACACAGCCCCCCAGGTCAGATGGCAGTGGGGACAGGGACCCCAGGACTGGACCTGGGTGTGACCGTTCTGGCCTCAGGACTGTTGCGTGTCCAGCAGGGCCCAGTGGGCAGGTGGGTGAGCATGGTGGCAGGGGTGGGAGTGGGACAAATGCTTGGGCACCATCAGTCTGAGGTACACACTGGAGACTCTGCTCTGATCCCTGCATTCACTTCTGGTCCTTTATTTCTGGAAGAAAAACCAGAGATCATGTTAAGATACATGTGTGAAAGTACACATCCAGCCCGGCGCCTTCCAGCTCCTTCCTGGGCCCCTTCCACTCTCCATTTCTCTGGAGACAGCGCCACCCCCCCACCTCCCCACCCCCTCACCATAGTCTTCCTTCCTCAGGATCCTGGTCTAGCCTCAGTCTGTCAGCTCTCCTCAGCTGCATCCCCAAGAATCCAGCTGCAGCCTGGACATCTTCCCCTGGGGTCCCCCCAGGCCTCCTGCACTGCACATACTCCGTCAATGCCCCCAACCACCCAGTGAAAGGTCCTCATGTTTTGTAGTCTGGGGAACCTCCTACCCTCATTGAAGTTTAGAAACGGGGGTCATCCTTGTCTCCTCCCCATCACACATACCTCAGCTGGATTTCGACTAAATCACTGAGTTATAAGTCTTCCTCCACTATACGTCACTAGGGCCTGAAGACCTCAAGCCTTGTCCCAGCCCCCAGCCCTGTCTCCCCTCACCATCCACTTCCAGCCACAGGCAATCAGCAAAAGTCCAGAGCAGCCCATTCCCTTTCATGGCTCCCCACTGTCCCCAGAATAAAGTCCAAGCCTATCCTGTACTCAGGACTCTCCCAGATCTGTCCCCACTTGGCCTCTCCATCCTTCCTTCTTCATAGCCCAGCACAGGCCTCCCCTGACAGCTGACCAGCCACACCTGGACAGAGCCAGGAGGTGGAACAAGAGGACCCCCATCCCAACACCCTAGAGCTGACCCTGCATCCACAATTCTCCCCAGTACACATCCTTCATAAATCATGGGGAAGCCACAGGCATCAAGCCTCAGCAAAACTTCCCTAAAAGGCCACTTGGCTGGCTTGGGAATGCAAAGGGTCCCCTCTCTCACCCCCACTCCATCCGGCTTTAGGAGTCTCAAGGGACGGCAGCTGCCCGCCTGCATGCCCAGGGAAGAGCTGTCCAGGCTTCCAGCAAGCACATTCCTCTACCCCACCTCCAGAAGTGGCCTCAGGTACCCACCCTGGGTCCCTCCCTGGAGCCCCAAAGTCACTGCCCTTTCAAGTAAAATTTCAGGGGGACCACAGTTAATGTCTCTGGTTTAAGGTGGAGGGAAACCAGGTACGGTGGTGTGCTTGTGATCTCAGTGACTTGGGAAGCCGAGGCAGGAGGATGGTGAGTTCAAAGCCAACCTCAGCAAATTAGCGAGGTCCTAAGCAACTCAGTGAGACCCTGCCTCTAAATAAAATATAAAAAAGGGCTGGGGATGTGGCTCAGTGGTTAAGTGCCCCTGGGTTCAATCCCTGGTACTGGGGGAAAAAGAAAAAAAAAAGGTGGAGGAAAAGGTCTTGCTTGAGACCAGCTCCCTTCCCTGGTGCAGCTTAGCACCCCCCAATCTCCCTGCTTACAGCCTTCCAGTCTCTCTCTACGTGTCTGCCATGGTTGCCACAGGCCCTCCTAAGCTTGCAACCCCTTTGTGGCTCCCCATTACCCTAAGGATAATGTTTAGGCCCTCACCATGACATTCAGGGATATTGCTGCCCTCTGGGCCTCACCTCTCTGCCCTGAACTCCAGGCACCAGCCCCATAAGACACACCCCCAGCCCCTGCCTCACCAGGTTGTCCTGTCCTTTTAAACATCTGTTTTAAGCCTGAACCCCTCCTGCCCCGATGCTGGGCTCCCTTTCCCACTTCCACTGGGCCTAGGAACCCTCCTTTCCCAGCAGCCAATGCTGAAGAGCACCCATGACACGGGCTTCTCATGACACTGGCTGAGGAATTTTATCCCTGGACAGAATTTTCTCATTTTTAAATTTTCTCAAGAAAACTTGCTACACTCCTCAGCAGTTGTAGCCCCTGGGGAAATCTCTTGATGAGGACAAAGGAGCCATCCAAGCTGCCTGTGTGCCTGGGAGGCCTGGCTTTGAAGGTGAGTTGATGAGCTCAGGGTTGGCCAGAGGATTTTCCTAGTAGAACATCCCTGTGCTCTGGCCAGAGCTGGGATGCCTTGGGCCCCCATAGGTGTGGGACACATTTTCTCCTCAGCATCTCCCAGGGGTGTCCACAGAGGGTTGAGCTGGAAAGAATCACGTGTGTAGGGTAGGGAAAGTGGTCCAGTCCAGCTCCCCGATCCCTCTCAGGGACTCCAACAGACCCTGCTTTGGGTCCAGTCACTTCCTAGACAAACCTATAATAACAGGCCAGGTTCTCCAGAGTGAAGAGGCTGACTCATTTGGCCCTTTTTATTTTATTGTTGTTTGGGTTTTTTATGGCACCCCGTGGGGGTGGAACTTGGGACCTTGTAGGTGCAACACACTCACTCTACCACTCAGCTACAACCCAAGTCTAGATCCTTCTTAAAAGGCAAATTATTTAGCTGGAAGTGATGGTGCATGCCTGTGATCCCAACAACTCAGGAGGTCAAGGTGGGAAGTCAAGGCAGGAGGATGGTGAGTTCAAAGCTAGCCTCAAACTTAGCGAGGCCCAAAGCAACTCAGTGAGACCCTGCTCTAAATAAAATACAAAAAAAGGGCTGGGATGTGGCTCAGTGGTTAAATAGCCCTGGATTCAGTCCCCGGTACAAAAAAAAAGAAGACAAATTATTTGTGGTGTCCAGCACACTGGCCAGTGGGGGGATGGAAGCCAATTGATTGCCTTGGTCCCTGTGGAATGATAAGCATGTGATTTATTTATAGCTCGTCCCACTTCCATAAGGCAGGAACACATTCCTGCCAGAAGTAGCCCCCAAAGACCTAGTGCCCAGAGCAGGCCCCTCCCCTAGCCTGCTCCCCCATGTGGGGCCTCCCCACCTGACCCCTGTTATTCTGTCTTCCATCGTCGGATAAAGGCAGACCCTCCCCTTGCACCCACCCACAAGGTGACACCAAAGAAGCCAACCCGGTGTGGTCTGGGGTCCGGGAGCTGGTCAGCGGCTGCCTACTCCAGGCCTGTGAGACTGTCCCGAGAATGCCTGGATAAAGACAGGCCAGTGCAGAGGGGTCAGAGGCCAAGGCCAGAAGGAAGGCACAGTGTCCTGGCATTGAGTGGGGTGGTGGTGCGTGAGGACAGCAAGGCAGCGTGCCCCTCAGCAGTGTCCCAGTTGGCAGCCCTGTGAGTCCAACCACACCCCTGCAACACAAGACCCCTACACACCTCGTGTCACAGCCACCAGAGCCCCTTCCCATCCTCGACTTTGTGACCCAAGAACACTTTCACCATTCAGACAGGTAGGCTGGAGCTGGGACCATCTGAGGCATCCACACTGAGGTGGCCATGGCAGCTCAAGAGCAGAGGCAGGCGGGGAGAGAGGCTGGGGACGAGCAGGACAGAGGGCCTGGGGCCTCCCACTCACCATCCATGTGATGCCGGGACAGGTACTTGAGGGCCTCATCAAGCAGGATGACAGGCAGAGATATCTGGAGCACCACCACCCATTGGTGCCCGCTCAGTGGGGTCACCTGGAAAATGAGCTGGTGGGGAGAGAAGGGAGATCTGGTTCAGGCCCGAGCCGGCCACCTGCTTCATCCACCTGGACACCAATGGCCTCTCTGTGAGCACTTCTAAGACCCCCCCCCCCCTTGATGTCCCATCTGCAGGTCTTTGTCCACTCGGTCTCCTCTGCCAGAGTGCCCTCCCCTCTCTCGCCTACAGGACTAAGCCCATCCATGCTCTGGAAAAGGCCCTGCGACTGCCTTCCGCCCCAGTTTTGGGATACTCTATCAGCAAGGGGTCTCCACATTTGCCCCTCAGTCTGGGGGCTCCTTCTACTGCAGAGGGACCTGGGAAGGCCCAGTGCCCAGCCTAGGGCCCCTAACATCCAAAGACTGGTCCTTATCACTTCAGGAACCAAAGGAGGGGAGGAGGCAGACTGAGCAACTCACGGGTAGGGGTGGCACCAGCAGGATGAGGAAGTGCAGGGCCATGGACATGGCCACAGCCGCCAGCAGCCAGGGATTCAGCCAGGGCGGCATCCGCAGCAGCGACTGGTTCTCCGAGACGCTGCCAAGGGCATGGGGTACTCACCTCAGGCCAGGATGCAGGGGGCCCTGCTAGGCCACCCCCTACTCCAGCATACTCAGACTTCCCTTCACACCCCAGCCTTGGCCTCCTTTGTCCCTCAGATCCCAATTCTAGCCTCACTGATTCTCAGAGCCCCTCCTGGGTACCCCCAGACCCTCAGCCCCGCTCCAGCCCAGTGCCCACCTACCTGTTGAGGGCATTGCACATCTCGATGGTCACAAGCACCGACAAGGCCATGGTAGTGGGGAAGCGGGACTCAAAGACCTCGCAGTCGATGCCCTCGAAGAGTGGGTTGTCCTCAGAGCACTTCAGGAAGTTCCTCTGAGGGCACAGGGCGCAGTCAGGGAGGAGCGGGCAGGTAGACAGGGAAGCATCCCCCGACCCCTGCCCTCAGCCACATCTGAGGATAATAGTGGGCAGGGTGAACTCAGGGACCCCATGAGAGCTGCTCCTCGGTGGGGGCAACATGGGGCTACACTGTGCTGCAAGGAGACGCAGAGGAAGGAGGGCCACTGACAGGGGGGTCTGTAGATCTGAGGCACAACAGCTGCATGAGGCTGGGGAAGACAACAGGGGCCTGCAGTTGGTGGGAGGATCCAGGGTTTGCCCCAAGGCTCTGCAGGGTCCCCTGAGTCTCTCAGGTGCAGGAATTGACCAAGACCCATGAATAAGTAAAAGCATGTGAAAACTAAACAACAAAATCATGGGTGAATGAAATTTCCCTTTAGGGTGTAGAAGACGAAGGCCACACGGGCCTTATTCACTGTTACTCTGATTCTGATTCTTTTTCCTCTCTTTTCTTTTTTTTTGAGACAAGGTCCTGCTGCATTGCCTAGGCTGGTCTTGAATTCATGGGTTCAAATGATCCTCCTGACTCAGCCTCCTGAGTAGCTGGGACCACAGGCATGGGCCACCATGCCCAGCTCTTCACTGCTATTAGAAAAAAGGTTTCAGCTGGGCGTGGTGGTGCATGTCGATTCTCCCAATGACTCTGGAGGCTGAGTAAATTAATGAGACCCTGTCTCAAAATAAAAAAATAAAAAGGGATGAGGATGTGGATCAGTGGTTAATCACCCCTGGTACCAAAAACAATGATGACAACAACAATCCCCTTCCTACTTCACTCCCTTTCTGCCACTGAAATTGAGCTCTGGCAGACTTGCTTTTTGCTTATGACATGGGTCATGAATCATGGGTGCAATTAACAAGAAACTGTCAGGGTGTGATAAAGGAAGTGACCCTGGCCCCTGTAGCCTGGGGCAGTTTCCCTGCTGCTCATCTAATGAGATGAGATACTGAGGTGAGAACCTTCAGGAGAACTTCCATTGCATTCTCTTCCATGTCATGGGGATGAGTGTAAACATTCAAAACCACCAGACAGATCAGTTCTACGATAACATAAATCTGCTTCTGGGAGTCTAATCTGAACACAGAGAGCTTTGAAAATGGGGCGCTGTGCTGTGAAAATAATCCTCCAAGGGGAACTCATGAAGGGATGCACTGTCTGTTCACCTGCCCAGTGAGGGCAGCCCGATTCCCCCCACGGCACGAGTGGCAGTGGCCAAGGAAGCTCTGGGCACCTGCCTCTGTTCTCTCATGCAGGAAGGAAAATTAGGAAACTATGGGTTGGCTAGTTCTTATTTTAAGAGATAGAGATAGAGAATCTTGTCTCTTTTTTGAGAGGAATTGTTTCTCCCAAAGCCACACATCAGAGGCAAGGGTACTCGCTTTTATTTGGAGCTAATCATAGAGCCAAGAAAATGTCCTGAACTTGGAACCTGGCTCTACCCACCCAGTGACCAAGAGGCCAAGAGAACCAAGTCTTCCTGCTAGTTGTGCCACCACCATCAGATCCCACCCTCCCAGATCCTGACAACTTATGTGAACATGCAAAACAGGTACAGCCTTGAGCTGCACAGGGGGTAAAAATACCAGCAGGATCATACCTAGGTGTTTCAATAAATCCATCGGTATAAACACTGTCCATTCTGACCTCCTAGATGCTACCCAGTGAGCCCAGGCCACACACACATTATGCTCCAGATCATAGCTCGCAGTGTGGACTCCTACATGGTTCATTGGAAGGTGCTCGGGCTGAACTGTCCGTTTCCTAAGCACATCAGGAATCCTTGTGCGAGCCCATTTCTACTGAAGCAACTGCTGTGTCTACTCCTTCCCTTTGCCTGTTTCTTCCTTGCCTTCCCTGTAAGGTGTTTTGGGTTTGACTAACTTAATGAACACTCATGGCTTTTACTGTGTACCAGGTGTCATTCTAAGCACTTTATAAGTATTAACCCAGCTAACCCTCTCAATAGCCCTATGAGGTAGGAACTATTATTACCCATTTGCAGATGAGGTACAGTGAGGTTAAGCAGTCTGCCCAGGCTCACAGAGCTAGCATGTAGTGACCTAGGGTGTGAACCTGGCAGCTGTGATCCAGGCTCCATGCCTCCTGCTCTGTGGCCTCTTAGCAGCTTCCTCCGGGAACCCTAGGACTTTAGACTCTTGAAACCCAACAACTGGAGCTGAAAGTTCTCCCTTAGGTCTAAACCTGACTACTTCTGAGTCCCACAACCACCTATCTTTTCTCTGCTGAATGTGAACACCTGTTTCCATGGCCCTCATTCCTCCCACCCCAGACTAAATTCTGCAGGAACTGCTTCCTCATCACTGCCAAAGGCTTATTAGTTTGTGCAGGGCACACAGTGGATGCTTAATAGCCATTTCCTGGTCAAGCAGCTAATTGAGAAAAGGGATGAGCTCCGACTGTTGAGAGGGCAGTGCAGAGCCAATGGGCACTGATTGATGGAGGGCATGGGAAGGGATCAGTGTGACTCTCAGGTGACCGGCTGGGTGACCAGGCAGGCAGTGCAACCAAGATGGGGAGGGAAGAGAGGAACCAATGTGGGGGGCAGGGTCTTGGAGATTTGGAATCTTTAAAGAATGGTCACAGAGACAGGGCTGGAAGGAGGTGGCATCTTCCTCACTGTAGTCTGGCTCCCACAAGAACCAAGGGGGCACAGGCACCCAAGGCTGACCTGAGCTTCGGCAGTGGGCAGAAAGAGAGGGCTGCTGGCCTTCAGGATGAGGGCCTGGGACCAGGCTCTCCACTGCCTCAGGAGGGCTCATCCCATAGCCTCAAGGGCAACTGGATGCCAGGAATGTGGGTCCCGGGGCCGCCTCCTGCTCGGGTGCCAGGGGCAGACACACTCAGGGAAGGAAACCCTGTAACTTCCATTGGGGTCTCTGAGTTTCCAGTCATTCCGAGTTTGGCTATTTAGGTGGTGGATGTTTAATAAGGGGAGTGGTGTAGGACAGTGTGGGCAACCATGGGGTTCTGGATCCTTCTCCCATGGAACTCCCAACAGCCCAAATGGTAAGTTCTACCTTGAGTCTACCCAACAGGCTTCCTGGCCATCAGTTGCTCACCAGCTGGTAGAAGGTGATGTGAGGTCCCTCGGCATCATACAGGAACCACCAGGTGGCGGCAGCCACTGTGGCCAGGCCTACGTACACTGCAGGGAGGGGAGGAGACTGGCTGTAGTGGCAGTTTCCTGGCTTCCATTTCCTCTTCCTAGCCATTTCCTGAATTTCCATCAGGGGACCACCCTTGCCCTCTCTAAGTCATGTGGTTTGTAGACACCTACCCTCAATGCCAACTTCTACTAATTAGCTAGAAGTTAATCAGGTGACCCAACTTATGCTAATGAGAACAGGCTTGAGAATTTTATCAAAAAATTCTCTCTTCTGTTGAATTTGGGGTTGTAATACAGCAAGCAGGAGGGCTAGAGCGGCAGCAGCCATTCTGCCACACTGAGGGATGCATGTCTGAGAAATGGAGCCAAGGCAGAGCCAAAATATGACAGTAATACTGTCTGAGGCCTGGATTCAGCCATATCTGAGGTATGCTCTAGTCTTTTTACACAAGCCCTTAGAGTTTCTTTTGGTATAAGCTTGCCAAATTTCTCTGTCTGTAGTTTGCAAGCCTAACGAATACAGGCTCTCAGGAAGCTCACCAACGGCTTGGGCCCTGCTCACCTCCAATAGCCAGATATCGGAAAAAGAGCCAGCCACTAATGAGGGCCTCACGAGGATTCCGGGGCAGCTTCTCCATGATGTCCAAGTCTGGTGGGTTGAAACCCAGGGCTGTGGCAGGTAGGCCATCTGTCACCAGGTTCACCCAGAGCAGCTGCACGGGGATCAGGGCTTCAGGCAGGCCCAGAATTGCTGTGAGGAAGATGCTAGAACCAGAGTCATGGGCTCTAGCCCCCAGCAGGCCCAGCCTCCACCAGATGGAGGGTCCAGCTCCTGCTCACACCTAGGCCAGCCCTGCCTCCCCTAGTCCCAGCTCTGGACTCTGGACACATCTGTTCTTTAAACCTACCAGAGGCCAAATACACATGTGCACACACGCGCACACACACACACATGCGTGCACAAACACACACACAAACAACGAATGGCCAAGCATCAGTCACATGCAAAAACCTAGAGTCCCACAACACAAGCAGACACTTACCTGCCTGCCCCAATATGCAGAGGTGCAGAAGCCACATGTCCAGCAAGCATGTGCTCACCACCCCCCACAGGCATCTCTCACATAAGAACATAAGTTGGAGACAAGGACAAGGTTGGGGAGAAGATCACGTGTAAAGGGGGAGATGATGGATGGGGACAGGAATGAAGGTGGGTCACAGGTGAGATGCCCACAATCTGATCATCCTGTTTGTATTCATGCATGTAGACACACACACACGTACCTCTCACTGGGCACTCACACTAAGTGCACACACAGGCCAATTAACTTCTGCACATGCATGGACACATTAATGCCCAAAGGTGACGCTAGTTCTATGAAAGTGGAAAGGAGACCCTGGCTGGAAGAATGACAAGGGACCCTTCAGGCACCTCCCTGGGGTCCACATAGGTCATCAGGGCCTCTGGAGAATGATGAGGTGCCTCTGCTTCTCCTCAACCTGGGGTGGGACCAGGCCAGGACATGTGTCCCTCAATCCCTGCAGCCCAGTCTCAGGGACACAGAGCTGCTCCAAAAGAATGGAAGGAAGGATGCAGAGCCTCACCAGACAACCTCGCCGACATTTGAGGAAATGAGGTAGCGAATGAATTGCTTCATGTTGCTGTAGATGGCCCGGCCCTCCTCCACAGCAGCCACAATGGAGGCAAAGTTGTCATCTGACAGCACCATCTCTGCAGCTGACTTGGCCACAGCTGTGCCTGAGCCCATGGCAATGCCGATCTCTGCTTTCTTCAGGGCAGGTGCGTCGTTCACCCCATCACCAGTCTGTGGGCCAGGTCAGGGAGCACAGCACCTGAGAAACTTCCCTCCACCTCCCCACTGCCCTCAATTCAGCAGACATCTGGACAGAACAAATGATGACATCAAGAATGAACTTAGAAACTGGGTGAAGAATGAAGCTAAAGGAAAGGCAAGGGGTGGAGACCATGGCAAAGTTCGAGAGATAAAGTGTAAAGTCAGGGAAGAGGAAGAGGTGGAAGGAGAGTGAGGGTGAGTCCGTGATGAGCGCAGGGATGAAACTCAGGTGGGATGTGGAGTAGAAGATGAAGCTGAAGTTAGAGAGAAAGTTGAGGGCACTTCAGGGGCCAAGGTTGTGACCCAGGTCAAGGGCCAGGTATGTATTGGAGTCAAGGTGAAGGCTGGACTTAAAGTGAAGGTCAGGGTCAATACTAAACTCAGGCTCAAGAAAAGAAAAGAAAAAAAAAAAGGATTACGGTAGAGGTCAAGTAAAAATCAGAGGCCAAATCAAGGTTACCATCCACATTAGAAGTGATATTATAGTCAAGTTTGGAGTTGCTCTCAAGATCAAAATTGGAAGCCATATTAAAGCTGAAGTCAACATTAAAGTATTGCATGGCATGTGTAGTGGGGTGGGTGGTCAGGGATCAGCTCTGGGTCCTGGTCAAGGCTGAAACCCATATTAGGGTGGAGCTCAAAGTAAGAACCAGATTAAAATGGAAGACAGAGGGGCCAGCATATAGCTTAGTGGCAGAGAGTGCTTAGCACACACACACAAAAAGACAGAAATCAAGGTCAAGGTCAGGGACAAAGTCAGCACTGAAGTTAAACATAAGATCAAGAACTAGATTACAGTTGTAATCAAGTCAACCACCTCCCCTGGCACCAGCCTCGTAACCTCACCATGGCAGTGACCTCATTAAAGGACTGCAGGTTTTCCACAATGCGGGACTTATGCGCTGGCTCCACGCGGGCAAAGCAGCGGGCGGTGCAGCAGGCAAGGCGCTGCTGCTCTGGGCTGAGGTCATCAAATTCGCGGCCTGTGTAGGCTTTGCCCTCCACATCCTCTGTGTCTCCAAAGATGCCAAGCCGGCGACAGATGGCCACAGCCGTGCCTTTGTTGTCCCCTGTGATCATGACCACGCGGATGCCCGCTCGGTGGCAGCGTGTGATGCAGGCAGCAACCTCGGGCCGTGGGGGATCCAGCATGCCCACGCAGCCCACGAAGGTCAGGTCTGTCTGTAGGAAGGGAGTAGGTGCAAGCTGGACCTGAGCCCACCCTTGACCTGCTACCTGCCCGGTCACTAAAGGGACACGCATGGTGCCAGCACGCACCTCGTACTGAGCAAACTTGCTGCAGTCGTCCAGCTGCATGTCCTCCTTCTTGGGGGGTGCATCCCGGGTGGCCAGTGCCAGGCAGCGCAGCGTCTCTGAGCCTGAGCCCCAATCTCGGATCTTTGCCAGGATCTGCTCCCTGGAGGTGGTATTCAGGGGTGCTGTGCAGCTCCCCACACGGACTGAGCTGCAGCGCTCAATTACACTCTCAGGAGCCCCCTGCAGAGGTGGGGAGGAGGCGAGGCAACTCTGTCAGCTAGGGCTCCACAACCCCTCCCTGCCCAACTGAGGAAAGGAGACCCAGATATGGGGAAAGGTCTCCCAAGGATGCACAGAATCCATTCTTAGATAACTCCGAGTAGAAACCAAGTAGGCCCCACTGTGAGAAAACCTCAAGGGAAAGGGGAGATAAGGTCACAGCCCACAATTGATAAGGCCTGTAGCATCATTTGGGGGTAGGGTGGGTGGGATTGGCATCCCATGCAGGCACTATGCTCCTGCCTGCCTGGTGCCTCTGGGGGGCCAATTCTGTAGGAGTCTTGGAAGTAGAGAAGCAGGCTGAGCCCAGCCAGGGGACCCAAAATAGAGAGGTGCAGAGGGTGTGGTGGGTGTGAGCCTGGGAAGCTGGTGTGTATTTGGGGTCGGAGGTGACAGGCTCCTCTGCAGCCTCAGGGTCTCACTTTGGACCTTACCCCAGGCCTAGGAACAGTCTCTGAAAGCTCCCTCAATGGCTTCTCCTTCTCTCTTTTCAAAGTAACCCAGGCTCCCAGGGTGAAAGTCTTTTCATTTTGCAAAGGGTTAAAATCTGCTTCGTGGGGTGAAGTCCCGGTTGTGATTCCTATTTCAGGTTGGAAAGCAGCAACTGGAGGTGCTCTGCATGGAGGTCTGCCTGGGAACTGGTGCCTCTCCCTCTGAGGGACTCAGTGTCCCCAAAATCCCTAGCATCTGCACAATAGCCAAACTACGGAACCAGCCTAAGTGTCCACAAATGGATGAATGGACAAAAGAGGATGTGGTATATATACACAATGGAGTTTTATTCAACCCTAAATAAAAATTATATTATGGCATTTGCAGGAAAATGGGTGGGACTAGAGACCATCGTGTCAAGAGAAATAGGTCAAACTCAGAAGGTCAAGGGTCATATGTTTTCTCTCCTATGCGGAAGCTAGAGAGGAAAAAGGAAAACAAAGGTGGGCAAGGAGAACAATAGAGGAGCGGGGAAAGTGCTGGGGAGTGATACTGGCCAAACTATACTGCTATATTGTGTGCATGTATGAATACGTAACAACAAATCCCATGATTATGTACCAATTAAAAAAGTGTGGGGGAGGGGGAGCACCAAGGGAGGGTACCAACTACTTCAAAACCACCAGAAGCAAAATGGTCTTCTAAGAACTGCCTGCCTGACCCTGCTGTTCGCAAGGGGAAACTGAGGCCCACAAAGAAGCATGGATGACTCTAAGGCCATGTGGTGAGGCAGGGTCCCTCAGCCTTGGTCCCTTGGCCCTAGCTTCTCCCCATCACGCTTGGATACTGTTCCCAGTTCCCCACAGCATGGTCACTCTACAAGGGGCCTCTTCCTCCCCTAGTTCAACCTCTTGTAGCTACTGGCTCTGGTGCTTCAGAGGACTGGCAATCAGGTGCCCCTGAGACAGGCCCCTACCTTCACAAACATCTTGCTGCCCTGGGCCTTGGAGTCAGGGTGGGTAGGTGTGCAGTACACTGACATGGACTTCCGGTCCCGGGAGAACTCGAGGGTGACCTCCTTCCTCATGAGCTGCTTGATGACCTGAGAGTCCAGGAGGGTCAGGGCATGAGGGACAGAGCCAGCAACTCATTTCTGCTTCTCACCAATCACTTGGCCCCAAGAAGACACCTCTTGTTCTCTGTGGCCTGGTATCTGTACTCCTCTGGTCACAGCATTTGAGGCCCTACCTTCCTCTCTAAAAGCCCAGCACTTCCTGGCCTAATGTGCATTTCCCAACTCCAAACCCTTGCCCACATTCATCCCTTCCCTCTCCTTGCTTAGATCCAAGTCTTATTAGGAGGTTGAGGTCCTTCTTCCTCCCAGAAGCCTCCCATGACTCTGATTTCCTTTCTCCTCTCCAGATGACCCAGAAAACCCAGCCATGCAGCCGGAGGCCAGAGACCCCCACCCTGCTCACCGCGTTGCAGGCGCCAGCTCGCTCCACCTGGGACAGGGCCTTCAGGTCAGTGTCGAACACATTCATCTTCTCCACCAGACATGTCAGAGCTGTCTCTGTGGCCTCTCCCACCTTCTCATACACGCCCTTGGCCTGCCGGGTCCAAGGAGACAGGGAGTGAGGGGCAGCTATCCCAGCTTGGCTTTCCAGCCTCACTTCCCACTCTCTCCTTGCCCCCTGGAGACCCCTTTGCCAAAATGTCTTTGCACAGGCCTGTGAGCCCTTCCCAGCCAGCCTGACGTGTGGTTGGGATGGTGTCTGGTATTGACATTTACACTCCAGTCCCTGCATCAGTGCCTTCCCAGTCTCTGTCCATTCCTTCTCAACCTCCTTCAACAGGTTCTCCTTGCTGGGTCTTGAAAGCCTGCTGCCTGGGTCCTGCTTCCCCCCTCCCACCTTCTCTCCTCGAGACCCAAAATGCCTCCTGCTTCCACTGCCTTTCAAGTGCTCCTGACTGCCAGTGCTGAGCCCAGTCAAGAACCTCTCTGGCAAACTCTAAGCCCACACACCCACATGCTGCCTAGGGCACCTTGTTCCCTGAGGTCCCCTCAGGCCACCTCCTCCTCTCCCTATGTTGGCAGTGACTTATTCCCTCTCTTTCACCTACCCAGCCACCAAGTCATAGGATTTTCAGTTCCTAAATCTCTCTCTGACCCATGCCTTCTCCTTCTCCCTAAGCCTGCAGTCAGGATTCAGCTGGTATCTCTCTGGCCTAGATGACACAGGGCACCTGGCTCCCATCTTGCTCTGCCTGTACCATCATTTATCCAGAAACCTGGAAGATCTTTAGTAAATGCAAGGTTCACTACATGACTCCCTGCTCAGAACTTTTTGCTGGCTCTCCACTGCCCTCAGCTTGGTAGGGGCATTGACTTGATCTGACCGAAGACCTCCCCTCAGGCTGGGGCACACTACTAACACTCCATTCCCCAGCTCCGCCACACAATGGTATTCAATGCTTAAATCACATCGCAGCCTGTCCTGGGCTGTGCCTTTTGCCTTAAATGCCCTTTCGCGCCCTGCCCTCCTTCACCTCTTCCCCCAGGCATCCCTGGCCCTTCAGACCCTTACACTGCGGTCTTCCATAGCCCCCAAAACCCAGGGACAGGGTTCTGAAGCCATCGGAGCCAGAGGGAGGGATGGGAGCAGGGATGTGCAGGGGTGATTAGGCTCCTGGGACACTCCCAAGAGGAAAAGACCACCCACCCCTGGGAACTTCGAGACTCTGGGAAAAGATCTGGAACGCCTGGAAACTAGAGAGGTCAGGAAAGGGACTGGGAGCCCACCTCATTGTAGTCCAGCGCCGAGTCGTTGCACAGGGCACAAATGGTCGCCAGCTCCACCAGCCCATCGAACTGGCCGCAGCGAATAAGTTGCTCCCCCTGCCGCCTGCGAAGCAGAGATGGTCAGTACAAGGCTGTGGCCCCGCCCCTGGGAGGTGCCCTTAGTCCCGCCCCCAGAAGGCCAAGCCCAAGGACACCTCTGCGCTGTTCGGTGAGCCCCGCCCACCTGAGGCCACGCCCACCCCTCTCCCGCGCACTCACACTTCTCCCTCAGGGGTATACGTGGTACCCGAGATGGTGAATTCGTGCAAACTGCAGGAGCCCGCTTTCGCTTCAGCTACCACGAACATCTGGGGAGCACACAGGAGTGCTCAGGCGGCTGGATGGCCTCCCTTCTCCCAGAGCAACCAGTTTGAATAAAGCTTGACCCCTGGATGCCAGACCCCAAAAGCCGCCTGTCCCCCCTCCCCGGAGAGAAGTAGTAAGTACAGGATCCCAGCTGAGGCGGGTACTCTGCCCAAGTATGTCCAGCTCTGGTCTGGCCATTTGCTGTAGACTCTGAGGGGGTTTTGGCTGATTCTTCAGTGTCTGGGAGCAGCTGCTAATTTGGGTCCTTCCTCATCTCACAGTGTGATCCCTGGTCAAGTACCTGAACCTCGATTTCGCAATGGTAATATGGGAAAAAAGTGGGCTCAGAGTCCAGCAGCTGCTCCTTTCTCTTCCAGGGGATGAATTCCTGGCCTTCAGGGTAGGAAACACACACCCTGCTCTGAGGCACAGAGACCTCCAAACCCAGAGGTGACTCCAGAGAGGGAGGCCCTGCCAGCAGGGCCTACTGGCAGGCCCATATCTCTGCAACTCAGAAACAGGGTTGCTCTTCCCGCCCAGGGCAGCCTGCTTCCTTGTCTGTTAGCTAGTTCCACTAGGGAGACAGTTCTTGTTTCCCGGAGATTGCCTTCCTCACTGCACATAATCAAATAGCCAGCCCAGCATGCAACAGGTGCTCAGTAATGACCTTCTTGCTTTTATCTCTGTTCTAGGGGCATTACTCCAGCAAACAAGGCCTATTATCCAGTGTGTCCAGCCTCTATATCTTCCCTACACTGGGCTTTTAAAATCTTTATTTCAGTCAAGGGAGACACTATTCAGATAAAATGCTACTAGGGATCTTAGCAGGTCAGGGTCCACAGGGCAGTAAAGCTTGCCACATTCCCTGCCCATTCTGATGGATGAACCTCTATGGGACCTTAGGATCTCAAAATACTCAGCCTGGGTTCCTGAGGCCTAGTGCACAGACTTCAGAGGCAGGGTTGGAAGAAGGGTGATGGGAAACCTGGGAAGAGTGGGGAACCTATAGCCTTCATCATCTCACCACCCACCTCTCTGTTGGGTCAGGAGGAGCCCACTGCCCTCAGCCAGCTTTCCTGGAGCATGTGGACAGTGGGCCCAAGATATGGGATCAAGTGCCAGGGAATGAATAATTCCTGCCCTCGTCCTTCTAGGTCACTGGAGCTGGCATATCTAGTGACAGGCATCAACTACACTGTCATGATCGAGCAGGATAGAACCTAGGTCCAGATCCAGCTTGACTGAGACACCAGGGTTGTACTTGACACTCTCCTGGATTCCTAATGGTTACCTGGCAGGGTTTGTACATCCAAGCTTCAGTTGAGGAGACTGAGGTCCACAGACTGCCCAGGGCCCCACAGTAACACACAGGCCACAGTGACATGTGTTCTGCAGGCATCATCTGCTACAGCCTACCAGTCATCTGCTCTGCCTCATCAAACCTGGATCTGCTTCCCACAGGGGAGAGAGCTTGTGTTTCCTCCTCTATCCCTTGCCAAAACGGAGGGGAGGGGGCAAGCCCAGCTGCCCAGGGTCTCATAGCAACACCTGAGGGACCCCAAGCTGGCTACAGCCACTTACCCGGCACACTGACATCTGATTGGTAGTGAGAGTGCCCGTCTTGTCAGAGCAGATGACTGAGGTGCAGCCCAGGGTCTCCACAGAGGGCAGGCTCCGCACTATGGCATTCTTGCGTGCCATGCGCCGTGTGCCCAATGCCAGGCACGTAGTGATGACTGCTGGGAGGCCCTCGGGGATTGCAGCCACAGCCAGGGCCACGGCAATCTTAAAGTAGTAGACAGCACCACGGAGCCAGGAGCCACCATGGGCTGGGTCAGCAAAGTGGCCAATGTTGATGACCCATACAGCCACACAGATGACAGAGATGGCGTGGGACAGCTGCCGCCCAAACTCATCCAGCTTGCGCTGCAGTGGTGTCCGCTCAGGCTCCACTGCTGCCATCTGGCTCCGGATCTTGCCCAGCTCCGTGTGCAGACCTGTGGCCACCACCACACCCACTGCCTTGCCTGATGCTATATTGGTGCCCTGGCCAAGGAGAGACAAAGAAAGAACTGCTCAGCCTCCAACCAGGGCCAGGAACCCAACCTCTTCAAGGCAGGAGGAGGACTCTCATCCTCTGACTTGGCTTTCTTTTTCTCCATGCTGCTAGTGCCTGTAGACTTTTTTATTGGGACATTGATAACTTTCCATGATAGTCTGAGATTTATGAAGGTAGGAATTTGGTTTGCCATATCCCCAGTGCCTAGCAAAGGGTCTGGCACAGAGGTGGCTCTGGGGCTGAGCTTGACAGTCTGATCAACTAGCACAGCCTGGGCATAAGCCCATCAAACCCATTATAACATGATTCATAAACAACCACTATGGCCACACAGCAGAGTGGCTGACCATGATTCCAGGTACACAGTTCTTAAATATTTACTGAAGAATGAAGAAAACCTGAATCTAAGTTCATCCATTCCTAAGGCCCCAGTAAAATCCCCAAGTTCCATGTAAGGGACAGGCAACTCTGTGCTTCAGTCCTCTTTTGCAAAATGGTTCATCAGAGGCCCAAGACAGCATGATAAGGAAGCTGATTGCTGGGTGTGCCTTCAAAGGGCCATGCTGTGGAGGCTGGTAAGAGGGCACGTGCTGCGGCAGCCTCGTCTCCCTTCTTCCCTGAGCAGCGGAGGTCCCTTAGCTAAGGAAATAGCCTGTGGTTAGCCACACCACCCTCAGAGAGCTTCCTAGTGACAGCTGCTGACACTGGAGAAAACCTCTAGGAGCTTCCCTCCCACCCAAAGCATCTTGTCCAAGACGTTCATGCAGCTGGGCAGGGCACTCTCCTCAGAAGTGCTCCACATGAACATCACAGTCTCCATTTTCAGGGAGACTGTACAGTCCCTTATAATTAACTAGGTGCCCCCGGCCACTGTCCAACTGGTCTGACCCTTCCTTGTGGCACCAAATGCAATGCTGGCTCCAGGATATTGCTGAACAGCTGTATTACCTGTTAACTCCCTTGGAGGCCACGGGGACAGGCCACTCTCATCAGAGCTGAAGCTACCATTCTCCCTGAGAAGAGCCAGGGTACTTAGTATCATGCCTTGGAGGGGGTCAGTTTTTATATCTGAGAAATGGACCATTCCCACCATCCTTCACTTTTCTTTTCTTTCTTTCTTTCTTCTTCTTCTTCTTTTTTTAATTTAATTTAATTTTTTATTTTTTTGCAGTGCTGGGGATGGAACCAGGACCTCATACGTGCTAGGCAAGCGCTCTAACACTGAGCTACACCTCTAGCCCCTCAACTACTTTTGTAACTCTTTTCCCTCTAGAGGATTTTCTGTTGAATGACTAATGGAAAGCTCTGCCCCTCCCCAGGTTAAGACTGGGTATCCTAGCAGGAAAGAAGAAAAGGTCTCGAGCAAGGATGTTTAAGTTCACAACCAAGCTCTGCCACTCAGGCTGTGTAACCTTGGGCAATTTACTTAACCTCTCTGAGACTTGTTTCCTTCTGGAAAAACACAGATAACAAGATCCAGATAACCTTATTTCAAAGGTTTGTGGTATGGATTAAATAAACTAGTGTGTCCAAAGAGTTTGGAACAGTGCCAGGCACAAAGGCCTCAGTAAACACAAGCTACTATTATTGTTATAAATTTGCATGCTTTCCTGATAACTGAGAAGGTTCTTTCCAATAGAACTTTGATTAACATTAATGTGACTGTTTTTATTATCATCGTCCAGGCAAAGGCCCCGAGCATCCTAGGAACTTACAGAAAACAGCATGTTCTTCTTGTCCTGGTTCACAGCTCTAGGGTCTGGGATGGCGTCTGTGTGCTTGGTCACGGACACGGATTCGCCTGGTTGTAGAATTAATATGAGAAGCCCCACTCATATTATCATCAATTAATATGAGACATGCCCATCCCCTTGCCCCGCCCCAACCCCAGCCCCTGGGCCTCACCCGTCAGGATGGACTGGTCCACTCGCAGCGTGGTGGACTTGATCTCGATGAGGCGGAGGTCAGCAGGCACTTTGTCTCCCACTATGCAAGAAGAATGGTTTGGCTGGGGGTGGTGTTGAGCCCTAGCCCCCAGGAAAGTCAAGAAGGCTCCAAGGAACCAAGACCAGGGCTGAGTCAGAAGCCCAAGTTGTGATCCCTCAAGAAGACCCCTGCCCCTCTGGTCGCAGCTGCCCAATCTGCTCAATAAGGCTTCAGCCAAGTATCTTTGAAGGGATGTGACAGACACCCCATCCACATAAATAACTGGAAATATGGAGGCACAGAGAGGGCCAGGGCTCCCTGGTGTTATGTACAGGCAGGAGGAGGCCCCAGCATACCTGCCACTTCCACAATGTCTCCAGGGACTATGTCCCGGGCACGGATCCTCTGCACGCCTCTGCGGTCTGAGCGAATCACCTTGCCCATCTCAGGCTCGTACTCCTTTAAGGCCTCGATGGCACTCTCAGCATTGCGTTCCTGTACAATAGACGGGCAGGTGGTCTGTCCTGGAACCCCCAGCAGGTCTCCCCTCAGAGTGATGCCCTTGGGACCTGGGATTGAGCTAGTAGGAGGACCTACAGGTAGAGGTCCCAACTTGCAGCCAGGAAAGCCCTGCGCCTAGTCCCACACCTGTGCCTCTCACCTGCCACACGCCCACAATCGCGTTGGCCACAAGGATCAGCATGATGACCAGGGGCTCCACGAAGGCTGTTGTGGTCTCCTCACCCTCCTCGAACCAGGCCAGGACCTGCGGGGTCAGAGCTGGTGAGCCAGGTCATGCTGGGGGGCTAGCTGTTCTCCTTGTCCTTTGTACCCTGGGTCTCCTGTCTGCTTTCCCTGCTCGAGGGAGATACCCCCAGGGAGTCTTGGGCTTGCAGAGGGGCTGTCCTCTGAGAAGGCCTTGGTACTGGACACCCATCCCATAGATATGACCACCACAGCTCCCACCCATCCAGGACCACCTTCAAGGAGTGGGGGTAAGCCAGAGACTTCTGTCTGCCTAGAGCAGCGCTTCTCATCACAGCCCTGGGGGACTTGCTAGAAACACAGTGCTCAGGCCTATCCTAGACCTCCTGAGTCACAGCTCAGGGGCAGGTCCAGGAATCTGTTTGAAAAGCCCAAGTGATTCTGATGCATGCTCCCATTCAAGGTCCCTGGCCAGAGGAGTATCCTTCCAGCCCTGGAGCCTAGGACTCGGACAGAGACTCCAGTCAAGTCCCATGTCCACCTCTTGGCCTAAGCAAGTACTTGGGCCTCAGTGTGGCCATCTGTGCTGTAAAGGGGTGCAAGCAGGCTTGGGGCTCTGCCATGTGCAGATTTTTTTTTTCTAAGAGTCCCCATATTCCACAAGGACCAGGCACAACTAGAGGGGAAGAGCTGGCCCCAAGCCAGTGCCCCTGCTGTTCCACACTCCAGGTCACCAAGATGAGGTCTCCCCCCAAGGCCCTATTGGGAGTGAGACCAGGAACAGGAGGCTGCTTTCCAGCCCCAAGTCCCTGCTATTCAGCCAAAAACAATGATCACTGTCCCTTCGCACATGTCCACCCTGGGCCTGGCCCTACGTTTAGAAGGGGGTGTGGGCAGCAGGAATGAGGGAAATGCAAAGAGAAGCAGCAGCCAGGAGGAGGTTGCAGGAGGTTAAAGCCAGCATCTGCCTGAGGAGTGCTAGAAGGAGCTGCAGCATTCAACCAGGGGACATCTAGCAACATCTGAAGACATTTTTGATTGTTACTGACATCGGATGGGCAGAGGCCAGGGATGCTACCAAACAGCCTACAATGTACAGGACATCCCTCCACCCTCACCAGGAATTATTTGGTCCCAATGTGAACAGTGCTGAGGTTGAGGAACCCCGGGCTGAGGGAGGGGTGAGGTCAGCTTGTGATTTTGAACGCTCACTCTGACAGCAGGGCATAAGATAGATGGGGGCAGGGCAGATAGGAGCCAGGGGCCCAGTGCTGAGGGTCCAAAGGCTCAGGCAACAGAAGCTGAAGTCCGACCAAAGCAGAAAAGGGACATGGGGGTGGGAGGCAGAGAGCAGATTAGTGGTGCCCATGGCTGAGAGGACAGTGGCTCTGTGGCCTGCAGCCTGAGCTTCTGAGCACCACAGGGACACAGCTCACCCTCCCGGGCTACCCAACACTGTGGGATGGCAGGCGGGGCTTACTTACAAAGGAGACCAGAGCTGCCAGCAGCAGGATGCGCACCAGAAGGTCCTCGAACTGCTCCAGCACCAGTTCCCAAAGGGACTTCCCTGAAAACAGGAGAGTGGCATAAGGCCTAGCCTCTGACCCACTGCCCTCCCCATTCAGGGCTGGCTTCAGGGGCCCCCTATCCCCGATTCTCCTTGCAGTTCAAAGATGGAGAGTCCAAGGCCCCTAGAGGCTCGGGCAATGCTGGGGACTCAGCAGGGCCTCATTCTTGGGGGAGAGGAAAATCACAACCTCACAGAACTGTCCAAGGATGTCCTGCCCCTGCCTGGCAGCATGCCCCAGGCCCGGCCTCACCTTCCTCGGTGGGGAGCTCTGCAGAATCCAGGTAGCCACAGGAGCATGAGGAGACAAGAGAGGAGGGGGTTATGTAGTGGGGTCTTGAGGAGTCTGGCAGCCCCTCCCCACTGTGCTGCCCAGGCCACACTGGCCTGGACATGTCTGCACAGCCCTCTGTGAAAGCATGGCTTGAGCCCAAGTCCTTCCAACCCCGGCCAGCTCACATTGAGTTCTAGTGTGGCTTGGCTCACCTTAGCATAAGACCAGAGCCAGGAGGGGCCCTTCTGGCCTCCCCCCATTCACAGAGGGGAAACTGAGGCCTGGAGGACACAAGGAACCCCAAGGTCACACAGAGAATTGGTAGTTCTCATGGTCCCCTGGGTTGCTCTTCCCCTGATTGGCTGCCCAGTCCTGGTCAATGTCACTCAACCCCATGCCAAGGGAGCCCCTTCTGAATACTGCTCAGCTTCCTCTCCCTCATGTTCTGAGCCACTTGATCTTCCAGAACCACCTGATCAAGGTGAGCAGCAGAGCCAGCCCTCGGAGCCCCACCCCAGCCAGGCTCCCCTGGACCAACCCTCCAGCCGCCAATGGCCCAGACAGTGAGGACCCTTCCCTGACTCCCTCCTAGGCCTCTACTCCAGACCTGCTCAGGTAGGACCCTCAGCCCTGCCCCACACGCCATCTTGAAGAATGCTGTTTCCAAACACCACAAGCACCTGCCTCACTTTACCTGCCACTTTTTTTTTTTAATCTTCTACATTTTCTCAAACACCCTTTGTACCAGCCATAGCCAGCCGCCACTCGTACCCAAGCCTGAATCTTCCCAAGAGCCTAAAGGGAGGCAGGGCAGGAGCTCCAGACCTACTTCACATACATCAGAATCGAGGGTCCGAGTTTAGACAAGGCTGAAGCCAGGTCACACAGGGAGTGGCTGTGTGGGGCTGTGCGGGGTGGGGGGGCAAAAGCTTCACTCTTGATGGGCTCCCCAACCCTGGACCAAGTTCCTGTCCCTGCTGAAGCCATTGACACTTCTCCCAGGCTGCAGCCTAACCCATCTCTACCATCTCATGACTTTCGCCACTCAGAGCCGGCAGCACCCTGGAGCTTGTTAGTGGTGCCAATCTGAGGCTCCTGGCTGGCCCTCTTCCCCTGGCTGGCCCCTGTCCCACATGGGACGGATCCTGCATGTGTCCACCTGTTCTTGGTCTATAAGCATTTTTTCCTATGGGAATCCTTGCTCCAGACCACCTGTTTGGAAGGTTTGGGGTCTGCACCTGGCGGCTGCACCAGGGAGAGTATTAAGCAGCCCACTGGACCGCAGGAATCCAGGAGGGAAACTTATAACCTAAAAATACACTTTCTAGCATTTTCTCTAAAGTCCTATTTTAGGCAACAGCTGACATTTTCCGTGGAAAATGTAATCTCCAGTGTCCTGCGTTGAGATTAAAATCAAACAGACATTTTCCTTCTGATCTATTTAACTGAAGCGAACAGGAAAGGCGGGAGGAGGGCCAGCTTGGTTTCTGGGCCAATTCTCCGACGCAGTAGGGTTCTTTAGAGGTCATCTCAGCCATGCCCCAGTCTCACAACAGAAGACTGCCAACCTCTTGGCACGCATCAGCCAGGTTTTTGACATGCTCTACTGAGGAGACTCCCAAAACCTCACCTTTTTTAGGGATTTTGACCAAGGGGAGAGTCCATCTGACAGTCTCACTTGAATCCCTCCTACTGTTTCCCTAACTCCTCCTTATGAGGTATGAAGCTCCCAGGCTGCCATGCTCTTTAGTGCATCTACCCTGGGTAGGGCAAGACCTGAGGTTAGGATGTATGTCACAGTCACATATACCAACTCTAGTCCCTCCGAGACGCCTCTGCTTGCCCCAAGTGATCTCTACCTGTCCACCTGAATCTTCTCTCCTGCTCCCTGACCCACAATGACCCAGGATCCACTCTTTGGAGATCATCATGGTGTTCCCCAAATATTTCTGGTTCTTCCCACCTTGCAGCCACATAGTGAGTTTGTACCTCTCGGCTCCTATGTGAGTTCGCAAAATAAGAGTGTGTTTTAGTTCCAGGCTGGAGCATTGGATTTTGGGTGCAAGACTTTCTAGAAGGTCACCATCCAGTAGAATGTTCTGTGATGACAAAAATTCTCTCTGCCTGTCCTGTCCAGTACAGTAGCTACCAGCCACATGTAGCTACTGAGTAACTGAACTGTGGCTGGTGTTAACTGAGGAACTATGCTTTAAATTTTGCTTTGTTCATTTAAGTAGCCACATAAGGCTGGTGGCTGCTGCACTGGACAGTGCAGGTCTGGAGCTCTGTGACCCTCTGCTACAGCAGCAACAACCTGTGTAGGGGTGTCTGCTCAGTCTTCTTCATCACAGAGCCAGGAAGCAGAGTTTCAGATGACCAACCTGCCACTGGCAATCAGCAAGAGTGAGAAATGAACCATTGAGGGGCTTTTTGATATTTTAAGAGATGAGATCTTGCTGGGGTGTGGTAGTGCATGCCTATAAGTCCAACTACTTTGGAGGCTGAGGCAAGAGGATTGTGACTTTGGGGAAAAAAAAAAGACGAGAGATGGGATCTTGCTATGCTGTCTAGACTCGTCTCAAACTCCTGGGTTCAAGAGAGCCTCCTGCCTCAGCCTCCCAGAGTAGCTTAGACTGTAGGTGCTCACCATGGAGCCCAGCCAGCCATTGAGATCTTGGGGTTGTTACTGCAATAACCTACCTTGGCTCAGACCTGGCTTTTACCACCAGGCTCCCCTTCCACCCTCACCTGGGGAGGCTCAGCCAGCCTGCCCATCCCTGCACGTGGCATGAGTGGTTCCAGTCCTGCAGAAGCAGCTGACTCCCTGTGGGGCCCTGCACCCTACTGGGAGGATGGGTACCCACACCTACCTTGAAGGGTTGCTGTGACAACCATCATCATCACCATCAGGAGCTACATTCACTGAGCTCCTACCACTCACCAAGCAGTGTGTCAGGTCTTACCTACCTCACGTCCAGAGGATACATGGGACAATAACTGGGGGCCAAGCCAAGAGGTGTTCAGCAGGCAACCCAGGAGCAGTGGGTCTTGAAACTGTGTTAACCCCTTGGGCATGTTATTCCCTTATGATTCTCAAGCAACCTGAGAAGGAGGATGCTGTTGTTGTTCCCATTTTACAGAGTAGAAAACCAAAGCCCAGAGAGGCTGAGTGACTACTTAACTGTTATGCGGCCAGGAAGCGTAGAGAGAGGTAGTGAGCCCAGGCAGTCTAGCTCTTGACCCTCTGCTCTGGGCCTCCTGTGCTAACACCTAGGCTGCCCTGCCTTCCCTCCTCTGATCCCTTTACCACCCAGCCATCACCTAACAAAATTTGATATCCTAATAGTCTCCTGATAGTTGGACTGGATGCCGTCATCCCATCACCAGCCCATCCCTCTGTAGCAGCCCCAGAGCCACCAACCAAAATCATTGTCCAAATGGATCTGCTCTTCTCACAGGAGGTGTATGGGGGCCATGAGGCCCTGCCAGCCCAGGCCCAGTCTGCTTCAAGTGTCAGTTCCACCAAAGATCCAAAGATACAATTTTCCCCTCACGTGAACAAGTCCCAGAGCCACAGAAGGAAACCATGGCTGGGAGAGCCCCATGCCTCCACCACAGGCATCCCAGGAAGATGCTGGGTCCCCCATGTCACCCGCAGTTGCATGGTGTAGGGCTGAGCCAGTTCCCATTGAGCCAGATGCTGCATTTGCTAAGTGGGGGATTGCCCTACCCTGCTCACCTCTGTGCTATTGGCTGGGCAGCTCAAGGCAAAGCAGTAAGGGGGTACTGCTCCTCCTGCATCCCCATCTGGCCGATGCAGGGGCACACGACCCCTACTATTCTCATCTGGGCCTCTCCCAACCTACCCCTGCTCTGGATCACTGCTGCCAGACTGAGAGATCTGGTGTCCGCTGATGCCCCTGTGGGGCCAAGGAGCCTGAGAATGAGACTGTGGACTTAGGGCGGGCTAGTGGGGCAGTGATCCGAGAAACTCCAGGGTTTAAAGCAAAGAATATGGTCCAGAGGGCTTGAGTTCAAGTCCTGCTCTGTCTCTTGGTACTGTCATAGCAACAGGCAGGCCATGAAAGCTCCTGTGTCCCTTTTCCCGTCAGCACACAGCAGCTAGTAGCAGTGATACCTTATAAGGTTATGTGAAGCTTGCATGACATGCACAAAGTGCCCAGGATGCATAGCCCACAGTGACAGTCATTGGCACAACAGTTATTAGACCATAAGCTCCATGATAGTGGCACTGTGTTTAGTGTAGCAGAACGGTGCCTGTCACATAGTAGTTACTCAGAACAAACTGAAGAATGAGTGACCCAGCCTCTGCCCTGTCATAGACCTTCAGTGGCTGTCCGAAGCCTGCATAATAATAATAATTGACCTTTGAATGGTCTTTCAGACTTTGGAGCTACCCCCAACCTGCCCTTCTAGAATTACGTCCACATTTCAGATGCAGAACTCTCTGACACCCATCAAGCCTCAGGATTGCTACCACCTCCCTGTTTTCCTCCACCAATATTTTGCTTGCATCTTACCTTCTGTCCAGAAAACCTTTCCCTATCTCATCTGAACCCTTCCACGAAGCCTTCCTCGCCCACCTGATGGCCCTGCCTTCCTGGCCTAGTCATCAGTATTCACTCCAGACTGGAGCACCTCCAGGGCAGGGAGAGGCTGAGTCTTCCTGGTCTACACCAAGTCCTCCCAGCCTTTGTTTATTCAGTTGTTCCATGGTTCAGAACAGGGCCTGGGCCCACAGCCTGCAGCCAGGGAGAAGCTGTACAGCCAGGGAGAAGCTGTACAGCCAGGGCTGCCCCCAGGCTCCACACACCACCTGCTCCCTAATCCCCCAACTCCTTCCTTCTCACAACACTGGAAACTGGAATTTCAGCTTCTAAATGTCAGTGGCAGCGGGGAGAGAAGAGCACTCACCCAAGGCTTCCTCCAAGGTAAATTTACAAAGCAATCAAATCATCACTTGCAGAGGTAGGGAGAGGCCTTGGCTGGTCAGAGCCCGCCCAGCCCACCTGGCCCTGACCTTGTCTCCAGGGTCCACCTAGAGTGGACAAACTGGCCCTGCTCCTCAGAGGACACTGAGGGGCCTTAGAAAGTGGCTCCTGCTCTGCAGAAAGGCTCTCGGCCGGCCTACTTGGCTGACCTGGCGCTAGATGCTAAGGGTTTGTTCAACACCTATGTGTCTTGTGGCAGTGTGGGGCAAGGCCTGATATTGCTCATGGGGGATGAAGGCTGCCCAGCAAGGGCCAGTAGGTGTGAAAACTAGGGTGAAGCCTGAAAATCCTTGAGTTTCCAGTTGGCCTGCGGCCGAATCACACTTTCTCCCACTGGGAGTCAGTGTTAGATCCTTCAAAGCCCTTAGGGGATCTCAAGACCAAAGGAAGGGCAAGTCTGCCTGGGGCCACTCAGCAAGTAAGGCCACTGCAGTCACCTTCTTGTTCCACTTAACCCACTCCTGGTGGCCTGGTTTCCAGGGGTCATGCATATGGGTTTCCAACTGAGGCCTGGGATAATGGCAGGAAATAAGGCCATAGCCAAAACACCACTGGAAGGATTCCAAATCTGGGCCACCGCTCCCACCCTGCGGCAGCCCTGGGGACCTTGTACCCTTTGCACAGACAGGCAGTGTGCAGACTAGGGAGGCAGGTCCAGGCCAGACGCTCTCTCTCCATAAGTTCCCCTGAACAGGGGCCACCCCCAGAGACCTCTTGGGATCTAATCTGACCCTCAGATCCCTGGGCTCTCCAGGGCCTTTAGGAGCAAGGTTGTGTGGCAGATGTGCCCAACCCAGTCCAGTCTTTGACCTTGGCCCCAGTCTAGCAAAGGATGTGAGCGCAGATATAAGGAAATTGGATGACTCCTGAAGGTACAAAAAGATACCCAGCCTGACTTGTAAATAGAAAAATGCCAAGTACAGAACCCACAAGGACTTTTCTATGACTGGCACAGATCAAGTTACACACTTACACAAGTGTCTTATACACTTTGGCCAGGTGGCAGATGGGCAGGTTGGTTGGTTCAACCTTCGGGACAGTAAAGTAGCAACAGCTGTCAGACTGCAAACACACTCCGCACACAGCAGTTCCACTTCTAGGAATTTATCCTTCAGGGCTATTCACAAGTGATAGAGGGACAAGGATATTCTTTATCTTTTGCATGTAATAGCAGAGGCTGTGACCACCGCAAGCGGCTCTCAGAAGTGGGATGAAGAAACACTGGAACAGGCCCACAACAGAACCCAGCGCAGCCACTGGGAACCCAGGAAAGCTCCCTTATGAACCACCTCCAAGAGTGCTGGTCAAGTGGAAAGCAGGGTAGAAACGGCACATAGAACTCACTCCCTTTCATGCAAAAAAAAAAAAAAAAATCCCAGGGATGGGGTGTACTTAGTGTACTTAGTAAGGGGCTCACCTAGCACATGCCAGGCCCTGGGTCCAATCCCCAGCACAGCCAGGAAATTTTTAAAAAGATCCTAGATGTGCATGCATATATGCACAGAATATTTTGGGAAGGAGACACAGGAATTGGGAACACTGGGATAGGTGGTTAGGGACAGAGTCAGATGTCTTTACTGTGCACCTTTTGTACCCTTTGAAGATTATATTGTATGCAATTTTTCTTTTTGTGTGTGTGTGTGGTGCTGGGGATTGAACCCAGGGCTTTGTGCATGCAAGGCAAGCACTCTACCAACTAAGCTATATCCCCAGCCCACTGTACGCAAATTTTAATTAAAAAAAAATTTATGTCGGGTATGTATTAGGCTCGTAATCCCAGCTACTTGGGAGGCTGAGACAGGAGGATCACAAACTCAAGGCCAGCCTTAGCAACTCAATTAGACCCTGTCTCAAAATTTAAAAAACAAATAAATAAATAAATTAAAGAGGGCTAGGGATGTAGCTCAGAGGTAGAGCACATCTGGATTCAATTCCAGTATTACAAAAAAGATAAACCCTGCTGGGGCCTCACCAGCTCCCGTGAGGTTGGGACAGATGGTGTTTTGTATGCACAGGGGACTCCCGGCTGGCACACACACTGTCTCTCTGAGGCTCCCACCCCCTGTTCTGAGGCTTCTGTCCTCAGGAAGGAGGAGAAGGAGAGGTAAGAGGGTGGGATCCCCAGGCTCCATTCCCCCAGCCCCTGGCAGAATTTGCAAACTTTAAGACTTAAACAAATGACTTCCTTGTGGTTTCCAGTGCTAACGACCTTGCAGGTGCACAGACGCCTGGGGTGGGAGGAACACTAGTCCCTGGGGTGTTCCCTCCACCCACAGGCCCTGTACCCTACCAACCACCTCCTGGCCAGGAGCCCAGCCCAACCTCCTCCGCTACAGAGGCAGATGACTTGGTATAAGTGATCTCACTAAACACGCATAAACAACTCTAAGAGATGGTTTTATTGCGGCCTCATTGACAATGAGGAAACCAAGGCATAGAAAGGCCCAGGGGCTTGTCTGGGGTCACACAGCTATGAAGGGGCAGAGCCAGGGTGCAGAACCCCATCAGCCCCTTCCCAAAAGCTGTGCAGGTAGCACCTAGAGGACATACAAGCCTCATCCACAGGCCGTGGAGCACAGGGCAGTAAGGGGCAGCTGGCTTCCCTCTGCTCACTTCCAGAGGCCTGGAATGGTTCCTGAGGAAGAAGCACCAGAGATGTGAGGGAAGAGCCCTCTGAGGCCTCTTAGGGTCTGAGGACAAAACTGGTATAGATGCTGCCACACCAGGGTCCCCGAGCCTACAGAACCTGTGATCTTTTTACACATAGGTAAACTGAGGCCCAGAGAGGAGTAGGCATCTGTGCTAAGTCCACTACAATCCTATGTGATCTTGCCAAGTTGTTTAAACTTCTGGTGCCTCAGTTACCTCCTTTCTAAAATAAAGATGACAATAGCCCCAACATCTGAGTTGTTTGGAGAAAGAAATGAAATGATAGATGAAAAAGTGCTGAGAACAGTGCCTAGCACATAGTAAGTGCTCAGTGAGCATCAGCTTTTATTACTAATACTAGCAAAGTACAGAGGAACCAGGGGAACCTAGCAATGTCCCCATTTTCCTACCACATCAACACACACCCGCCTACCTGTGGATCTATACACCACGCCCATCACCTCACACAGATGGTGAGGGGCCAGAGCACTCCAGGATCCCCTCACCCAGACAAAACTACACAGGGGCAGGAGACTAGGAACTACACTGTCAGTTCCTCCTCTGTTGGACCCCTGAAGACAAGAGAGCTAGAAAGGACAGGAACCTTGGCCAGGGTCATGCAAGGGCAGAATGTGTGAGATTCTGGAAATGGAAGGGAGGGCTGGATCTCCAGCTTCCCTTGGGAATCAAGATTCCCAAGCTGGACCACAGCGATACCAAAAAGGCTGTGTGAGCCCAGACCTGCCTACAGGGATTCCCACCCTACCCCAGAGCCAGGGGGCAGTTCCTGCTACCCTGTTCTCCTGCAGCGAAGGACACCCTCCCTGCCAAGTCATTAATGGGGGATATTAAATAATATTTATCTCCCCAGTTCCTCCCACAGCTCAACTAAATATAGCAACTATTTTTTTTGAAAAAGGATTTCTGCTCCAGAAAGATAATATTTATATAAGAGGTGGTTTTCATAAACCAATACAGAACCGAAGCAACCTTTCTGACAGCAATGTGTAATTTCCAAGCCAGCCCTGAGCACAGGGACACAGGCCAGAGCACCCTCCCCTCCAACTGACTGGGAACCCCAAAGGATGAGACCCCAAATCCCAAAACTACACAGGCTCAGGCAATACGTTGGGGATGGAAGCAACTTTTCTTTCTGGTCCCCTCACACTCTACCAGGTGCTGTGAGGGTAGCAGATCCTGCCTGGAAGGGACGCAGTCAAGAGACTTCCATCCTCAGGAGCCTCCAAATGTGCTGGGCCTCATTTGGATAGTACCAGGAGGCGTTTGCCCATTGCCTTAGCAAAAAAAAGAAGAATCCCCCACTTCTTTGAAGGGGATGAGGAAGAACCCATTTCTCTCCCACGCAAACTACAAAAGCAGGAAGGCTCCCTTGGTGCCCAAGATGGGCAGGCACCACTCCAGGTCACCCAGCCTCTGGCAACTCTCTGGGACCTCCAGTCGGCCAGCCCAGGAAGATGGGTCTCTGGCCCCAGCAGTTCAAAGCCCCCAACGACTCCTGCCAGCTACATCCGCTTGGGGTTGCAGAAAGAGGAAGACCTGGGGGTGGAGGTGGGGGTGGGGGCACCACGGCCGCTAGCCTACAAGCTGCACCTACTTGAGGGTTTTATTGCGCCCTGAGGGGAGACCCCTGGATCGGCTAGGAGGCTGGACTTCAGAGTGCTCGGCCGGTTCCCGGCCAGCAGGTCTCAGTGTCTGCTGCACCTGCATGATACCCGCGGGTCGCAGCGCGGCGCGGGGTTCCAGCTTGGACTGCGAATGAGGCTGGCTAAGGCTTGCAGAAATGGATGGGACCGCACCGCAGCAAGAAGCCTGGAAGGACCCAGGGCGGAGGGGGTCGCAGGCGTCGGTCCCCCAAGCCGGAACCCGCCCCCACCCCCTCGAAGGTGGCCGCGCAGCCCAGCCGGGTGCCCCAAGAGCATCTGCAGAGGTTTCCGGAGCCCTCACTTCCTGCCCGCCCGCGGGGACCTAGATCTTGGAGGGAGAGCACCGCCTGGCCGCGGGGCAGGGGGTCTGAGACTGAGGCGCGCGCGGCCCCCGCTCCCCGGCCCGGCCCGCGCGCTCACCATTGGGGCCATAGCGCTCCCGCGCGCCGGTCACCTGCGCCGGGCTCAGGCCGCCCTCGGCTGTCACCGAGAAGTGGCGCAGCACGTCGGCGGCCGGGAGCAGGTGCGCCTCCTCCATGCCGCCGGCCCGGCCGTCTGCGCCCTCCAGGCCGCCTCTTCGCTGAGCTACTGCACCGGTCGCTGGGGGCTTGAGCCCGGGCGGGCGCCGCGCGAGGCCATGTCCGCGCTGGGACCTTCCCCGACGGCAGTGGCGGCAGCGGCCAAAGCCCGCGCCAGGATGCTGCGCCCCGGGCTCCCTCCCCGGGGCGGGGCGGCGCGGGACCCGCCCCCGCACTCACACCCCTTCCGGCCCCCTCCGAGCCTCGGGGCCCCGCCTGCCGCGCCCCGGGGCGCCCAGCCCCGCCGCCTGTCCATTCTACAGAAGTGGGCACTGAGGCCTCTGGCGGGGCGAGCCCGAGCCGAGCCAGAGGCAGCTGAGGGCGCGTGGCCTGGGAGTGGTGTGGCGGTGGGGGCTCCATCCCTGTCCCTGCAGAGCTGGGGGAATGCTCAGTGCTGATCTAGGAGCTGCCACATTCACCTCCTTTCCTGTTCTCCTGGGGTGGAGGGGGGATGTGTTGCAAAATGGAGCTGTCCATAGAGGGGCGTCCTACTTCCCAACTCCAATTCAGCACAGTGTGACCCTGAATCTGGAGGGAACCCAAAAGCCTTGAATAAGCCAGGGCTCCTCCAGAGGAAACCACCTGATGGTTTCCTCTTAGGATGTTTGCGCTTTCATTATTCTCCTAATGTGCAGCGATGAGCGGGTTATTCATCATACAACCAGAAAGACTAACAATGAATCAGTGGAGGAGAAGGTAGAGAAAACCAGACTTGTTACCTGGGACGCAAGCACACCCCTCTGCCCCTGCAGGAAACGTAGCTGCTGGGGTGATGGGTGTGTGTGTGTGCTCCTAGAAACACCTGAGGGGTGGGACCAAGGTCTCTACCCAGGGTCCTTGAGGAAAGTAACCCTGATCAAGGGAGGTAGGGGCACAGAGGGTCCCCCATTCCAGTGCTCACCCCCAGTGCGAGGAGAAGGAGTGCAGATCAGAAGAAGAAGATGCGGGAAGACAGAAACCACCCACCCAACCCAAAAGGGGAGCAAAGAGAGCAATCTGATCTTTACCCCTCCAGCCTGAGAGACTCATCCAGTCTTACCCCACCCCAATCCACCAAGCAGGCCTCCACTGTCCAGAGCTGCAGCCTCTGGGATCACCAAGGCTGCACAGGATCATTGATTCCAGGAGTGGCCTTCCTGGATAATAGCAACTGTACCCACCTCCTGATGCCCCCACCTGCAAGCCTCAAGTTCTAGCTATGTCTGACCTTGTGCACCCGGTTTCTAGCTTTTGCTCAGGAAATAGGACTGGCTTCTCCTCCAATGTCTCTCCCTTTCTACACACTTGTGGTCAGGACTGGCTGGTCCACTTTGCCACTTTTCAAGGGTCACCCAGACTCCCTCATCCGTCCACATCACATCAGTCTGCTGCTGTGGAGATAGATTGAGGCTTGTTGTCTGGCTATGAATCCTTTCAGCCCGGACGTTTTAGATCACAAGCCAATATCTCCGGATATCTCCACTGGTCCCTTTCCCTCCTCCCACCCCCTACAGTCTACAAAGTCCCATTGCATCCGTAAGTTGCTAGGAATAATGTCAGGCAGGATGAGGCTGAAGACAATGCCAGATAGCTCCCCACTACACACTTCTGTCTCAGACAATGTAGAGTCCTAGGCATTCAAGCAGCTGGAATACTCCTACCCCTCCAAACACGTATATCCTGGGGTCTGAGAGCCCCTTTGCCAGCCCTGGGATCTTAACCCTAAGCCTCTCCCTTTCCACCCCACCCTCTGCTGTGAGTTGGCATTTGCTAGAAGGTAGGGCCAGAAGACCTGATTGTTTGCTCTGGCAGGCTGGCCCATTTCCTTTTCTTCAGCCCACCCCACCCTACCTCCAAACCACCCCTGGACAGGCAAACAGTTGCTGGCAAGTGTGGCCCCCACCTGGAAGGCTGACACACCTGTCAGCATGCCTGCCTGCTCTGCTCCCTCCAAGCTCCACCAAATCACAGTCATTTTATACTCCAACTACCTGCCCAGTTGCTTGTGTGTCCCCAATTATGCCCTCTGTCCGCACCTAGACAAAGAGCTAGTGACAAGAACAATATGGTCACAGGAAGACTGTCCAAAGGACAGGTCTGTCTTCCCCACTTCCCAGATGCTATGGGCCCAGAGCTTCAGGCCTGACACCATCTAAGTTCTTCCCAACTACCCCACAGGACAGACAGAGGCAGAATGTATCATTCTCTGGAGCAGCCATGACTGTCTGCTTTATGTGCCAAGACAGAGGAAAGGTAGGTCTTCCCCAGAAGAATTTGAATACTTAGTGAAGAGGGTGTTACAGGTAATCAAAAGCAGCCTGAGTTGCCAGGCATGATGGTGCACACCTGTAATCCCAGCTACTTAGGAGGCTTAGCTAGGATAGTTGAAATTTTGAGGCTAGCCTCAAAAGTTAGCAAGACCATGCCTCAAAATAAAGTTTTTAAAAAAGGGCTGGAGATGTAGCTCAGTGGTAGAGCACCCCTGGTTTTAATTCCCAGCATCCCAAACAAAACAAAAAACACAAAAAGAACAGCCTCATCTGGGTGCAGTGGTGCATGCCTATAATCCTAGTGGCTAGGGAGGCTGAAGCAGGAGGATTGCAAATTGGAGGCCAGCCTCATCAACTTAGTGAGGCCCTAAGCAACTTTAACAAGACTGTCTCAAACTCAAAAAATTAAAAGTGTTGTGGCTCAGTGGTTAAGGGCCCTTGGGTTCAATCCCTGGTACAAACAAACAAACAAACATAGTTCTGTGTTTGGGGGCTAAAGAAGGCCTCTTGGGAGTCAGCCTGAGCTGCTCATGTAATTTCTGACCCCTGCCAAATAGACAGTGGAGGCCCTGACCCAGAGTAGGTCAGCCACGAGAAGGTTTGCTGGCCCAAGCTGACTCCTTGCTGATATCCTAAGCTTTGGGCCAGAGATTGTTTCTGGAGGGCACTGGTGTTTGGACCAGAGTTAGAGGGTCAGCTCAATATCATATCAAGTGGGACAGAAGGAGAGCAAAGGAAAGTCAAGTGCACAAGGAACAGGGAGTTGAGACAAAACTTCCAGTGGGGGAGAGAGAGGGATGGGGAGAGACGCTGCCTTGTGGCACCCAGTTTCCTCAAAGGCTTTACTGAACTTCTCCCTGTGGTTCCCCAGATTTCATGGAGCATACTGTTGTGCCCTTCCCAGAGAATGGCCTGTTTTTGAGCAGTTTCTTGGGGATTTGTTTACTCGGTTATTGTAGCTAAAGGGCTGTGTCTAAAAATGGATCCAGCTTTAAACCTCTGCTAGGCTGTGTGGCCCAGGGCAAGGCACGTCACCCTTCGGAGCCTCACTTTGCTCATCTGCAATTATTAGTTAGGTTAACTTAACTGTCATAACAAAGTCACTCCAAAAATGTACAAAGGCATCCCAGTTTATTTCTCAGTGATGTAAAATCGGAAGCCCATTGTCAACTTAGTGGGGTAGTGATATGGAGACCCAGGCCCCTTCCCTTTTGTGGCTCTGCCATCTTCAATTTGATTGCAAGGTCACCACAATGCAGCAAGCCAGGAGAGGAAGAAAGAGGATGTCGATGATAATCAGGTTTTTATGGGCCAGTCCTGGAGGTGATGACATTATTTCCACTCACACTATATTGGCTAGAATTTAGTCATATGACCTTCCCTAACTGCAAAGGAAGCTGGGAAATGTAGTTCAGCTGTGCCCAGAAAGATGATGAAAAAGGGTTGGTAAACAGGTAAACAGTCTCAAGCCAGACATGGATATAATAACAGCTCACTCCCAGGGTTCAAGAAATTGTTCCCACAGCCAGTGTCTATCCTTCTTTCTTGATTTTCATTTTGGGAATCTTCCTTTCCCCGCTCCATTCCCTTTGATTTCCATAGACCTGATCCCATTTCCTAGATCTAGAGGTGGGTGTATGACTCTTTCCTAGCCAATGAGAGGTCTCCAATTCCCTGGCCACAGAGATTGGTTTAGGAGGAGTGCAAGACCAAAAGCCAACCAATTAGAATGTCAACCTAGATTTTTCTTAGACTACTGGGGGAAATATTCTTATTCTATAAGTAAGGTGATAACTAAGCTGGCTGCTACAGTGGTTGGCAGCCATCTTGTCACCATAAGGGTAGAATTTGAATGTCAATAAATCCACTAAGAAGGAAACAGAAACAGAGAGAGGCAGGTTTCTGATTACGTTATGAGCCCTTGGATATCAGTTATGAGCCCTGACATCATCTGTCCTCTGTCTTTTCAGTTATATGAGTCAAAAAATTCCTTTTAGGGAATATATTTGGGCTTCTGCTCTTTGAAAAAGAAAGAATTGGGCTGAAATACCTGTTGGGAACTAACCAATGGATGTTTGGAAAGCACGGTATCTGGAAGTAGTTACAGACTCCACAGGTAGCTTCTGGCATTGTTATTATGGGAACTGGGGGGCAATGTGCTGTGGAGATTGGGGAATAGACAAGAGAGGGAGATGGAGAACCTGGGCCCAAGAAAGGAAGGTTTCCCAGAGGTCCCTGCTCTGGACAGGCCTTGTCTGTGGCTGGCACCTAGCCCAGCTCCTGATCTGCCTCAGGCTTGTCTGGGGCAGTCCTCCCTCTGCCTAGGGGCTTAGACCTATGACCTCCCTAGGGCAGGAGTCCCCAAGCCAGGTGGGGAAACTAATCTGTGATCAGAGACAGTGAGATCAACTCTCAACATGTGCCAGGCCCCATGCAGAACACTTTTCAAAAATAACCTCATCTTGTAGCTCAGTGGTAGAGTGGCACTTAGCATGTATGAGGCCCTGGGTTCACTCCCAGAACCACATGCAAAGAAGCCTCATTAAATCTTCACAACAACCCTTGTATAAGTATTGCTTAGGGCATCACTAAGTTGCTGAGGCTGCCCTTGAACTTGCCATGCTCCTGCCTCAACTTCCCAAGTTGCTGGGGCTGCAGGTATGTCCCACCATATCTGGCTGGAAAATCATTTTATCTTTGAACCTGAGCTTTGTGAGTGAAGTCTGATGGCTGGCTGTATGTGTGGTAGGAGCACAGAAGACACATATAATATACCACCTCATTTACTTAACATGTTCTTGCTGCTCTGTGAGCACAGAACTCTGGTGGACTCTGATGTATGGGAATTCGGTGATTCCAATGGAGTCCAAGGAAAGTGCAGCCACATCTAGAGCTGGGGTCAGTGCTGGCAGCTTCGGGCAGTGCTTTCTGTCTGAACCAGAACTTGTTTCATGCAGGAAGAAGACATCAGTGCTCTAAAAAATGCAATTCCTATTTGCTCTTACATTACTTTCCTGAGTTAATCAACCACTTGCATTAAAAATGGTGCCACAAGCCAGGTGCGATGACACATGACTTGAGAGGCTGAGACAGGAGGATTGTGAGTTCAAGGCTAGCCTCAGCAACTTAATGAGACCCTGTCTCAAAATTTTAAAAAATAAAATAAAAAGGACTGGGCACGTTGCTTACCACAGTCTGGCTGGGCACAAAATCACGAGCCACTCAAGCAGGAACAAGCTTTATTTCCAAAACCTCCCGTGAATCTCACACACGCGACCTTCTCCCGGGACACACTACACCAACCGGAAATCCCTCCTCCGGAATTCCCTCCTACCGCACTTCCCCAACCAATGGGAACTCTCCGGGAGCTCCAAAGTAGCAGGCTGAGGGGGACAGCAGGGGTCTAATCTCCAGTTGAATGCACATCTTAACATAATCATTATCATCTCAATGGCTTGCTGGCCGTCACCTTTCAACCAAAACTGTCATTCCTACTTGGCTATGGCTCTCAGCAGTTGCTCAGGGTAAAGCTCTCCTGGGGTCAACCCCCAATACCAAAAAAAAAAAAAAAAAAAAAAAAAAAAATCCCAGCAACTTTGGGAGGCTGAGGTAGGAGGATTACAAGTTCAAGGTCAACCTGGACAACTTAGGGAGACCCTGTTGCAAAATAAAAAGGGTTGGGGATGTACTCAGTGGTAGAGCATACCTGGGTTCAGTACCCAGCCACAAAAACAAAAACAAGAACCAAAACAAGCCACCATGAGAAGTTGAGAGAGATTAAAGAAAAGCATTATATCTTAATGTCTTTATTGGTCCTTTTTGTTTTTCCCGTTTCTTAAGTGGGAATCCCATTGCACTGGGTCTCCAAAATTGTATAGCCTGCCCTCTTTGCATTTTACACAGGAACAAAGTTTTGCAGTGGCTCAGAGAGCCTAGGGGACTTTCCCAAGAGCACTCGGCTGAGACTCCTGCCTGCCTGCAATCTCTCCAAAAGCACAAGTTCAGTGGAGATTAGAATGGGCTCCATGCCCCCTGCTCCTACTTACTATCATTGCCCAAACCCAGCCTCCATCTTCTATCTGAGGTTGGGCCTTTCCACAGCCTCCTCCATGGCCTCCCTATCTCTAGACTTACCTCTGGTATAGGAACATTGGTTCACTGAGAAGGTGCTTTCATTACTTCATTCCTGTGCTTAAGAGACTCCTTAGCTCCCTAGTACTGGCAGGACTAAATCCAAACACTTGCACCTAGCAATTGAATTCCTTTAGCTATTGGTGCCTACCACAGCCAGGTCTCCTCAAACTGTCTCCTCAAACCTTCCCAAACTGCCCTGGCACATTCTAGCTTCATCCATTTGTCTATACTCTTCCTCTGGCCTAGGTTGCTCTTCTAGCTTTCTCTCCCTAAAATTTCTCCCCACTTTGGAAGCTCATTTCACTGGCCACCCTCACCTTGCATATTCACTCTCTTCCCTGCACAGTTTTTTACCCCCTCCCCTGTACTGGGGATTGAACCCAGGGGTGCCTAACCACTGAGCCACATCCCCATCCCTTTGCTATATTGCTTAGGGATTTGCTAATTGCTGAGCTGACTTTGAAGAAATCCTCCTGCCTCAGCCTCCAGAGCTGCTGGGATTACAGGTGCGTGCCACTGAGCCCAACTCTTCCCTATGTGCTTTTGACTGGTTCTGAATGAGACCCCTAGAAGACCCCCAGAGAGCAAGTCCTATTTCCCTGATGTACACAGGGGAAGCTGAGACCCAGGAGGAGAAATAGATTGAAGCTGTGGTGTGGAGCCTGGGAGGCTGAGGCAGAGCTTGGACAAAATTCACTGTTTTTATGAATCACAAATAACCAGTCTGGGGGATAGCTCAGTGGTAGAGCACTTGCCTAGCAATGTACAAGGTCCTGGGTTTGAGCCCCAGCACCACCAAAAAAAAAAAAAGAGAGAGAGAGAGAGAGAGACTCAACTCATGAGCTGGGCTTTTGGTGCACACCTATAATCCTAATGACACATGACGCTAAGGCAGGAGGATCACAAGTTCAAGGTTGCCACCTGTGCAATTCAATGAGATACTATCTCAAAATAAAAAATGGAAAGGGCTGGGGATGTAGCTCAGTAGTTGAGCACCCCTGGGTTCAATCCCAAGCACTGGGGGCATGAGGCTGGGTGGAGAAACCAACTACACATGAGAACAGACTGCAGTGTGTGCGGCCAGTGTGCCTTGAGAACTTGGCGGATGAAGAGGGGATGACTTCTCCTAGTCAGGGAGACCAGAAGAGACTCTCTGGAGGGAGTGACACTTTTGAAGGCTAAAGGAACAAAGTTGACGTGGCCACGAGGCCTCTGGGGTTTATTGTGTCAGTGTGGGTAGTGCACATGGCTGGGCAGCCTCTGCCCTGAGAGAGGCAGAGAGGCCAGGGTTGTCTCCACTGCCCCGCTTTGGTTTGTAAATGAGTTTGAATCAAAATGCAAACAGTGCAACAGGGCGTGGTGGTTTGGGCCCATAATCCCAGAGGCTGAGCCAGGAGGATCATAAATTCGAGGTCTGTGTGGGCATCTCAAAATAGAAAATAAAAAGAGCTGGGGATGTAGTTCACTGGTAGAGTCGTGAGCTGGTTCAATGCCCAGAACTGTAAAAATAAAATAATACAGAATTTTTTTTTTAAATTGTAAACATCCCTCTAGGCTTAGAAACCTGACTGTATATTTTAGGGGTTACTAGGACTCAGTGAGCCTGTGTCCCAGGCATTCTAAGACCCTATTCTGAGTCTACTCCTCCTGCTGTGGGGAAGCCCTCTGCTCCCCACTGTCCAGAGCAGGGGACTCCCCCCTTAAAGACTTTGTTTAAGTCTTTCAGGCTTGGGAACCCTGTGCAAGGCCCTGACATAACCCCTATCCATCCTCCTGGGCTCCCCAGCTCTCCTCACACCTTTTCCTCCAACCCCTCCCAAGAGTCCTCCCCCGCCCCACCCTCCTGGGCTCCTCTTAGTCTGACCCCATCCCACCATTCAGCCCTAGAGCCACTTCCCCATGTTCCCCCACCCTGTTCTCACCACTTCCTGACTCTTCTGGGGGCCTCCCTGGGGCCACATCTCACAGTAGGAAGCTCCCACCTCTGGGGTCTCTCCTGGGAACACCCCTCCACCATCCAGCCAGCTGATTCCACCCTCCCTGATCCTTGAGGCCAGTAGCGCTCCCCATGCCCCAAGTGACCCCACTAGCCTCCAGCACCCTGGGTGTTCATCATCGCTCTGCGCCTCTGCGGCCAGACACCCTTGAGGTTGTGTCGCCTGGTCTGACTCATCGCGGTTCCCAGGCATGTCAGGAGGGTGTCTGCTGAAGGGCTGAGCTGCTGTGGGAAGTCCCAGAGGAGACACTCCTCCTGCACAGAGCTCACAGGGCCTTCTGGGGACAGAGCAGGCACGCAGGGCCCCTTGGCTAGTCCAGGGCACCTTTCCAATTTGGCACAAGGGGACTTGCCCCTTCCCTTCGCATCCACCACTACAGGAACACCCTGCAGGATGGGGCTGGGAGCTTCAGCTAGGCTGCATGCTCCTCAGCTCCTTGAGGCAACTTCCTGTCCTCATCCCCTTATCTTCCCGGCCAGACCAAGGAGAGGAAGTTGCCCTCTCCCTCCCAATGGTGGACAGAGACCCCCCTGGACCTCAGGAAGGGGCAGTGCGTCATGTAAGGCTGGGCCTGCCCCTTCCAGGCCTGCCTCCTCTTTCTGCTGCAATCACAGTTATCCTCTTAAAATAGCCATGAGGCACTCACCTACTCAAGTGCCTTCCATGGCTCCCTATGGCCTTCCCAGGTAGGATCAAGTCCATAGCTTGTCCTTAAGGCTGACTTGCCAGCCTTACCTTGTACCCTTGCCCTTCCACCACCCCAGACTCTGGTCTCATTGACCTCTCTTCTCTGTACTTCCTCCTCCAAGACTTCCTCCCTCCTTGCCTTTGGCCATGTTATTACTTGTACTTAGAAAGTCATTCTTCTCATGTTTATGTGTCTAAACACTCCTCATTCTTCACAGTCCTCTCCAAGAAGTCCTCTTGCTCCCTCAGGAATCTCCTCAGCAATCCAGCATTTGTGTGAATTTGCCAGAATCTGCAGCCTCCAAACCACACATCTCTCCCACCTGAATCGTCAGGAGGCCTCTACAGCACAGCTGGGGCACAAGGTCACTATACAGTTACCCTCTAGGCTGGGAACGTCCTGAGACAGGAGATGGGTCTGAAGCACTGAGGGCTGCATCTCAGTGTCCACTCAGCCCCTGGGCTTCCCTTTACTAGACCCTCAAAAATATTGCTTAAATGAACACTATTCTAGCCAACGCAATAAAACAAGAAAAGCAAATGAAGTACAAATACTGGGAAGTGAAAGAACAAATGAACATCTGCTTCTCTAAGCTCATGCCCTTCTTACCACTGGATGCATTAGACTTAGGGATCCTATCATGAGCTCAGGGAGAGCCTGGAATCTGCCCACTGCCACACAGTGCCTTGGGCTCCCTCCTAGCTCTGTGCCACTCTACCTGCTGCAACATCAGCCACAGTTAAGCAGTCTCTAGGCTAACCTTGTGCCATGATTATCAGCACCTTGGCCATGAGAGCCAAGGCCCTGCCTGTCAGGGAGCCGGCTATTGCTCCAGGCTGAGCCTGACCAATTTACCTGCAGGGGCCTCAGCAGTAGTGGATTCTAAGCAGATAAAACACAAAATCCCTATTTGCTTTGTAAATTGTTACAAACAACCAAGCTTGTAAACCTTAAGGCACAATTTGAAATGGAATCTGAGATCTGGAATGTGGAAGAGGCTCCTTTCAGACACCTGAGGGTAAGGTTCATCTTGGTTAGACCCTGGGCATGGAGGCCATCCCTGGCCCCAGTGTATAGGGGCAGGGCTGGGGGCTGGGCTGTTGGTTCAACCTTATACAGAGGGTACTTCTAGGCCTGTGACTGGCCTAGAGTGGTTAGCCAGTCCTCAAGCCAGGCTGGGTCCTCCTGGGTACCACACTGGCTGTGGAAGTCTGGGAAAGCCCCTTCCCTGCTGCCCCCAGGTCATCTGGCTGCTGGGGTGAGATAGACCAGTATCTGGAATTTATGATTTCTGATAGGAACTTGCTCCTATAGCCCACTAGGACAAAATAACAGGTGACCCAGGCCCTCCCTTTGGCTCTCAGGCTGGGAGCAGTAGAAAAACTCAGGTCCCTATTTGTGGGCACCCAATTCCCCCCCCACCCCGCACCAGTCATGGCCTCCATGTCAATGCTGGCCTGTTCTCTACCTTCTTGAAGCCCAGCTGTTCTGACTTTCCTCCCTTGGTGCCCTTTGGGCCTTCTCATTCAGCGGTGCCAGGTCCCCGCCCTGGTGTTCCCTGTGTGGGCAGCTGGCCCGGCTCCCCGGGGATATCCTGCCATTGTGGCCCAGTGCCTAGACTTGCGTCTTCCAGTCCAGCCCCATTGCTCTGGGTCCTTTCCAGGTCCCCAGGTGGGGCTTGGGAGCCCAGAGAGTGGGGAAAGTTGGCAAAGGCACCAGATCCCCAGCATGGCAGAGCCCAGCCCGGTATCCAAGACATCTGATGGCTGGGCCCTGGCCAGCCTGGGGAGATGGGAGGCCGGGCTCTCAAACCCAGAGCTGGCCCTGTGGGTGACCTTGGCATGTCCTCTACCTTCCTGGGCTCCCTCCCGGAGGCCCTGACTCACGGCAAACCCCGCCCAGGCCCAGGAAACCAAGGGAATCTGTGTTAGCAGTGAGCATGGTCACTCCCGGGTGGTTGGGTGACCTGCATGTCACTGGGTTTCTGGGTAGGCAGGGACTTTCAGTCACCTCGCTTCTAACAACTGCACTTCACGAAAATGCCCAAATTTGCAAGTTGAGTTGTATTTGCCTCAAATTCCCTGGAGCTACACCCCTAATTTGCATACCCAAATCAAACTTCTGTCACAAAGGCAGCAGCTGGGGTGGAGGGAAGGATGTTACCCCAGGGGCCTGAGGGTAGGAAGTGATGATAGCTAACAGGAAGGACCTCCTCAGCCTCCTCAGCCTCCTTGCTGGTGCAGACTCCAGTAGAAGCGCTTTGCTCTTTAGGAGAGCAGGGTCTGTTTTGCCCAAGGAGGCCAGAGTCACACACTGGGGCCTGGTAAGGTGGGGAGTTCAACCCTGGCCTTCTGGCTCCAGAACCCAGGCTTTTAACCATGCCATTAATAGCACAGGTGCCCTCCGGCTGGCCCCAGGTCACCCCGATGTACAGGGCAGGGCTTGTACCCTGGCTCTGGCTTCAAAGGCCCTGCTCTGGGCCACTGAGTTACATGGTCTGGGGGGAGATCTGAGGAGGCCCCTGGACCTCCTTGGCTCCCAAGATGACCTCTATACCCTCTTCAAGGCTCCAAGGTCTCTACCAGTCACCTATGGCTAGGAAAGAAACTCCACCTGAGCTGCCCACAGGTTCTGGTTGCACTTTGTGACCTTGGACAGGGGACTTCACCTCTGAGCCTCTCATTATAAAACAGACAGTGTAGTAGTCTCAGTCCCATGGGATCATCCTGAGAGCTAAATGAGGGAGAGTCAGCGAGGGGTCCCGGCCACGTGCAGAGATGCAATGACCATCTTGTTCTTGGGCTCACTCCCAAGGACCTACCCTGGCTCTGGCCTCTGTTACCCAGGACTCTCTGCCTCTGATCAGACTGTCTGTGACCTGACCAGGAAGCTGGCCAAGGGCAATACCCACCCAGATCCTGGAGGCAAGCAGCCAAGAAGCAGCAACAAAGAACTTTCCATACCTCCGCAGTCCATGAGGAACTGACACACTTCAAGCCTCAATTGGTCTTTCACCCTCCTCTCCTTCCCCCAAATTTCCATCATTGGTGATATTTACATTGGAATCCTGCCCAGGACTTGGAGAACCCAGCATGGGTACGTGGAAAACAATATAGAAGGAAAGATAGGTGTAGTTGTTAAATGTAGTGTTGGCAAATTTGTCCTCTTGGCTTTGAAACACGTTACAAGGTAGCAAGTATCAAAACCAGACGGCTTTGTGCTTAAATCAGCTCAGAAGGCTTCTGTCAGCAAGACCCTGGCATGATACCTTGATAAAGATGGGGTCTCTTCACCCTTAAGAGGATAAGGGTAGCCAGGCACGGTGGTGCATGCAAGTGCTCCCAGCGACTCAGGAGCCCGAGGCAGGATGATTGCAAGGCTAGCCCCAGCACCTTATGGAGACCCTGTCTCAGAGCTCTAGGGTCTGGGGTGGTACACACCTAAGCAGCAGGTACCTAAGGCATGCAGTAGTGTACTTAAGAGCATGCACTTCGGATACAGGAGACAGTTCTGGGGTCAAATCCCAATTAGCTACTAGCTTCATGATCTCGAGAATATTGCTACATGTCTCTGTCTAGCTGAGTTGCATTATAATGGAAATAATAATAGGCCCCACCTCAGTGGACTATTGTAAAGTTTTTTTCCCCCCAGTACTGGGGATTGAACCCCGGGCATCACACATCCTAGGCAAGTGCTCGATCACTGAGCAACAGTCCGCCCAACAGATCTCTCTCTCTCTCTCTCTCTCTCTCTTTCTCTCTCTCTCTCTCTCTCTCTCTCTCTCACACACACACACACACACACACACACTCTCTCTCTCTCACACACAAACACACACACACTCTCTCTCTCTCTCTCTCACACACACACACACACACCTTTGACTAACAAAAATCTGAATTTGTTCCAGGTAGCAAAGTGCCCAGGCCCAGGGCATGAATCATGAGTAGTCTAAGTTAAATACCCATCCTCTTTGCTAGATCCTGGCTTTTCCAACCTTCCTGGCAGTTAAGAATGACCATGTCACACAGCTCTGGCCAATGAGGTATCAGGGGAAATTTGCCAGGGGTTTACTGGATAAAATCCAGAGAATGAAGCCTTTGCTTTTCCTCCTTCCTGCTTGTGAAAGTTTATGATGCTTGGAGGCTGCTGCAGCTGTTTTGTGGCCATGAGGCATCCAGCTTGAGGATGTGAAGCACACATAAGGTTGTGTGAGCCAGAGGATGGGGGACATTGCTAAGCTGCAGAAAGACTGAAATTTCCAACCTCCAAACTTCTTGTTCTGAGAGATGATTTTAAATACCTTTATTTAAGGCCACTGGGATCTGAGTTGTTGGCTTCTTTTATCTGAATGCACCGCCAGGGATATAGGCCCTTAGCACCATATATGGCACCTGGTATGTACCCAATCAATATCAGCTGTGATCTCACAGAGACATCGCAGGACTTTCCATATTCATCTCTGCGCTCTTAGTAGACCGGGAGGAAGGATAGGTATCAATGCTGTGGGTGATTCCACACCCAATGAATGAGTGGACACAGCCATGATTCTGCTGCCCTGAGCATCTCCAAAGACCCCAGGATGTAGCGATGATCTCAGGTAGAGTTGCTGCTGGACTCCCATCTGGCAGGAAAGCCAGTGAGTCTGGACCCACTGGCAGACAATGGCATCTTGTCCCCTCCTGTCCTGGAAGCCTTCAAGTTCATGTTGCCCACCCCTGTTTCTGCCTTATACTCCGACCTTGTAAACATTGGTGCTGTATTTGAATCAGAACTGTCAGAGGTGCCATTAACTCTGCTGGAGGCCACCACTGGAGGGGAGCCAACAGACAAGGGCCACCCAGCAGAGGGCTCCCAGGGAGAACAAAGAAAGGAAGAGAGAGCAGCACAGCTCCCCTGCAACCCAGGGATTAATCACCGGCTTTATGAACGAATGCTCTTTTTTGCTACAACAGACCTGCCTGTGTCTTCAGACAGTGGATGATCTCGCCTACCCGGAGTTCACCCAGGTCTGGAGTGAAACCACCTGACTCCAGAGCCAGCAGCATTTTTGATTAAACAACAAAGGTGGAGGCCGGGTGGGGTTGCAGAGACCTGAGGATAAGCCCAGTCAAGATGAGTCATCTTGAGACCTTGGCCCCTAAGGCTTTTTGTCTAGCCTCCTGGTTTGCTTATATTCTTAAAGAAATTCTATGGTGGTGCTTAATTTAAAATTCTTTTTTTTTTTTTTTTTTTGGTCCTGGGAACAGAACCTCAGGTCTCACGTTTGCTGGGCAAGTTCTATTACTGAGCTCCAGCTCCAGCTCCAGCCCAGAGGAAGCTGGTGCTTGCTGCAGGGGGTGCCGGGACAATTTTCCTAGCCCTGCCCCAGGTCATATATGTCCATCCTCTGGTCTCCTGGGCTGAATCTGCTCTGGTTCTTCCCCTCTGACTCCAGGCCTGGCCAGATCTCAGTAAGTTTACCTTGCAACATCAGCCCCAGGGTTGAAGAGTAAGGTACCCACCAGAAGCCAAGTTGGGATAGTACGGACTTTGCTGGCCTGCCCTGCCCATGGACACTGCATGAGGAACCGCGTGTCAGTCAACCTCAGCCAGCCTGGACCTGCAGCCCCGGGCATCAAGGAGAAAGCTACTGGGTGCCTCTGTGCCTCTGCAGCTGAACAAGGACAGGTCACTATAAAACCCAAAGTCCCAGAGGCAAACATCCCTACCTGGGAACTTCCTGTCCTCTCCTTTAGCTGTGGAGGAGAGGTGCGGTCTTTCCTCTGGAGGGGGCTGCGGGCTGCAGGACTGGAGTGTGGCCTCTCCAGAGCGTGGCCTGTGTGGATGGCTGGAGGAGTACCTGTCCACTGTGGGGAATGTACCTGGCTTCACTGTGACCCTAGGTGGGTACGGGGTCCCTTGCTCCATGCCGACCCACGCCCCTTCGTCCTTGTCTACTGTGACTCCACCAGCACACTCCTTGCCTTGGCTTCTCATTTAGAATGCACCTCTGCCCGGCAGAGGCCCAACAAACTCAACCTGGGGACCCGGAGGGACAGAAGAAGGTGAGGTATAGAGGAGGGAAGGCTGCCCCTGCACCATCACCTTGACCATGCTGCTGGGGACAGGAGCCTAGATCCCCTGAAGGGGCCATGAGCTCTGCTCTCCACCAGCCACTGCTGACCTCTGTCCCTGGGTGTGTCCTGCCTCTCGGGCATATCCTGCTCCATGGGAATGGGAATGGGGGCTACAGAACATTCAGACCCCCACCCTGTCCAGGGACAGACCCACCAACGTGTTCAGACAGATACCCAGATGACTCATGGTCCTCCGCTTTCCCTCTGGGCAGCTTCTCTTCATGTCCCCAGATGACCACGCTTAGGCAAAACCTGGCCTGGGAGTCAGGAGGCTCCCATTCCTGTCCACACCCAGGACCACAACCTGCTACGCAAATTCCGGTAGACACCAGCCCCTCTGGGCCTCAGTCTCCTGTCTTGCACAGGGGCAGGTGGTGGGGATGTATAGGTGGCCTCTGAGGTGCTTTCCTTCCAGTTCCAGGCCCTTAGGAATTCCAAAGGAAGAACAAAAGCCACTGAGTGCCCAGTGTTTTAGGCAGAAACTTGTGCTCTAAAGGAACCTTCTACAGAGGATCCTGAACCTGCTGTGGCTAGGAGGGGGGTTCCGGGTGAGGCAGGGTGGGAGCAGAGCCTCACTTTGTTTCCTCAGGATCCTGAGCAGACAGAACCCGCTGGGTGGCTGGGCTCTGGGTAGTCCCTGTAGCCTGTGACGTCAGTGACCCTGCCAATACAACGGGATGGACAAGGAAGTGTCACTAGCCCTTTTAGTCTCACTCAGTTCAGGGCCTCAGGAAACCTCCCAGCTGTGCTTGGGCCACCTCCAGGGCAGCCAGGATCCCTGAGCCCACAGCCCAGTGGCCCCAGCTCCCAGCTGCCACACCTCTGCCCAGCCTGCCCCCTCCCTGGACCACCTCCTTGGTGCCCTTGGCCCCTTAGTGTTTCAGAAGGTCTAAGTGAGGAGGGAGTGACAGAGACCAGCAGGAGGCCAGCTCACCCCTGAGATCTTCCAGAGAAAAGGGTCCAGCAGAGTCTGAGCTTGACATGGACAGCCAGTCCCCTTTCCACTGCCCAGTTCAAACAGACTGAAGCACAGATGGGAAATCACAGGCTCAATTCACTGAAAGCTCCAGGGGATGGGTGGCTTCAGAAATGGCTGAAAAGAGTTCTCAAATTGTCTTAGAAACTAGGTGTGGGGATGTGCGCCTACGATCACAGCTACTCAGAAGGCTGAGGCAGGAGGATTGCGAATGTGAGGCTACCCTGGGAAACTTAGGAGAGACTCTGTCTCAAAATAAAATGAAAAGGGCTGGGGATGTGGTTCAATAGTAGAGTACCCTTGGGTTAAATCCCCAGTACCGCAAAAACCAAAACTGAACTAAAACCAAAAAATTGTGTCTGAGAACTTGTCTTTGAGTTTGGGCTCTGTTTTCAGGGGGGTTCTTCCTTCATAGTGGTAAAATGGCTGCCAGCAGCTCCATTTCACAGCACACTTCAGTGGTCACCCCAGAGGAAGGAGGTTCTCTTTGCCAATCATTTTATCAACCTCTAACTTGAGTCTCATGTTGGGCCCTCAAGGGGTCAGGTCTTTTCCCACATCAGTCTCTTTACTGTTCCAGATGGCCACATGAACGCCTGTGCTCTAAGGCCAGAGGCGGGGACTCACCACCACAGAGTCCAGGTGCTGAGCAACAGGAACATGGTGGCTTCAGGATGGGAACATTCAGGTCAGAGATCCCCATTCATGGGTTCTAAATGAGGCCCCACAAAGAAAGGGCAGAGGCCACTGAGTACCCAGTCCCAGTCCCTGAGGTGGAGCAGCAGGTACACAGCCCTCAGGGAGGAGGCTTATGGCATAGGGTGTGCGGGGGACACACAGCAGCCAAAGTTGACGAGGGGATCAGGGAGGGCTTGTGGCCTGAGAGGACAAGTCCCTCCTGGTGGCCAGAAGCTTCTTGAGGGAAATGCTATTTGATCCTCATTCTTAGAAAGAGGAAGTGGTCGCTTCCCAAGAGAAGCTGACCTCATGCCCAAGCCTTGATGTGGCTCAGAGGCTGGACTGCTCCTATCTCACACGAGGGAGCGTGTTACAGAACAGCTTGCCTCTCTGCACTTCCATGCTCAATGTGAGGCATCATCCACTTCAACAAAGCTGTCCTTGGTACTGGGAGAGTGTCAGAAGCCTTATCTACTGAAAAAAATTTTATTTTTTTGCAATGCTGGGGAACAAATCCAGGGCCTCACATATGCAAGGGCTTTATCACTGAGCTACATTTTTTTAAAAATTTATTTTGGGACAGGGCTCTCTAAGTTGCCCAAGTTGGCCTTGAACTTGTGCAGCTCCTGTCTCAGCCTCCCAAGTAGCTGGGATTACAGACGTATGCCACCAAGCCTGGCTTCCACTGAATCTAACTCTACTACCTCCCATGTGCTAATCCCTCCATGTGCTGATAATAACCTTGTGTGCTTACCCATTGGGTGACAGGTCTCCCAGGTGGTAACATCTTTCTGGAGATTTTGCAAAGTTTTAACTAGACAGCACAGAGCAGACTCGGAAAGCACCTTCCATCTCACCTGGATATCAAGGGTTCTGTGCTTTGGGCATCAGTCAAGGTCATCACCTGGAAGACAAAAGATGAGGGTTGTCTCTGAAGCCTCTTCAAATGATAAACAAACAAACAACAACAACAATAACAACAACAATAACAACAACAAAATGCCTGCTGTTTCTCTGCTGGCCTATCTAGCAGAGAAGCTAGAGGACCAAGAGACCAGAGACCTGTGTGTTGCCCTGGATCCTGACCCTGACGTTCTGTGTGACCCTGGGGGACTGCTGAGCTTCAGGTCTCCTTGGGCCACCCCTCAGGGACCCTGGTTCAGTGCTGGCAGATCCCTGCTCCTAGGTGAGCCTGGGCTAAGCTGCAGCCTCTCTCCACTAGACTCCAATGCCACCTCCACCCGGCTGTTTCCATGGTGGCAGCCCCCGTCTCTGTTTACTCAGCTCCCTGCGTGAGATTTTTCCATAACTGGCCATTGAGAACACAATGCCAGCTTCTCCCCAAGGAGGTGCTACAGCCCACACCCTGCGGCCAAACAGCGGATATGGCTCTCTAGCTGGGGTCAGAGGCTGACACCAGGCATCTCAAGACTCCCAAGCTCCTGGACCTAGACCTTGGCCTTCTGTGAGGTGGGGCTGAGAGCCTGAGCCAGGGAGCCAGGGAGCCAGGGAGCCAGGGAGCTAGGGAGCCAGGGAGCCACGGAGCCACGGAGCTAGGGAGCCAGGGCCAGGCCGGGGCTGCCTTGCCAGAAACATATGAAATCCTGAGCAAGTCGCCTTCCCTCTGAGACACCCTGGAGCTGTAAAATGGGTCACATCACAAAGCAGGAGGACCTGCTTTGGCTCTTCACAGAGTCACAGTCCAGCAGCCCCTGTCCCAGTAGCCCCAGACACAAAGGGTCTGGGACTCCTGGCAGAAAATGTTTCCTGCCCGAGTCGGCCCCAGGCCAAGCCCAGCCTGGCCATGCTCAGGTCAAACCAATAGTGTGGCCTTCGCCCTCAGCTTCCCATCCTGGGCTGGGAGAAAGTCTGGGCTACACAGGGCCTTGTGGGGTTTCTATTTACAAATGCACAAACCCTCTTTGTAATTAATCTAAATATGCAAAGAATTAGGAAATGTGTCATTAGATAAATCAGGTACCTGTTCCTAGATCCCCACAATATACAGTGTTTGATATTTGGCATACGGAATGGGCTAGCTACATCCTGAGGTTTTCCTCCTTTGGTGGTTTTTCTGGGGTCTCGGAGGCTCAGAGAGGTGAAGTCACTTGTCCACCACATGCTTGTTCATAGTAGATCCATGCAGATCCCCAAAGTTCACATGTAAGAAACTCGGTCTCCAGATACGACAGTGTTGAAAGTCTAAGGGGGGCCTCTAAGAAGTAATTAGGCCAAGAGGGCTATGCCCTCATGAATGGATGGATTAACATTGTCATCCTGAGAGTAAGGAATCATAAACAATGTCTTCACCCTCCTTCCCTCTGGCTCTCCTTCTTGATCTCATCCCTGTGGCAACATCACTGTGTTATGATACTGCAGGAAGGCCCTCACTAGATGCCACTCTTCCAACTTGGACATATCCCAGCCTCCAGAACTGTGAGCCAAAGAAATCTCTGCTCATTATAAATGACCATATGTGGTATTCTATTAAAGCGTCATGGTGCAGATTAAATTGACCTAAGATTTGAACACTGACGGTTCATTTTACCTGGAAACACTAACATCTGTTTTTTTGAGGTGAGGAATGGAACCAATGGTTTCCCCAGGAGCTGAGAGCCGTCAGCCAGATGCTCTGTTCTGTCACCCTCTGAGGATCATTATCCTCCATGGGTGTCACAGCGGGGTGGGTGAGGGACTTCTGTCTCCTGTCTCTGCCTCATCCCAGGGCCAGCCTCTGGGCTCTTGGTGAGCTACCCCTTCTCCTGTGGTCATTGGTGGACTCTGTCCTCCCCTCCCAGCCAGCCTGCCTGTCCTTGTCTCCTCATTTTCAGTTACCTCTTGGGTCCTATTTATTTCCCCTCCTGCTTTGTCTTCTTGTCCTGTCTTGACTCGACATCTCTTTCTCTCTCCTAGTCTGTCCTTTTCCATCCTCCCAGGGCAGTAGGAGTAGGTTTTCATGAACTTGGATTTGATAATGGTTTCTTAGGACACTGAAAACACATGCAAGAAGAGCTAGATTAATTGGTTTTCCTCAAAATTTAAAAATTTATGCATCAAAAGATATTATTAACAGAGTGAAAAGACAAACCCAAGGAACAGGAGAAAACTTTGGCAAGTCATGTATTTGCTAAGGGTCTAGTTTCCAGAAGTCATGGGAGAAAAACATTCTTTAAATGTTAGAACATACCGGTAGAGAATGCAAAGTTTATACAAAATTTAAGCTACAATGAGAGACATGAAGGAGTTTGAAAGTTGAAGCCAAGTATTTGGGGGGAACATGAGTTCAACATCTTGCTATTCTGCCAGTGAGGGGCTTATGTGGAGGAGTTCACAACATCTCCAGGGACTTGCAGATGGAAAGATCCAGAGGGCTGGCTGGCTGGCTGGCTGGCTGGGCGGGTTGGTGGGGAGACTACAGGCAAGGTCAACTAGGAGGAGGAAGCCTGGAGCTTACCGGGCTGCAGGTGCTGCAAGTCAGAAATGGCGTGCAGTCACCATCACAGCTCTGGGCCTTGCATGGCACTGGGCTCCTAGCTCACTAATTAGTTAGACCTCTTTGGGTTGTTAGTGACAGAAATCAGGGGAAAAAACATAGGTGGGCTGCTCGTTTCTCCAGCACCCCAACAGAGAGAGAACTTCTTTTTCTGCAGAGTTGGAGCAAAAGTCCTGGGATTGAGTTTCATTGGGCTCTCTGGGTCACATATCCAACCCAGGACCAATCACTGTAGTGGGGGAATGGCAGGCTCTGATTGACTAGACCTGTGTCACATGGCTACTCTTACTGAGTGAGCCACAGGGAGAAGAAAAGAATGGATCTGGGTAAATAGCAAGGACAATGAGGCTCTCATTACAGTGCTCCACAGGACTGGACACTTTCCTTAGTGCAGCAGGGCTGGTGTGTGGGGCTTAGCATCCAGGGCTATGTGTGACCCAGGCCCACTGTCCAGGCTCCATGAGAAGCAGGCCACTCCTGTTTGTTCCAAATTCCCAGTGCCTCTTAGGCAACCTGGAAAACACACAATTCCCCAAGCAGGAAACCCGCCACATATTCCAGCCTGGAGCCCAGAAAGCCAAACCCTGTGACAAATTTAAAAAACAAAACTTGAAAAAAATTAACTCTCACAATAGAACATTAAAAAAAAAAAAACTTTTTATTTTCCTTTTTTTATTATACAAGTACTACACATCTATTGTAGAAAAAATTCAAAAATAGATAAGCAGAAAGTGATAACATTTTCCATAATCTCACCACCAGTGATAACCAATGTTAACATTTTATTGTAAAATATGTCAGACATTTCTCTATAGGTAAAAATATAATTTTGTTCTACGTTTAAGTGATTGGTTGTTGGTATTATTTATAACTTGTTTTTTCACTAAGCAATGTGGTGAACATGTTTTGCATTATCAATAAATATACTTGTTGTCTTATAGTGTTTTCTGCTGCTATCACAGAATACTGAGACTGGTGATTTACAAAGAAAAGAGGTTTGGGCTCACAGTTCTGGAGGCTGGGAAGTCCAAGACTGGGCTACTGTATATAGTGAGAGCCTCATGGTGTTTTAACTCATTACAGAAAGCAGAAGACCAAGTGGCTACTTGAGACAGAGAGAGACATGAGGGACAAACCTGCTTTGTAACAACCCACTCTTATGAGAATTAATCCAGTCCTGTGAGAGCAAGAACGCTCTCCCACAAAACAACTTAATCCCTCTATGAAAGTGGATCCATCATGACCCAAAAGCCTCTTTAAAGTCCCACCACTTCTCAACATCATTACACTGAGGACTAAGTCCCAACATGAGTTTTGGTTGGGATAAAAAATATTCAAACCACAGCACGTGTACAATATTATTTTAATCATTTGCATAGAATATAATCACATTTAATAAATTCTCTAATATGGATATTTTCAGGGTTTCTGGTGCTGTAACATCTCAGTATGTTGGCCAATTATTAGATAATTCTTAGGAGAGGAACAGTGGGTGCAAAGGGTGGACAAGCAGACCTAGGTTCCTTCCTACCCACACCCACCCATGCCTGTTCTTTTGAGCCTTTTCATCCCTGCCAATAAATCAGTATTTGCTGTGTACAGTGGAACAAGCCTGTAATCTTAGCACCCTGGGAGGCTGAAGCAAGAGGATCTCAAGTTCAAAGCCAGCCTAAGCAACCGAGCGAGGTACCTACCAACTCAACCAAGATCCTGTCTCTAAATAAAATATAAAAAAGGTCTGGGGATGTTGTTCAGTGGTTAAGTGTCCCTGGGTTCAATTCCTAGTATCAAAATAAATAAACAAAAAACCTCTGCATTTATATCTTGGATTTATTTTGTTTATTGCTTTTCTTTGATTACTCATACAGGTGAACATTTATCCTTTGCTTACTGGTCATTTGTATTTTTTCTTTTGAGAACTGTATATGGCTCTTGCTCTTTTTTTGGTGGGTTGATCTTCATTTGATGATTTTTAAAAAAATGTTTATTTTTTAGTTTTAGGTGGATACGATATCTTTGTTTTATTTTTAATGTGGTGCTGAGGATCGAACCCAGTGCCTCACACATGCTAGGTGAGCATTCTACAACCCTAGCTCTCTTTTGAGATTTGTAAGGCCTCCTTAAAGATTATGGAAAAAAACCTTTTGTATATGTTGTATTTTTTGCAATTTTTCATTTGTCTTTTATTTATGATTTTAAGGTCCAGTTGTTTTAATGTTTTGATTGTAAACCAGGCTTGGTGGCACATGCCTGTAATCCCAGTGACTTTGGAGGCTGAGGCAGGAGGATCAAAAGTTCAAGTCCAGCCTTGGCAACTTCACACCCTATCTCAAAATTTAAAAAAAGAAAGAAAGAAAAAGAAAAAATGTGACTACTAGGGATGCAGCTCAGTGGTAGAGCGCCCCTGGATTAAATCCCCTGTGCCATAAACAAAGTTTTGATTGCAAAAATAACACTTGGTCCATTGTAATAGATTCAGATGGAACAAAGGGATAAGAGGGGAATAGAAAAGGCTTTCTCCTCTCCAACCCTATACCCATGCCTCAGAAATAACCACTACAGGGGCTGGAATTGTGGCTCAGCGGTAGAGCACTCGCCTAGCACATGCAAGGCCCTGGGTTCGATCCTCAGCACACATAAAATAATAAATAAAATAAAGATATTGTGTCCAGTTACAACTAAAAAGTAAATATATATAAAGAAATAACTACTTCAGGTATCACTCAGTGATAGAGTGCCTGCTTAGCATGCACAGGTACTGGGTTCAATCCTCGGGTCTGCAAAATAAATAAATAAAACCACTCTTCACTTTCTTACCTAAGCTACCAGGGATTTTCTGTGTTCAAAGTAAATATTTATAAATCCACTGATTCAACTAATATTTGGTGAGTGCTTATCATGCCAGACCCTGTGCTCTAATTTGGGTACACTGTGATAAACAAAATTGATACTGTCTCGACCACCATGGAGCTTATAGTTTGATAGGGAGATATAACAAATAAATCTGTAAGTCAGTGTATGTGCACACTGTGATCAACACTGTGAGGAAAGAGAGTAACTGGCACTGTGGAGGGAAGCCTCAAAGATGACCTCCATCATTCCTACCTCCCTTATGAAATTCTCAACCTTTGAGGGTTGTGGGTGGGACTTATTGATGCCTTATAACCAATAAAATAAAAAAAAAAAGCAGAGGTGATAAGGTGTCCCTTCTGAAATTGGGTTATAAAAAGACTGTTTTCTGGTTTGGATGCTCTTGTTCTTGGCTCCTTCATACTGGGGGAAGTAAGCTACCATGTTGTGAACCAATTTATGGAGAAGCCTGTGACACCTAGCAAGGATCTGAGGCCCTCAGTTGGGCAGCCTGTGAGGAACTGAACCCTGCCATGAGAGTGAGTGGCTCTTTTAGTACTATTACTAGGTGCATATATATTATAATTATTTTATCTTCCTGATGTATTGACCCTTTTTCATTATAATATGTACCTCTTTTATCTCTAGAATAATTTTTTTTTGGTTCTAAAGTCTATTTTGTCCGATTGAATATAGTTATTCCTGCTTTCGTGTGATGGATAGCCAATTCCAAGATATATCTTTTCTCATCCCCTTACTTTTTTTCTTTCCTTACTTCCTTTTCAGTCCTAGGGATTAAACCCAAGGGTGCTCTACCACTGAGCTACATCTGCAGCCCTTTTTAATCTTGAGACAGGGTCTCACTGAGTTGCCCAGGATGGCCTCAAACTTGCTATCCTCCTGTTTCAGCCTCCTGGATAGCTAGGATTCAGACATGTGCCACTGTGTCCACCACGTATTATATTTTTATTGCAAATGATACCCTTTTTCTGCAAAAAAATATTGATATATGAAATGACTTTTGCCTGATACTAAATGACTCTGATTTTGTTTGCATAAGCTTGATGTACTTGTGCTTGTTCTTTTCCATTAAACCTACTTTTAAAAAAAATCTCATTTATAGGTGGAAGCTAAAACATGGATCTCACAGGAGTAGGAAACAGAATAGTGCTTAACAGAGTCTGAGAAAGTGGGGAATGGAGAGAGAATATTAACAGGTATCGGGTATACTTGGGTAAGAGGAATAGCTACTAATGTTCTATAGTACAGAATATTAGTGGTTGATAATTAGATGAACATTTCAAAATAGCTAGTTGAAAGAATTTTTGTTTTTGGTGCTGAGAATTGAACCCAGGATCTTGTGCACGCTAAGCATGTGCTCTACAATGGAGCTACAAATCCTAGAGAGGATTTTGAATGTTCTCAATACAAATAAATTATAAATGTTTGAGGTGATGACATGCCAATTACCCTGATGTGATCATTAAACATTTTAAACATGTATAGAAATATCACACAGTACCCAGTAAATACAATTGTGTTGATTAAAACATTTTTTTTTTAATAAGGGAAAATAATCAGTGATTTTAGATGTCTCTCTTCACTCCCATTGTGAATTTCTGTACTAATGTATCTGCTCTCTGCCACATTATGGGGCACCTTGCCTGTCAGAGTAGCTGAGTGACCAAGGAAGATATGTTAACAATGATTCACAGTGGCTGTGTGGGGATTTCCCAGGTGCAGTGTCTGCCTAGTTGTCATGGATGCCTTGTTGCTCAGCAGTTGAAGTGACAACATGCAAATTCATGAGTCTCCCAAGTAGCTTTTAAACATGAGCCTAAATCATGGCTAGAAGCCATTAGCTAACAACTGAGGGAGTCTCACTAAGTGGTTATGGGAAGCTTTCTGCCCTGCAGTCAGCAGCAGGTGGGGCCAGGTGCAGAGAACCAGGTAGCACACTCATGTTCACCTTGAACCTTAGTGAAAGCCCAGAAGGAAAGTGGAACAGGGGGTTGGGAGGGGAGGGGAGGGCAGGATGGGGGGACAGACAGACTGAACTCATATCATTGAGTCCCTACAATTTAGCTTTGCCTCGAGCCAGATGAAACTTTCATTTTGTAAGTCAATACATTCTCCTTTTAAATTAAGTTAGTTTGAAGTTTAACTTGCAATTGAATGAGTTTTAAAGGCTGGATCCTCCCTGAACCTGAGAAAAGCTGCATATGCAAGAGTTCCCAGAAATAATCTGATAATGGTTACAACTTGATACTATCCAGCTTGACTGGATAGGGTCATAGGCCTTTATATTTCAGGAATTTCTTACATGTTTCCTGTCCATATACTGTCCACAGTAAAGTGACAAGAAAAAAAAAAAAAAGCTGTGATCTTATTTCAACCTACTGGAGCCAAACTGTTGCATAAATTTGGGTCCGAAATGCTTTCATCTGCAAGAGAAAGCCAACCACAAACATTCTGTTCACATGCTCAAACAATGCAGGTAAGGAGACAGACTCCGTTTTCCTGCTCCCATAGTCTCAGCGTATTGGCTTTTCCACTTCCCTCTTTCACCTGATGGCTGTGAGACTGCCCAGAGTGCCAAGCAGCACACTCTCTCACCTCAGTCAAAGGGAGTAGATAGGAGCAGAGTCTTCCAGCAGGCATTAGTTTCTCTTCAGAGGGAATTGGGTCACATAGTCACTCCAAGGGGAGCTGGGAAAGGAAGTGTTCTGCAAACAGAGGTGAGATTACTAGGACTTTCTTCTCGAACTGGTACAAAGTCCCACCTTCCCTGAGATTCAAGAATCTTCAATCACTACCTGCCAAAAAAATGGATTCTGCGAGCAGGGAAGGAAGGGAGTAGGTAGCAAATAGTAGTTAGAAGAGCCATGTTGAAAGTTGGCCTCAGTCTGAGAGGCTGGGTTTTCAGCTGGATGATTTGCAGGAAGCCTTGACCCCTGGCACAGTGCTGGTTCTGGGTGGACGTGGTGAGTGGATGAGCACAAGGCTATGGCTACAGCAAGGCTACAGCAAGTGTGCTCAGCTCTGTGCTTTCTTGCTCCCATTCCACGCTATCACAGTATCTTGTTCTTTATCAAATAAGGAGGCTTGACTGGCTGAATCCTATTTCTCTTCCATGCTAAAAGGCTTGAGTTCAAATTGTCTTGTGTTTCTGAGTCTCTGTAGATCGTGTGCTGGTCTTAGCAGTGAACTTCTCAACTCTTCTATGCTTTCCAGCTCAGCAAAGCAGTCTGTCTCACCAGTGGCCAGGGCTCAGAGACACAGAGACCTGCTTTTCTGGGTAAAGCCCCATCATGCCCAGGTGACAAGATGAGGAGGGGAGGGCACAAATATCAGCCCTAGAGGGAGAATCTGGGACTTGGGAGCACCCCGTTCTCCTGAATGTCACCCCAAACCAGGCCTCTGCCCTGCCTCAGTAATGGTAGGGACTCCCCAGAAGAGTTTGGGGCTTTAGGGTTATGTGTCAAGCTTGTAGGGATAGAACAAATGGGCCTCAATAGCTAGCTAAGTCCATCTCCCATCAAAAAGGCACTCTCCTCTAACTTGCAAGACAGCTCTTGGCCCTGAGGAATGTCTGAGAAATAGGCAGTGCAGTATGTGGCAAAACAAAGATATGAGGAAGAAGCGTGAGACCCAAGGGCTGCAAACAATCAGCCCTCGGTTGTCAGAAGATGGGTTCAGAGGCCAGCAAGAGGGAAATGACTCCTAGGACAGCAGCTGGTCCTGGGACCTGATCCCTGCCTTCCTCTTCATGCCCCCTCCCAGCCTGTGTCCTGTGAGCCACAGGAGGGGTGAAGGACAGTGGGATCGGATTGAGAAATCTTGCTGGGAAATACACTCAGGACACCATTTGTGTGCAGAGACCTCAGGAGCCCTGAAAAGGAGGGTTAGTCTGAAGTGAATCCAAGCCCTTGGAAGGTATGAGGAGGGAGGGGGAAGGTATGAGGAGGGAGGGAGAAGGTGGTCCTGATTGCATCCACCCTAGTCATGTGGCAGAGGGGGCTGTTGGATTCCAGAGACATTGAGATGATGAGGCCAAAGAGTTTTCCTGATTCCTTTCAAACCCAAAGCCATGAGATTCTATATATCCCATCTGTTTGGGTTTAGTAGAAACTCTTAAGTATAATCTTCAAAAGAGAAACAGAAATGAGAGGGAAAAGAATCACACACAGTTGTACTTTTTTATATAGAATTTGTACAATATATTTCTCTTTATTTGCATATTTTATCCACAACTTAACATCCTTTTTATAGGCTGAACTCACTCAGCTGATATAATCAAAATTCTTTCTTTCAACCAAATAAGAAAAATTCAAAATCGTAAACCTGTAAGAAAACAAATTAAAAACGATGATGAAAATAAGTCACTCCTCTCATTAGGAACAGTGTCTGTACAATATATGATTTAGAACAGAATTTCTTTATAGATTAGGCACATGTTTCCACGACACCATATTCCTGCCAGTTTTATCTCATTCCAGCAGTCTTGCTTCTTAAAAAGGGTCACAGGGATGTTGGCCTTGATGGAAGTCCTTTGGGATTCTGCTGCTCTGGGTTGGGGACCAGGAAAGTGGGGTATGGCTCGACGGCGCCACCTGGTGATCAGAAGCAGAGGCAGCGATGGTCTGTAGGGAGGCTAGGTCAGGCCAGGCCAGGAGAGGCCCTGCCAGATGGCAGCAGTTGTGTGTGAAGGGAAAACCTAGGCTTGTTCTATGCAAACGAAGTACAGAGAGACCCAAACAGCAAGAGTGGCGAACAGAGAGAAGCTCTGAGGAGTCCAGCGTTTATTTACAATTGCTCTTCCTGGTGGGAGGGTGGAGTAAAGCTGGTGGGCACTGCTGAGGGAGCGACTCTGCCCTGCCCTTCCCATCTGCCCAGTTAAACTCAGGTCAGTCCAAGGTGTGGAGGGGTATGGGTGGCACCATCTCCTTGTCTATTTTCCAGGCTGTCCCTCATTGAGTCTGAGCCCACAGTGGGGCCTCTCCTCCAAGCACTGAGACTTGATCTTTGATTGCCCTCTCTAGAAACTTCTCCGTATTGAGACCTTTTTGGGTGAGGGTGGCACAGACCATGGATCTTCTCTGGTGTTCAGGAAGCTCACAGAGCAAGGTTGGTTTGGTAAAGAGCAAAAGGTGAGCAAGGGGTTTCCACCGAACCTGTGGGGATAGAACTCCCTACATCCCAGCAGTGGGGGAACCAGGCCAGGCCCCACCCCCAACATCAAGGCAGTGCACCTTAGGTCACTGCACCTTAGGTCACTGCTGCCTTTCTTCCTGTCCCCTCTGAATCCCAGCCCCTCCCACTCTGTGACCATTTCCCCTGTACCCTGGGGCTTGGCTGAGAAACTAATTCTAGGATGGGAAGGACAATGCATCTTGGTCTTCTCAGCTAGAAGCAAAAGTGCCCTTGCAGGAAGTTGCTCCCACGGCTGCACATATCTGCCTCTGTAGATTGAGGCCAAGGGGCACAGTGCGCCATGGTGAATACAATTGGTCATGTTTGGCCCTTCCTTGGTTCGGCCTTGTGTGGTGATGTGCCTCTGACCCAGACACCTGTCTTTGAATGATAGCCACCTCAGGCATTCTTCATTCCTGCAAGTGCCACTGAGGCTGGTCCATGGCCCACATGCCAATCCAGCTTCACACTCTAAAGTGTGGCTCTGGAAAGAGAATAATTAGCACTTCAGGGCAAAGCTAAAACCATAAAAATAAAATTGAGAAGAGCATTCATTAGAACTAATGTAGTTATTGCTAGACAAGTGACAGCCAAGCAACCATGCAGGGCCCCACTGGTGGCAGACGTGACGGACTACCATGACCATCAAGCAGAAATAAAATCATTTCTCCTAAAATAAGACCTCCTCTGAAGCACTGCAAGCCTGCAGGTACCGAGGCTAGAGGATTCCTCCAGCTCTGCTACTTTCAAGCATACCAGCTTGTCCCCTGAGCCACCAAGCCCCAGGTCATTCCCTAGGGGCCCTCTCGGTGAGTCAATACAGTTCTGTTCTGAAAACGCGAGATGGAAACTAAAACATGTCAGAACAACCAACTGAAAAAATCTGAAGTGCTGGGAGCCGGTGTGGGGCGGACGTGCAAGGTGGCCTGCTGGCTGTTCCCAAGGGCACTTGTTTTCACCGGGGAGTCCTCCGGGACAGCTGGGAGTGCAGGATCTAGGACAATGGGTCCTGTTCGGAATGCTCGGGGATCAGTGGTGGCAGGGCTCGTGCCAGTTGTGGTTTGGTTTTGATTTCTGAGTCTCAAGAAGAAAAAGCAAGGGGGGCTCCCAGGCAAGCTGCCACTGCTACAGTCTCACTATGAGGGTGGCTCTGGGCGGCTGGTGCCTTCCCCCTATGATGAGTATGGGCGGCTCCAGCTCAGCAGAGATAGAACCTTTCCAGAGAGGCTGCTTCCAGGCCTTCCCATGCCATCAGCTTCTGTACAGACAGCCCCTGGAGGAGGCTGGTCTCTCAACAGCCTTCCTAAGGGCCCCCTGCCTGCCCTTCCTCAAGTCACTCTGCCCTGTGTTGCTTGTTCTCATGTGCAATGACCTGTGTACACACCGAGCCTGCATGCAGGGAGTTATCGGAGATGAGGCTGCCTGGCATCTGAAGTGAGCTTGAGGAAAGCTGGGCGTTGAGGCCATGTGAGTTTTCCTGAATGAGGCTGGATGTCTGCTCTAAACCCCTGTGGACAGGTTAGTGAGACCCATGCATATCACATGGAAGCTAACACTCGACGTTCCAGAGGCGGGTGGCCTTGTTTGGGTAGTTGATGGCCAGGCTGATAGCAGCGATGTTCTGCAAAGCCTGTGGAGGGAGAGAGTTGTCACCAGGGTCCAGGGTCATTCACTTACTCATCCACTGAATGCTGAGCACTGAGGAAGTAGGGATAGGTTCCCAAGGTGAGCCAGATGTGGTCCCTGTCACCTGGAGGACTACAGGCTAGAGTGAGAGGTGTATTTTGGGGAGAAACAGCACAAAGGTGCAGAAGAGGAAGGACACGACACACATGAGAAGTGAGTAGCCAGGGTCAGGGAACCCCATAGGGGTCCAAAAAACAGTGTTGGGAAGGCAGATGCCCTGGAAGGCAGGTCAAGTCTGTCCTTCAAGCTGAGGGCAGCGGGAGAGTGGAGGTGGAGGAGGGAATAGGGGGACAGGTCAAAGACCACTGGTGACAAACTAGATGGGCTGTGGGAGGGTCAGGGAGGGCAAAGAGGCAATGGAGACTGGATAAGGGGCAGGTACCAGAGCCAGGCACACAGGAAAGCTGCCATGTTGAGTTTCTAGCACCCAAACTGTTAACTACCAAAACTCCTTATACTGTGTCATGAAACCAAGCATGGTAGCAGCAATGTTGGCAGGTGGCTGTTAGGAGGGAAGGAATTTTTACTCTGTTCACAAACCGCAGGTGATGCTCACAGACTCTTCAGTCTTTGCTGAGGCAATTCTAGCTTCAGAGTTGCCATTCCTAAACTGTATTGATCAGGGACACCCTTTCTTTTGGGAAGACTGTGTGCAGAGAGGACTTTCAAGGGATACAGCTCTTACTTGCTCTGGCTAGGAATTTTAGCTGTAAGCCCACCCAGGTGTGACTTGTGAGCTTCTGTGTCCTGCCTGTCTGCTATGGGGGTGGGTCGCAGTCTGTAGGTTTTCATGAGCAGCCTGAGGCTGGGGAATTCCCACAGCCCCCTCTGGGGTAATGAAGGTCATGTTTCACTGTCTTGTGAGCACATAGTGCCGTTTTCCAGCAGCTAAACTGTGAAACTATGGCAGACCGAGAGCAGCTACAGATGAGAATCCAGCTGCCAGACATTAAAGAGATCTGCAAAAATGGAACACACTGCCATCCTTCTCAGTAATTATTTTGTAAGATGGGCATGATGGTTAGCCTAACGTGGAGTCCCGACTACTTGGGAGGCTGAGGTGGGAGGATCTTTTGAGCACAGGAGTTTGAGACCAACCAAGAATCTGTCTCAAAGAAAACAAACCAGAGTATTGAAATGAGTTGTTTTTCACAAAACAAGTAACTCATATTAATATGAAATGTGTTTTCCATTATTTAAAAAATTAATTGATAAATGTTTAAATTTTGATTTTAATTTCTAGATTTAAATATCTAATTTCTAAGAATATATAGTAATGTATTTGATGCATACTTTCTGGGATCCTCATCAATTTAAAAGTGTGAGGGGTCCTGAGTCTAAACAGCTGTCGGAAGAAGAGTTTTCCTATGAGGGAAGCAAATTACATCCAAAAATATCTGAAATCTGACTGTGTGGAAACTTCAGGGATCAGCCAAACTAAATTTAAGGCACTAGTTGTTTTGGTTTTAAAGACACAAATTCTTGCTAGTGTCTTCTGACCCTACAGTTTAATACAAGTGACACTGATAAATGGGGCTCGCCTGCTCTCTCTGAGCACCAGAGGGAAGGGACTGAATTGGAACCAAGCTCTGTAAATTGCAGGAAGTTAGTAGTTGTTGCCTAGGGCACCACAGTCTGCCCTGGCAATGGTAGGATCATGATGTCCACCACAGGGACACGGCCCCAGGGACAGCTCTGCTAGGGGAAAGGAGGTACCTGTGCTGCACAGCGGAGAAGGTGATCATCCGTGGTTAAGGCCAGCAGGTACTCCTGCAGCAAGCCAAGCTCCTGTGGAGAAAGCATGGCCAGTGAGCAAGGGCAGCATGACCAGATGGAAGGAAAGCCCACCCAAGAAACAGAAGTCCCACTTGCTCTAGAGCCATGGAAAGAAACTGATTGGAGAGGCCAGGGGCTGGTTCCAGGGCTGGTCCTGCCCTGAGGCAGGGATCCCCCTCCTCAGGTCAGTCTCTTCTGACTGAGGGGGAGAGGTAAAGGCATCTGAAAGGCCCTTTCATCTTGCACATTCAATGAATCTATTGTGCCCAAGGGAAGAGAGAAGAGGAACCCACTCCATTCCTTTGATTTTCCAAAACTCCCTTGTTGTCAAGGGCTGGTCTAAGGCGGTACCCCTCCCTCCCCCTTTGGCTTTAGGCCAGACAAAATAAGCAATCCAGTGCTGACTCGAGGGCTTCCCAGGGCTAGGGAGAGGAGAGGGCCCAGATTGAGGGCCACGCTGGCCTCCCTGTGCAGGCCTGCCAGACAGCCGGTGGCCCAGAATGGAGCTATGGCCCGAGTCCTGCTCTGAGTAGTAGAGGGGGAGAAACACATGGAGCACCATCCTCCCTGCCTAGGCCTTGGGGCTAGAGGTGGGCAGGACCCTCACCTGGGCGCGGTTCTCCGTGACAAAGAAGAGCTCAGTGAGGGCACGATGTAGGGGGAGGAGGATGCCAGGTTGGGTCACGTCCTCAAACAGGCCGTATTCCATGTGGGTAAAGAGTTGCCACAGTGGCTTCAACAGTGCAAGGTCACAGAGATCACTGCAGGGGGAGTCCAAAACAGGGTTGGATAACTGAAGACCAGGCAAACCACAGTGGACAGCTGGTGGCAACTGCGGCTCAGACCCTTTCTCCCACTCCTGGTACAGCTATCATAAAACAGTCCCACCCACACTCCCTCTAAAATAGCTGCCACCAACAGCAAAGAGGGAAAAGCAAAGAACTTAAAACCGACCCCAAGGCAACAGGAGAACCTGAAGTATGTTGACTAGAATTATATTGTGCATCTTTTTTTTGTTTTGTTTTTAAAATTTCTTACATACATGACAATAGTGGAATGCATTACATTCATAATTATCCATTCACAGCACAATTTTTCGTAATTCTGTATATAAAGTATGTTCACGCCAAATTATGCCATTATACATGAGCTCTCTTATTGATTTTTTTGTGTGTGTGTGCATCTTTAAAAATGACTGTTGGGAAGACCTTCCAATGACAGTGGGAAAATCTGAAGACAAATGTTAAGTGAAAGAAAGCAAGATGTAACACCACAAACACAAAAGATAATTTAAAAGTGAAAAACAGAACTACTTAAAATATCATGACAGCAACCATTATTTTGATGCTAGGCTTGTAAAACACAGAAAATTTGCTTGCAAGGTTGCTCAACCAGAGAGTGCCTAAGAAAAGCAGAGTCCTTTTCAGACCCCTGAGGAGAACAGAATCCAGGGCCTGTGTTTCAGTGGAGGGTGTGCTGTGATTCTAGCTCAGCATTCTTCAGAGAAGGAAAAGCAGAAAATCAGTAATATTCTGGGGCTTACTATATGATCTCTCTCTCTCTCTCTCTCTCTCTCACACACACACATACACACACGTAATGATTTTGCCTTTTCTCTTTGCTTTTTCTCTTATGACTTGAAAAAGAATTCTGTCCACTTAAGTGGTATCTTAAGTCAACAGTTTTCCCTCAGAGGAATAAGCAAACAGGAAAATGCAATTTAATTTGATTTATAGAGACAGTGTCTTTTCCTTTTTTTGTTGTTACAGCACTGAGGATTGAACCCAGGGCCTCAAGCATGCTAGATAAGTGTTCTTCCTCTGAGTCACATCCCAGACTTTATAGAGACACTTTCCAGCTAATTTTTAGGAAAGCACTAGGAATATGAGATAAAGGCACCCAACTAGTCTGGCCTCCCTCCCCTGGGGGTACTTCTCTGGTTTGGCCTCTAGGCCAAGCTCACAGGCCAGCATATCTCTAACTTTCTAAGGAGCAAACAGCCAAGGGTGGCAAGGTATCTTGGGAGCTCCCTTGAGGAGTGCAGGAGTGTCTCTACTGGAAGAAGACTGGCAAAGACCTGCAAACTACAGCTCTGCCAGACTTCAGACTACAGATGTATTCACCCAAATAGCTCTCATTGGAAGTCCACATGGGGCTAAGAGAACCTTGATGCCTGCATATGAGGACATGGTGGTAACAGCAACCATGTCTAGCTTTCCCTCTCTCCCTCCCTGACACCACCATATGGCTGACTTCATGAGCTGTCATTTTTCTTACCTGAATTGGAGAGTCCTTTATTTATTTATTGGTGATATTGGGAATTGAACCCACGGCCTTATGCATGCTATGTAAACGCTCTGCCGCTGAACTACATCCCTAGCCTTTTAAAATTTTATTTTGAGACAGGGTCTCACTAAATTGCTTAGGGTCTCACTAAGTTGCTGAGGCTGGTTTCAAACTTATGATCCTCTTGCCTCAGTCTCCTGAGTAACGTTACAGGTATGTGTCACCCTGTCCAGTGAATAAAGTTTTTTTTTTTTTCTAATTTTGTTTAGCTGTAAATGGATACAATATCTTTATTTTTATTTACTTTTATGTGGTGCTAAGGATTGAACCCAGTGCCTCATGCATGCGAGGCAAGCACTCTATCACTGGACTACAACCTCAGCGGGAATAAAGTTTTTCTGAAACAGCAACTCTATATGACAACAGAAGACAACCTTTTATTCCAAATATCATCAGCCTATTTTGGCTAGCATTCTATATGTCTATATGCCTTAAAAATGACAGAAAGATGCAGGAAAATGGAATTCCTAACAGATGGGGGTCCATCACCTTTCTTGTGAGAGGAAGAATAAGGCAAATAATGCCTGCAATTCCTACTTCTATTCAACATTATATTGGAGGTACCAGCTAGTGTAAAAGACAAAAAATTGTTTCTAAGAATTAAATATAAAATGTACACGACATGACTGAGCACTGTTTTATCTACATGTACACTCACTCTTTTTTTTTTTTTTAAAGAGAGTGAGAGAATTTTTAATATTTATTTTTTAGTTTTCGGCGGACACAACATCTTTGCTGTATGTGGTGCTGAGGATTGAACCCGGGCCGCACGCATGCCAGGCGAGCGCGCTACCGCTTGAGCCACATCCCCAGCCCTGTACACTCACTCTTAGAATAAAAAAATGTAAACTGTGTATGGTGGCACACACCTGTAATCCCAGTTACTTGGGAGGCTGAGGCAAGAGGATTGTAAGTCCAGGACAGTCTGGACAACTTAGAAAGATCCTGTCTCAAAATAAAAAACAAAAAGGGCTGGGAATGTAGCTCAGTGGTGGAGTGCCCCTCAGTTCAATCTCTAGTACCACAAAAAAAGAACAAACAAAAATTTTATCAAGGTTACTAGATATTAGGGCAATATATAAATATATATCAAATTGTTTAGTCTTTTGCTGAGATATGCATATTTCAGCAAAAACAAAAATAAGTTTAAATTACTAATTATAATAGCATCAAAAACATTAAACCCTAGAAATAAATTTTAAAAAATGTTGTGCAAGTTGTCTACATAGAAAACTATGAGGGGCTGGAATTGTGGCTCAGCGGTAGAGCACTCGCCTAGTACATGCGAGGTCCTGGGTTTGATCCTCAGCACCACATAAAAATAAATAAATAAAGATATTGTGTCCAACTAAAAAATAAATATTAAAAAAAAGAAAACTATGATATATTATGAAGAACTAAATATGGCGGAAGATATAATGGTTGTGGATTAGAGGACTTGATTCTCCTCAAATTGATCTATAGAGTCCATCAAAATCTTATTAGGGTGCTTTGAGGTATAGCTCAATGATAGAGTGCTTACCTTGCATGTGAAAGCTCTGAGTTCAATCTTAGTACTGCAAAAAAAAAAAAAAAAAAAAAAAAAAAATTTTCCTTAGGTGAGACAGGTATGCATGTGTGAAAATGTGCGTGCGTGCTCGTGTGTGTGTGTGTGTGTGTGTGTATGTATATGCAGGTATGGAAGCACGAAGAAATTAACAAACTGATTGTAAAATGAAGTGCACAAGGTTAAAAATACCTAAGATAGGGGCTGGGGTTGTGGCTCATCAGTAGAGTGTTTGTCTAGTACGTGCGGGGCCCTGGGTTCAATCCTCAGCACCACATATAAATAAAATAAAGGTATCATGTCCAACTACTTTTACTAAAAAATAAATATTAAAAAAAATATCCAAGACAGCGGGGCATGGTGGCACACACCTGTAATCCCAGTGGCTCAGGAGGCTGAGGTAGGAGAATCACAAGTTCAAAGTCAGCCTCAGAAAAGAAAAAGGTGGGGGATGTGGCTAAGTGGTTAACTCCCCCTGGATTCAATCCCTGCTACCAAAAAACTCAAGATAATCATGAAGATGAACTAAGTGAAGGACTTATACTCTTAGATATGTAACTCTGTTATCTCTATTATAAAGCTATAATCTAAACAGTGTGATACTGGCAGATGGATAGCCAAAAGACCAAAGAAACAAGAGTGAACAGAAACAGACTTATGCATGTGTGGACAAGGGTAGTGCTGCAAGCGGGTGAGGGAAAAAGTGATCTCTGAAGAACAAGTGGAGACCTGTATGGTGGACTATAGAGCAAAGTGTGCAAGGAAAAACAAGCTTCTAGAAGGTAACATATGAGATATCTTCATGACCTTTAAGTATGGCAAAAATTATTTAAACAGGATACCCAAAGTACTAACGGAAATGATAGATGAAATGGAAGACATTAAAATTACATAAGCCTTTTTATCAAGACACTACCAACAGAGAGAAAAAAAGCAAGCCATAGGGTGGGAGGAGACATCTGCAATCCATATGGCCAACAAATGACTCGGAGCCTACCTGTGGGTGCAACAGTGCACAATCCTCAGAAGTAAGTGGATGGCTTTTAGTCGCTGGTGACCAGTTTGGCGACAAGCAACGCCCACCAGCCATTCCCAAATTTTGCCCAATGGGAGATGAGGCACGACCCTTTCTTCTGACAGCATCTGTTTCAAAATCTCGAACCCTGGCCAATCCCCCAAAACACAAGTATTTTAAAAACCAACTCTAACAATTAAGTACATTAAGAATTATAAATTTTATAAACAGTTTATAAAAATAATATATTATAAACTGCACAGGTTTTAATAAATAGGATAAAATAATTGTGATCATTAAAATTTTAGCTGAAACTAAGCTTTTTGTAAAAATACAGGAAAAACAGGAACAGCATTCTCAGTTTATCATTTTTTACAAAATGTCTTGGCAAATTCCAAGGGAACCAGAGTCTTATTTTGGTCTCAACAGATGGCTCTTTTATCTGACCATTCACGTTTACAATTAGCTAAACATATCATATCTAAGAAAGGCAGGCATGAAGTTTGTGAGATACCTTTGGGAAGCCTTAGAGAAAAGTACTTGCTTTAAAGTTAATGAAGATCAGTGACACGATGCCACTAACAGCTACAGAAAGTCCTGGCCAGCAAACTATACGAACGGAAAGAGTAGAGCACACACCTGTCTGGAATCGCCCTAGGTGTCCAGCTGTCACGGTGAATTTGTAGCCCCACTCAGTGTTGCTCATGTCAGAGGTAAATCGGTAGTACAGAGTATCTCCTGGGTCACAAAGAATCAAAGACACATCAGGAAACAGGAGCAACAGGGAATGGCAACTGAGGTGTTGCCAATGAATGTATTAAGTTCAATTTGAAATCCTCCAATAATTTCCCTTCTCAGTATTACACTTAAAGCCTTCATGTGAAGAGTCTATATGACTGAGTATTTTTTTTTACTACCTGGAAGCTCAAAATCTTTCCATTTCTGTTGAGACCCGCTGAAATTGTGTCGATCCTGCTGAAAGTCACTGCTGCTAGACATGGCTAATTCGTCACAGCCTTCCTCTGTGTTGCACTGAGGGTCAAATTTGATTGAGAGGTAGATTGCACCAGGAATGTGAACTTTATCCTAGGGAGGAGTGACAAAGAATGCTTCCATCACTACTGACCACTGGGTACCACTGTGACTGTCATAGCAACTGGGGGTATGAGAATGAGTAAGTCAGAGTCCTGCCCTCCAGGGGCTCTCAGTCCAGCTGGGACATGGAGAACACAAAGACTGCAGTGTGGTGCAGAGTAGGGCACAGCAGGACAGGCAGAAAAGGGTCCAGTGTAGGGGTGGTCAGGTTGTTGTGAAAAACAAAGACAAAGGAGAAACTTATCAGGAGAAAGGGGCACATGAACACACTGGGGAGTCTTCAGGAAAGGAGCAGCACTGGAAAGGTCTGGCGTCTTCAGGCTCTCTTTGGACAGCAGGGTGTGCCGTAGAAAGGAGAAAGCCTTGGTCTTGACTAAAGAAGGGTCACTCTACAACTGCTTAGAGACAGGCTGGGCTGGGGCCAGACCAGAGGTGGGGAGTCAGGAAGGAGCAGCAGCAGGAACCCCACAGAAGGAGAAGACAGTTGCGGGGAGACAGGGAAGACAGTATGATACTCTATGGGGCACGACTTGGTGGCTGATCAGAGATTCTGTGAGGTCTGGGGAGTGGGAATGGAGCCCAGTAAAGAAGAAGCTTGGACGGAGAGGGTGAGGTGGACTACTGCAAAACATCTCAGCTGAGCAGCAGGTGAGTTCTAAACCAGCTTTCGGCACCCACCCTGTTGCTGTAGGATGCTTTCCACTCGGAAGCTTAGGTCTTGCCAACTCCAGCATTTCTAAAGGGCTGAAAAATGGCACGTGCTATTGTTGAGAATAATTGAGGCTGCCCCACCCCTGGTTCATCCAAATTCCTCTCTCTCTGTTTAGATACAAATTAAGGGTGGAAAAGATGAGGCTTTTTGGTTCTGGTAATTAAAAATGGGGCTGGAGTCACTAAGGTGTGGCCAGGTCTCCAGGAGACAGTTGAAGAGCAAGGCTAAACTAGAGCCACACACTCACTGCCACCAGAAGCCAAGGATTTACTCTGAGGAGCTTGTGTGGGAAAAAGTAAACTCCCTCCTGGAGCCAGAGGGCCATTTTCCCCCTACTAAGACAAGGAAGGTGAGGAGAAGGGAGACTCAGCTTCAGAGAAGAGACAGCAGGGTGCAGAAGGAAGCACTTTCTTTGTCAGGGCTATGAAGGGAAGAGCTACTGAGGGAGGACGTGAGGGAACTGCTCAGGCCATACCTCAAAGCTGGTATTGTTGTTATAGGGGTGTTTCGATTCCCTCACTTGCACCTCCATTCCTGGCTCCTCCATGAACTGGCAGGCAGCCAGGGCCATGGTCCCCAGCATGTTCTCTCGGCAGCCCTGCAGCACCTTCTGTAGGATCTGGTGGGACACAAGGCAACTAAGGGCAGGACCTGCCAATGGCCTTAGGAGGAAGGAGGGAGAGCCTACCTTGGCCCAAGGTCCACCCAAAGGTTCTAGCATCATCCTGGATCCAAAACAAGTCTCTGCCACCCTTTCCCCGCAAAACCAACCCATTGGCCACTTCTAACTCAACCAGGTCTCTGCTGTAAATCAAAATATTGAAGTCTTTTCAGAAAAATGCTACTTCTAAGAAGTCTGAAAGAACTAATAAAACCAATCAGAGATGATCCTGGCCCCCAAAGAGATACTAGCTGAGCAGGTAGAGGAACCTCTGGTTAAGTAATTCCAGCACACAGTGATTAATGGCCAGGATGAAGTATAGAGTGAGTAGCTCCATAGGATATGAATGGAGGAAGGACATGTCCAAGAGAAGGACTACTAGGGGCATAATAATTCCCTTGTATCCAGAAAATAAATATAACTAGAGAACTGCAAGCATCTCCAGGGCTGTGTCACTGGCAAATGACCTAGAAGAGACTTAGAAACTGGTGGTATTCTTAGATGGATGAACTAAGGGTTAGAAGACACCACGTGCATGTAGGCCAGGGGGATAGAATGGAAAAGTACTAAATGTGACTTGAGATTTCTGCATTTGAAATGGAAAGATGGTGACAAAACTTTCTGATTCAGCTGAAAGAAGTAGCCAGGGCTGCTGAGTTCTAGGCCAGGATGTCTTCTGCTATGTTGGGTCCTCTGCTTCTAGGTAGTACGAAGTGGAAGAGAGGCTTCTCACTCAGCATTACTTTAAAAAACAAATTGAAGACTTAGTTTAAAAACAACAGAAAATGGCCTTCAGCTTGAAAGTTAAGATTAGAGAATTGGACAGAGACCCTGGTGAGACTCCAGCTCTGCTACCCAGAGGCCAGGAGTCTTGGAAAAGCCGCTCTGGCTTGATCTCCACCTACGATATCTGGGGTCATGATGTAACACAGGTATGAACAGAGCATCTAACCTGAGTTGACATTCTAGAAATGATGCTTTAAAACAGAAGACAAAAACCTCTGTCTTCCCATATCATGGAAACAGGCTACCAGAGAGTCCTCACTAACCCTGTCCTCTGGACTTTGTATTATGTGAGACTCTGGGACAAGAAAACACAAAGACTACCTAGGAGAGTTGTATGATGTGTAGGTGTAAACAACAGAGGCAGAACCCAGGCAGGTTTCATGGGACCACTATTGCCAACATTCTCTGAGCATCAAGTCTGTGCTAGATTGTAAACTCTGCTCCAAGTCAATCTATGGGAGAATCAACAGTGACTCTACCTTTGCTGCTTCATATCTGTCGGGAACTAACTCCAGAAGCCTATCCAAACTGAGACAGGGGCCACTGAGATAGGGAGGAAAGGGCAGAGCCTGGAGGATGACTGCATAAGCTTAATATGTTTAACTACCTTCTCCCACTGGTGTTTTTCCTCCAGCTGCATGAACATATCCAAAATATAGGTCATGTGTGCAGGGCCACTTAGCTCCAGGATGTCCTCGCTCACTGGCACATGCCTGGGCCACTCGGCTAGCAGGGAGGCAAGCACATGGCGGGCATAGAGGACAGCTGTGGCTTCATTCACTCGGAAGAGGTAGTCCCGGACAGCCCTCTTGCTCTTGCAGTTCAGCTCCTTGTGCAGGAGGGCAGCACTCTTGCTACGGCGCTGCTTGGCGTAGCTCTGCTGTAGCTCGCTCTCCGTGCTGGAGATCAGCTTCTGGGTCACAGGGTTTGATTCAGCAGTGGCTTGGTTGCAGCGTGCAGGCCAGGACTACAAAGCCAAGACCACTGTTACAAAGGTCTGGCCTTTTCACAGTGGGGGAGGGGGGTGCAGACACTTTGTTCCCAAGGTGAGTGACATACCAAGCATGGCAAGATAATCATGTCTGTATCCATAGCTTTGGCGCTCTGCTCTTCCAGTCTCAAACTTCTACTGGGCTGCCACCTCTGAGCCAGAGACCGTATCCTTTCATCTGTGGTGAGCTCATCTCCATCAAACCTGAAGGGAAAAATACACAAAGTTGGGTACATCAAATGTACAAAGACAAGAGTTTCACCTGTAATCAAATTTGTCAGAATGTTATCAGGACTATTTTCCGGTAAGTATGCAATTACAGTATTACTCTCTATATTCTATATATTGGAGTCACAGCATTTATTCATTCATGTGTGTAGAGAATAAAAACTGTCCTTCAGGATCTATTCTGTTTCTCTTTTAGAAACAAGGTTCCCTGGAATTCTAGCAGGAGACCCAGTCACCCAGCTAGAGACACGGTGCCCAGCCCCAGCAGCTTGATGTACATGCAACTAGATTCTTGCCAACTGGAGGTGAGTGAGGTATTGTGCCCCATCCAGAGACTACCCTCAAACAATTGGACTAAAGATGTGCTCCTCTCTCTCCCTCTTATCTTTCCTCTGAAATGGACCCAGAGATGGTGAGAATGAGCTAGCTTTGATTACACACATGAGGATAACACCCTTGGGATCACTAGATTACTTTATGGGGCAGAACTGTCACCAACCCTGGACTGTTACATGAAATAAAAATTCTATTTGTCTTGATCTGTAATATTCCTGCTTTTTAAGTTATAGCAGCTTCAACTATCCCTGACAGTCATCGTCTCACAGCCTCTGCTTCATCTCACTAAGGACTTAAGGCAATATATAAAAAAGAGATATATGATAGAATAGAAACATGAATAAAAAATTAAATTAGAATTTGTGATAAATTAGAATAAGAAGTCAAATGGGTGGGGGTGCAGCCCAGTGGTAGAGTGCTTGCCTAGCATGAGTGAGGCCCTGGGATTCATTTTTAGGACCATATATGTATGCATGTGCATGTGTGTACATGCACACACACACACACACACACTCAAGAAGTTAAAATTAGGATCTGGAGATAGAGGAGGAGATCAGATTGCAGATACATGAAGTTCTAAACAAATTGATGAGCTAAGCCCATGAACAACCTCTGAACCTCTTGGCCAAGAGAAAGGAACATTATTAATTACATAATCACTATTGAGACAAAGCCAAGAAAATAATTTATAATGGTGAAAAACCAAATCCAAAACCAAAAAAAAACCCTTTTGAGCAAAAATGCCTCCTCTGTACTGTCTGCTCATTGGGGTCACATATGAGAGACAGCCCAGTGACTGCATCCATAAAATGGGTTTGCTCTAAGAGGCTGACTGCATAGGTATCCTTTTCCAAGAAAGCCAACCACATACTTCTTGGTGATCCATGCAGTGCAGCACAGTTACCTTTCACGTGACTCCACAAAGAACTACAAACCAGCATCCTTCCTGAGCCTGGCCTGGCAGGGCTTCTTTCTGGATCCCACTAGCAGCTGGCTCATCCTCCTACCCTCAACTGCTGTCTCACTTGGCACACTGTGGTGCAATTAAATGTCCCTTACCTCTTCTGAACTTCCAGGAAGAAAGAATCGGTCTTTTTCATCTGCAGCTCAAATATGGCCCGGAGAATGTGCAGAGGGGCATTGAGGGCATCATGAGCCATCTAAGAGCATAGGAGGAAGCAAAAGAGAAACGATGAGCAGTGTTCCAACACGTTAGTGAGAATCTGAAATTAGAAGGGATAAAAACCATATCTCAAAAGTTACTACAGGTTATGATTGAAGAATATTATACAGGTAATTTTAAAAAGCACATAAAATTATAAAGCATGAAAACATGAACTATAAAACTTACATTATTATTGTAAATTCAAAGAAAAGATGATGACAACAAAACACACAATTCTAATAGTTAATATTCGTCATTCCCTGCCAGCTTCTCTGTAGCTGTCCCATACTCAGGTTTGACAACCAGCACACAAACCTAAGCACTATACTTTATTTATTTTTAATTTTTAATTGTCAATGGACCTTTATTTTTATTTATTTATATGCTGTGCTAAGAATCGAATGCAGTGCCTCACACATGCTAGGCAAGTGCTCTACCACTGAGCCACAACCCCAGCCCCAACTATACTTTCTTTTGAGATTTTTTTAAACACTGTTTTTCTGGTATATATTCTGCACTCTCTGCTTACTCTTCATATAGTTAGATTCTCTGAAGTCCAAGTTCCACTCATTTCACATTATTCCAAACAAAAGTAGTTAATGTGAGAAAGTAAGAGTATTTCTGAGAAGGGGAAAGAGACTATCATTTGGGAGTTCATAGATAGGCCTTAGGGCTTTATTTATTCTGGAAATTACATGCAAAATTTTATAAGTATATGTAAAATTGAATATGTATTTTATGGGAGAGAGGATTGACAGCTTTTGGGTCCACGACTAAAAACATTTAAAACTATTTCTTTGGCACTTTTCCATTTTTCTGGATCAATTCTGCATAACATGTACACTTAGTCTTTAACAAGTGAATTCTAAAGACATGAGACTGAAGCATTTCATGTTTAGGCTAAAGCTCAGCCTGTACCAAAAAGAACCCACACCTCCAAAGCCATGCTCCATCTGCACAATAACCCAAGAACATACCAAGAAACATATTCTGGTGGGCTCATCCAGGCCTTCCAGAGGGTCTAGCTTTTTCTGATCTGAGTCTCCAGGACTACTGACTGGTCGTTCCACCTCTTCCTCTTGGTCCCCTCGCTCATCCAGTTCAAGTTCTCCATGTTCAGCCAGAGTGCTGATCTCCTTTTTTGAGGAATACAGCATGATGGACAGAATCTACATGGAGAGGAAATCAAGTAGGGCAGAAAGGTAATCTTCAGTGGGTGAGAAGACAACACAGTTCTTTAACCATGTAAAGGAAGAAAATATTTTACTTAACTTTTTAAGACATTATAATTCACATAAAACATGTAAAATTAGTACAGAAACATGAAAAAGTGTTCAATTGCACTTGAAATCGAAGAAATGCTAATAATAACCATGGAGGTTCTGAAGTTTATTAACTTTTCCATGACAGTGTAAACTGATATTATACTTTCAAAACTTGTTCTGATAAACTGTAAAGGGCTATAAAAATGTTCATATTCTTTGACCCAGTAATTCATCTTTAGGAAGAGTATAAAATATGTAAAACGTTCTATTCAAAATACAGTCAGTGAAGTATCAATAAAGGCAAAAACCAAAACAAACCAAACCAAAAACTGCAAAGCACCTTCCTGTATCATATATAGCCATCAAAAACAGTGATTATAGGGCTGGGAATGTAGCTCAGAGGTAAAGAACTTGCCTAGCATGTATGAGGCCCTGGGTTCAATCCCCAGTATGTCAAAGTCAAGCCCAAAATTGTAGCTATGAAAACTGCATAGCAACTGAGAAAAATGCCTGTCATATGACCTCAATTTATTTGAATAGTATATGAATTGTGCAATATAAATTTACATTTCTACTACAGACATGTAGAAAAAAAATTAGAAGGAAATATACAAAATGCTAATGGTAGCTGTGTTTGAAAGTGAAATCTGGAGTTTTTCTTTCCTTTATATTTTTGAAATTTTCTGCAGTATGGTTCTATTGTTTAAGTAACAAAAATACTCTAAAACATTCTCTAAGATCAGAGTTCAAATGCTTTCTCATATGGGGGAAAGTGGGAGGATGAGAATAGGAAAGACAGTAGAATCAATCAGACATAACTTTCCTATGTTCATATAAGAATACACAACCAATGTAACTCCACATCATGTACAACCATAAGAATGGGAAGTTATACTCCAGGTATGATATGTCAAAGCACATTCTACTGTCATGTCAACTAAAAAGAACAAATAAATAAACAAATAAAATAAATGGTAAAACTTTCCCATTTTTTAATGTATATTTTTAAGTTGTAGATGGACAAAATACCTTTATTTTATTTATATGTGGTGCTGAGGATTGAACCCAGGGCCCCACACACACTAGGCGAGCGCTCCACGACTGAGCCACAACCCCAGCCCTCTTTCCCATTTTTAAATTGGAAAAAAAAAATGCTCTCTCATATTTTAGAATATTTTCTTAACCCTAAGCCAACCTCCTCTGGTACTCAGAATAACTTCTTCCAGTTCAGGCCTCTGTGCCACCAAGGGTGGCAGGTGTACTACCCCTGCTGCAGCAGCAGCTATGCCTGCACCTGGAGTGCATACTTGGCACAGAAAGTCCTCAGGGAACCATAGTAACTCCACTAAGAAAAATCTAAGGCCTCAGGGAAATAGCAATAAAATTAAATTATAAACTGAAATCCCTCATAAAATAAACATAAGTGAGAACAAATTTAGAAACTGATTAGTTCAAGGAACTTTTTAAAAAGGGAAATAATAATTCAAGGGCACACTTTATTACATGATATAATGGTCAATTATGTGCTTCCATAATATACTTCTCAATGTTCTTTGAACAAACATCAAATTCATTTTCCTTGACAGGGGAGGACAGGTGTCATAATTCCTAATTCCAAAAGGGAAGACAGAAACAAGGCAGAGTTTTAAAAACTGTAAAGAATTATAGTGCACAGGGCAGAAGCAGCCAGAATAAGCTTTCGCTTCTAGCTTCTAGGCCTGTAGACTTGCACCAGGCAGGAGTAGCAGGAGCCATCTTTGTCCCTTACTTCCAGGTCCCGGAGGAGCCATGTTTTACTGAAACCGGTTCCTTTGCTGCACTTTTTCACCAACAGCTTCAGCAGATCAGTCTGAAGAAAGGTTGCATGGGTTTCTTCAAAACCATGAGCCTGCCAAAGAGAAAAAGAATGATTTACTGCCACTTCAGAGTAAAGAAGATAAAGGTCAATTGGAAAGAAGCAAGCTTTTCTTAGAGACTAATCTCAACTCTGGTGGCCTAGACTCACCTTCCAGGGAAAATTCTAGAGTCAGTAGAAAGAACCTTAACCATAACCCTCTGTCTGCTCATTCACTCTTTAATTCATTAATTCAACAAACATTTTTGAAACTTAACTATATGTAATATCCCTCAGCTTTACCTTCCCAGAGCTTCCCAATGCCGTGGAGGCTAAAACCCAAGCCCCTCATCATGGTTGACAAGGCTTCCTGTCTGATTCTCTGGCCTCATCCTCCAAAGCCCCAGAGGTTGTTATTTCACCTCTGTGACAATCATTCCTCTTCCTCTGTAAGGTCTGGAGCTTGCTACTCTTCCTGCTCTGTTTTCCAAGGCTGACTTCTAACCGATTACCTCAAATTTTATCTCTTCAGAAGGCTTTTTCTGCCCAAGGCAGTCTTCTTTGCAGGCTCCTTATAGCCTCTGGATGGTTAAAGTGGAAGATCTGTGAGTGCAGGGACCTTTTTCATTCACTACTACATACTTAGTTCTGTTTGGCAATTAAGCTCAACAAATATTTAATAAGTGAAGGATTCAAAGATTTCTTCCCCAAAGGAGTTTATTTTCCTGTTCCTACTACAATGTAAACAAAGAAATCAATCAGACATTGTGATAAATGCCATGAATAAAAAAAAAACAACAAAACACAGGGGCTGGGGTTGTGGCTCAGTGGTAGAGCACTCGCTTCACATGTGCGAGGCCCTGGGTTCGATCCTCAGCACCCCATTAAAAATAAATCAATAAAAAATAAAGGTATTGTGTCCAACTACAACTAAAAGTAAATATAAAAAACAAACAAACAAACAAACAAAAAAAACCCCAAAACAAAACAACAACAATAAAACCAAAACACAAAAACCAAAAAAACCTGACAACTACAAACCCTTAAATTAAGGCTGGCCCAGGGCGGTAAGTCCAGTCTCCTGTGGTTTCTGAGTCCCTTCTGTGACCTTGCCACCAGTTCTACCACTGAATACTCTTCAGAGTCAAGGGACTACAAACTCCAAGTGAGCTGAAATGCATCCTTGAAAGATCCTCTTCTCCACCAGCACCCCCAGGGCAAGAAGACCACACTAGTCAATAGTTTACCAAATATCACCCAACTCATTAACTTGTCTACTTCCTTCTACCCCAATGACGAACCCTGTTGCTTAAAGATCCAATGGGATGCTAACACCCTTTATTTTTCCTCCCAGCTCCTACAATGAACCAGAGGAGCTGCCATTCGGAAGTCTTTTGTTCTCACTTGCCAAGGTCATGTCCTCATGAAGTCATAATACCCTAGCTCATGAAACAGTACAAAAAACATAGAAAAATCTATTGGGAAAATTTTATTTATCTTTGTGTAAGGCCCCAACCATTTCTAAAAATAATCAGGATCCTATGATTAACCATTCACTGAAATCAGATGGAATTTCTCCCTTGTTAATCTCCTGCAGATGTCAAATCACAGCCAGAATTATTATGAAATGGAAGAGGCTCACCATTACCTTTAGTGTTTTGTATAAACCTTTGAGGGCCAGGGATAGGATCCAAGTTGCTTCTACAGCCTCGGAACAATAGCTATCCATGCTGGTTTGCAGAAGGTGACTGGCGATAAAGGCAAAGTGCTGGGAATATTGGCTCAATTGGGCTTGAGAGTCACTGCATTCTTGTCCTCCTCCCTTCTGGACCAGCTGGTAGTCTTTCACTGGAGAGAGAGAGAGCGGACAGGAAGAAAAAGGCAGAAAAAGTATAGTTAATGCTTCCTGTAGCCAAATCTCTTCTAGAGTATATGCCTTATTAAAAGAAGAAATGCAGAAACAATCTCCTGGGCTCAATTGTAGTCACTATATTTAAGGCCATCTTGAAGGTGAGCACAAAAATGGTACTGGGTCACCCATCTACTGAGCAAATAAGAGGGATAATTCACAATGCCAAGTGGGTCATCTTCAAAAAACAGTATGTGAGATTGTCACTTCCAAACAAGGTGGATGGAGTAAGATAATTGATTCACTCTTCCACTTAGGCAGCTAGAACAATGAGGAAAACATATGAAACAATGTTTTTCAAACATTGGGCAATAGGTAGTGCAGGATTAAGATCCCTGAGAAAAAGGATGTAAACTAGATTAGCTCCTCAGTGCACCAGAAATCTGGAGACAATTTCAAGGCTGCAGGGCAGGAAGCAGATGTCCCAGAAGAGTGGAGAAATCTCAAGGAACTGAGGAGATGGAGACTGAAGTTTAGGGAAGTCAAGGCAGCTAGAATTTATGGGGCAGAATATTAAAAAATATATATATAAAGAGAGAGAGAGAGGTGGGTAGGAGAAAGCTTTAGAGATTCAAGAGGGTTCCTCATAAGTCTTAGGCTAATATTGACCTGCATATATGTGAAAGGAAACTATCTAGGGCAAGAGAAATAAATACCAAAAAGCAGTAAGCATAACAATTTCTGAAGTTCAAACAAAGCTGGAACTATTCTGTCTTTTCACCACATAGAGTGAAGATGTCCTGGGAGAAGATAGAAAAAAACATTTGAAGGAAGGGAGGGGGTATGCTGAGGAGTGACACAGACCAAATTATATTGTTACATTTTATGCATGAATATGTAACAGATCCCATCATATGTGCAACTATATGCACTAAGAAAAAACTGTGGAGGAAAAAAAAGAATGACAGAAGACTTCATGCCAAAATTCTATGCTTGTTAGAAGACAATGAGCAACTCCTCTTTAAAGTATTCAAAGAAAACTCTCAGATGAGAAATTTTTACCCAGAAAAAATCTTTCAAAGATAAGGTAAAAATGAACATCTCTAGACAAACTAAGAGATTCTGTAGCAGCAAATCTCCACTTTAAGAAACGCTATGTGAAATTTCTCAGGCCAAAGAAAAATGATACTACATGAAAAATGGAATCTATATAAAGGAATGAAGAACACTAGAAATACTAAATATGTAACTAAACATAAGATATAATTTATATACATTTTTTGGTACCAGGGATTGAACCCAGGGGTACTTAACCATTGAACTACATCCCAGTCCCTTTTTAAAATTTTGAGACAGAGTCTTGATAAATTGCTTAGGGCCTCACTAAGTTGCTGAGGCTGGCTTTGGACTTTCGATCTTCCTGAACTACTAGGATTACAGGCATGCACCACTGCATCCACCTATTTTTTAAGTTTCTAATGTTTTTAAAGGAAAAAAATGTGACATTTATATCATGTAGAATAAAATGTGTGGCAACAATAACACAAAGAATGAGTGCAAGAAATGGAAATAAATGTTATAATATTTTTACTTTATTGGGAAATGGTATAATATTTGAAGGTAGACTATGGATGAGTTAAAATTGTACAATATAAACCTTAGAACAATCGCAACCACTAAAAATAAAAGAGAAAGAAAGAAAGAAGTAGGGCTAGAGATAGGGCTGTAGCTCAAGGGTAGGGTGCTTATGTAGTATGCACCGAAAAAAGAAAAATTGAAAAGAATATAAAGAAACAGAGTTAAAAAGCCAGTAGTGAAGATAAAATGGAATCATTAAAGAAGAATAAAGCAAGTAGGGGGTGATGGCCCATGCCTGTAATCTCAGTCTCTCGGGAGGATGAGGCAGGAGGATCACAAGTTCAAGACGAGCTTCAGGAACTTAGCAAAGCCCTAAGCAACTTAACAAGGCTGTGTCTCAAAAAATAAAAAGGGTTGGAGATGTAGCTCAGTGGTAATGTGCCCCTGGGTTCAATACCCAGTACCAAAAAATAAAAAATAAAAACTCCAAAAGGCGGCAGAAGGAAAAAAGGGAACCAAGAATAGATGAGACAAATAGAAAATAAGTAAGAAGATAGTAGATTTAAACTCAACCAACCCGATAACTTCATTAAATGTAAAATTTAAACAATTCAATTGAAAGATAGGGATCAGCCAGATGTGGTGGCACACACCTGTAAACCCAACTACTACAGAGGATGAAGTGGGAAGACTGCAAATTCGAGGCCAGCTTCAGCAACTAATTGAGACCCTGTTTCAAAAAATAAACAAATAGGGCTGGAGATGTAGCTAAGTAGTAAAGCATATTTGGGTTTAATTCCTTGGACTGGGGGGTGGGATAGGTGGAGAGACAGAGAGGGGGAGAGAGGGAGAGAAAGGCAGGCATTATCAGATTGGATTAAAAAAGAAGACCCCTTCACAATGCACTATCTATAAGAAATTCATATTATTTATTTATTTATTTTTGGGGGGCGTAGATTCTACATAAAAGTAACCATATTAAAGAGTCTGGCAATCACTGGCAGGCTGCTTAAACAAATCTCTCTTTCACTCATTGTGTTGCAAGGGCCTAGTGGAAAGGGAAAAAAACAAAAAACAAGAAACACCAAATGCTGACATTCTCCAACAGACTGAGCTGGAGAAATGAAGACCCCTTAAGATCCAGATGGCACTTGATAGTCATTTGATAAATGGCCTTCCTTCAAGTGAAACTATTATATTGCCTCCCAATTTCTCTTCACGTGTTGACTGGTCCTTAATATCATCCAAGTAATTTACCTGCCACTTGTGTTTAATACCTGTACATTTCTTTTAATGGCATCTTTAGAGCTACCATAAGTAATCCTATTTTTTAAGTGTGCACTTTTAGGAACCCAGAATATAAATACTAGATCTTCTTTTTTAGAATCATTTTGTACGTGGCATCATACAAAGCACATTGGTAGTCATTCAGAGGTAACTTCACAAAAGATGTGCAGGGGTCCTCCACAGTATTACCAATGTCACTCACCAAGATCTGCTTTCCTTCTCTACAATTATTTTTCATTTGTCATTGTTTGAACAGAAGAGAACTGCTTTCTTTTTTTTGATCTTCCCTTATGTATTAGATTTCCTTAATTTCTATCATGAAAAACTTTGATAACTTCATCATTCTCTGTAACTTCAGATGCCATTGTGCCTGTGGCTGTGACTGTGGCAGTGGCTCCACTTCTATGGCTCTGGGAGGAGAAGAAGGAGAGGCAGGCAGAGGGCTAAAAGAGTGTGGGGCATGCCAAGAGCTGTAGCCCCAAGGAGGCAGTGGGCCTGGTGGACCAAGAGATTGATTTTAAATGTCAAATCATGCATGTTTAAAGTAAAAGGACATGTCATGCAAGTGCTATTTTTTTTTTTTCAAAAAAGCAGGATACCTTATACAAATATTAATGTAGATTTCGGAACAAGAACTATTATTGCCAGGAGCAGTAGCCCACGCCTGTGATCTCAGTGGCTCAGGAGGCTGAGGCAGGAGGATCGTGAGTTCAAAACCAGCCTCAGCAAAAGTGAGGCACTAAGCAACTCAGTGAGATCTTGTCTCTAAATAAAATATAAAATAGGGCTGGGGATGGGCTGAGTGGTCACATGCCCCTGAGATCAATCTCTGTACCAAACAAACAAACAACAACAAAAAAACTATCATCAAGGATAAAAAGGAACACCTCATAATGAAACGAGAATGAACAATACTTTCAACAGTCTTTTTCAGTAATTGTTAGAAAAAGTAGAAGATCAGAAAGGGTATGGAAGACTTTCATAACACTGTTAATTGACTTGATCTAAATAACATCTGTGAGACACTCCACCAACAACAAAGTACACTCATTTTCTTCAAGTGCTCATGAAGCCTTCACAAAAAAGTCAAATTTTAAACCCAAAACTAAGCTGCAATAGTCTCAGTATGCTCTCTGACTATAAAGGAATTAAACTTGAAATCAATAACAGAAAGAACTTTAAAATAATCCACAGAGCAAATAATAAATTACAAAATAGAAAATATTCTGACCTTAATGAAAATGACAGTATAACATATCAAAAATTGTGAGATATGGTTAAAACCACAAATAGAGAGAAATTCATAGCAGTAAGATGCTAGGGCAAAGAAGAAAGTTCTTTAATCAGTGATGATTTCCAATTTAAGAAGTCAGAAAAAGCAAAAAAAGATATTAAGCCCACAACAAGCATAAACAGAGAAATGAATAATGATCAGAGCAGAAATTAATAAAACAGAAAACAAGAGGGCCAGGCTCAGTGGTGCATGCCTGTAATCCCAGTGACTTGGGAGGCTGAGGCAGGAAGAACATGTGCTCAAAGCCAGCTTCAGCAACTTAGCAAGGCTCTAAGAAACTCAGTGAGATCCTGTCTCAAAATAAAAAGTAAAAAGGACTGGGGATGTGGTTCAGTTATTAAGTGCTCCTGGCAAAGAGAGGGAGGGAGGGAGGGAAGGAAGAAAGGAAAAAAAGAAGGAAAGAAGGGAGGAAGGAAGGAAAAAAAGAGGAAAAAAAATCCTTTGAAAAAAAAATCAAATAATAAATGTCTGTCTAGGAAAAGATACAAATTACCAATTCAGGAATGAGAGAAGGTTTATTCCCTAGATAAATGGAGAGATATATATCATGCTTATGAATCAAAAAAACTCAGAGTTTGAAGTCAATTTTCCCAAAGCAGATCTATAGATTCTATGCAATGCCAGTCAATTACCAGCAATTTCTTTAATACAAAATGACAAGCTGATTCTAAAATTTATGTAGAAAGGCAAAAATCTAGAAGAGCCAAAGAAATTTTCCAAAAGAAGAAAAAGTTAAAGAATCAGATTTCAAGTCTTAGTAGAATAAAATAGTCAAGAGAGTGTTGTACTGATGTAAAAGACAGACATAGAGAAAAATGAAACATAATAGAATCTTATATGAATAGATATATGCATATAAGCCAATTAATTTCTAACAAAGGTACCAAGATAACTCAATAGAGAAAGGACAGTTTGCTCAACAAATGGTTGGGGAACTACTGAACATTCATTCATATGCGAAAAAAACCCTCAGATTGTGCTGGGAATGTAGCTCAGTGGTAGAGTGCTTACCTAGGATGTGTAAGGAACTGGGTTCAATCCTCAGCACCACATAAAAATAAATAAATAAATAAAATAAAGGTCCATCAACAACTACAACTAAAAAATATTCTAACAACACTGGCACTGCTTAGTGCTAAAGCTGAGGAGAAAGCTGATTACTTCAGAAGGTGAACGGAGAACATAATGGTTAGATACTCCATACTGTTTGGGGTTTGAAAATTAAGTCAAAAGAACTTAAGTTGTAATATTTTAAGTAAAACAAAATGAAAAGTCATACTGATACCAACATAATCTTCAGTGTGCAGTCACCTGGCTTTATGTTAAAATTACCCATAAGAAAACAAATGATACCTGCAAATGGTAAAATGAAATGTTCAAAACCTAAATATTTGTCCAATTGAAAAAATAGAGCTATATTCACAAAATTATAGCATGGAAAAGGGCCTTCAAAATTATGTTCTATCACATTATTTCAGAGATCAAGAAAAAGTAGCTTGGGAACTTGCTTTCTAAAGAAGTCATATGCAGGGGAAAGAACCATAATATCTTCATTGATTTTAGGGCATGCAAGGATTAGACAATTTATTCCATTCTTAGAAAAAGTAAATATGTTGAAAACCTGTTTTCCTTTTCCGAGTTTTGACATCCACAATCACAGCCCTGTTCTTCTCAGTAAAGTGCTTCAAGATGATCACATTATGGGGCTCATTGGCATTATCCATATAAACACAGCGGGTCCCCACACAAAGAACCTAAAACATGAGAGAGAGACAGAAAAGGCAACTCAACAGCACACTGAGACAGGAAAGAGTATTCACGGACAAATTCGGGCCTTTTTCTTGTGCCTCAGACTTCAACAAGCACTTAAGGATAGGGCTCTTTTCATCTCTAAGTCCAAAGGATGTCGCACACACCTAGCACAGAATTGATTTGCCCCTGCAGACATGCCATATTTTTATAGCCCTCTTTGTCTCAGTCAGTTGAGAGACATGAAGATTAGAAATGAGATCAAGATAAATGCCAGAGGGAAAGACAATTTTTGACGTTCTTTGTAATTTAATACATTACAGTTATTCATTACTCAAAGCCAATTACCAGTTAGTAAAATGAATCGAATGGGTAAACTTAAAAATGCAAGCTGAAAGTGTGAGGCCCTGGGTTCAATCCTTGGCACCACCAGAAAACACACACACACACACACACACACACACACACAAAGAAAAAAAGCAAGTTGAACAAACCACCCCACCCCACAATCTTGAAAAAATATACCAGTATGTATATATGTCACAAAGTCTTTGATAAGCATGATGAGGACTGGAGGGGGTGAGCAGACCTTTGATTGCTGTACCTGAGGGAAGCCAACCAGCACCAGCAGGGTGAAGATATTGGTGTGCTTCAGCTGGAAAGGCAGCTGCTTGATGCAGTGGTCTGTGAAGGTGGCAATGACGTCTCGCCACAGAGGGGCACTGTTGAGTGACCGCAGGATCTCGGCCATGGAGCATGCCCAGTCTAGGCCCACCCGGCTGGAAGGCAAGAGCTCCATTAGGTGGCAGAGCACAAGGCTCCAAACTCAACTGGTTACAGCTCACTATACTCCAAGGCAGACCCAGAGGCAAAGGGCTACTCATTAATTAGTTTTAAAACTACAGAATGATGCTGGTTGGTAGCCTACAAGCATGGTTTCAAAAATCTCTATAAAAAGTCACCTGTGCATATGCACACATGCACACTCACATTTACACACAGAAAAATGGCTCAGGAGTAAATACACTAAAATAGCTGATGTATTAATATGGTGCAAATTAGGCTGACTTTTTTTCTTCATTTCTGTTTTCCAAATTTGGTATTGTGGTTATGTTCCTTTCATAGGAAATAGATTTTTAACCCCAAGACCTACATTTAATGCTCTCAGGGAAAAATACACCAGAATATGAATCATCAGAGTGTTAAATCAGCAGGCAGTGCTGAGGCTCAGCCGTTTAATGTGGAATGACAGCATTTCCATTAAACCAATTCTATGGCCAAAGGAAATTCTCAGACAACAGCACTGTAGCACCTAAAATGTATCACCAGTCAGTCCTCTGACCTAAATGGACACCACAGTGAGTGGTGTGGGGGTGGCGGGTGAGTGAGAACCAAGGTTACCTGTCTAGACATACAGCTCCCAGGCTAAAGAGTAGGTGGGTGGTCTTCCAGCCATCTGGCACAATGGCACTGTCCCCTGCAGCAAACAGGTTGTGTTTGGCTGAGAGAACCTTGATCACTGCGGCATCTACCTCTGCTGGTAAAAGACGGACGATTAACTGGCCAAGAAGACCCAGGGTGAGGTGGTAGGTTTCATTCAGGTGGCCTGCATTGGAGATGACAACCTGAAACATGAGTGGGAGGACATGCTCCAGGTCTATCAGGGGAACTGTGGGACCCTGCCAAGAGAGGGGAGAGCTCTTCAGTAGAGGATCCACGCAACCAGACCAGCTAAACTCTTCATCCCCTTTGAGTATTATTTACAACTGGCCTAGTGCCAAAAGAATTATGCAGTGGCTTTCATAAATGGCACGTGTATGATCAATTGCAAAATAAATATTCTTGAGTATCATCTTATGGTCCTACTTTCCAATTCCTTTACCCTAAAAAGTAAACTTAAATGTTTGGATGTTTTCCCCTCCTGATATGTCCATTGTAAAATAATTAAATAACTCAGAAATACACAAAAATTAATGCTTTCCATAATCTGCCCCTTCACCAATGTCCAGGAGATAACAGCTATTAACGGATTAATGAATAGCCTTTCAACCTTTTTCTAAGTACATTAACATGTAACACATGTAAAACAAATTAGCAATTTTAAAGTTATTTTTCTTTCTTTAAATACTGCCCATTAACTTACTTTGTTTCCAATTCTTCATTATAAATACCATTTAGATAAAGAGCCTGTGGTTTACAATGATAATTACAGGGATTGGAATGAATTTATGATTCATTCTCTCTCTCGCTAGGTTTATATACCAAGAGGGAGCACGGTGTGAGTTGTTATCTACAGTGTGATTCAAGAGGGCACTATGTGTATAATATGAAAACAAAGCACCGAAGAACAACAACAAAAAATGTTCTCAGAAATAAAAAATGATTCTCAAGAAGGCATGCCCTTGAAGGGGCAGCCTGTGGGGTTACTGGTGTCCAAGAATGAAGAAGGCATCTAGATAAGGACTGGGCTGGTGTGGGCTGCAGTCAGAGCCCAAGCATGGGGCAAAGAGTTTCCATATCAGGAACAGCAGAGTACAAATGGGTTGAGGAAGGCATTCCCAGGAATCACGCTCAAGAGTCAAGAGTTGAGCTCTGAATGGGGGCATCAGTGTGGCAGTGCAGCCTGAAGTGAGTGTCTGAGCACATGTGGAGGGGTGAGGGCGTCCATGTGGGGAGTTTAGCCTGGCATGCATTTTCATGAAGCCTAAGGAGAATGTTGTGCTGAGTAACAGCCTGCTGTGGGTGAGGGTGGCCTCAATGCAAGGGGGTACCCTGACATCAGGATAGCCCCAGGCACGGAAAGGAAGTATTCACCAGTAGAGGCACAGGGCAGAGTGTCAAGAGTCTAGAGGGAGACAAGGACACCTCTGAAAGAAGAAGAATGGCAGCTGGGAGGTTGATCAAATAAGTAATCATATAAATGATAATGGGATCTCGGATCTCACTGTTAAAGACAGGAGTTATAAAGACAAAAAAGGAAAAAACTAGAATGAACCTGTGGTTTATGATGATAATTGCAGGGATCAGTATGAATTTATGACTCATTCTTTATCCCTGTACATTTATATACCAAAAGGAACACATGGCTTTTCATGTCAGACACATGCCCCTGTGAACTGTGACTGATTCGTTAATCATTTTCAACTCTCAAGCAAAAATTATTGCTAAGTCTGAGCATCTCCCAGCAAACACTAAAAAAGGCCCTTGGATCAAAAGATCTGAGGACCAAATCTTTGGTACTGGGGACACCTCCTTTCCCCAAAACTCTGCAGACTTGAGAAATTCTGTTTCATCAATGTTCTGTCCAATTCCTCTCTGTTCAACCCCCCTCCCACCAAAAAAAGGAGACTCTTATAAAGATGTCAGTAATTCCTAAATTAATATGTAAATTCAATGAAAGTGCTAGCTGAATCCTTGGTAAAAAATTATTCTGAAGTTCAAAAAGAACTTCATTATGGGGCTGGGGCTGTAGCTTAGTGGCAGAATGCTTGCCTAGCACATGGAGGCACTGGGTTCGATCCTTAGCACTGCATAAAAAAATAAACAAATAAAATAAATGCATGCTGTCCATCTACAACTACAATTTTTTTTTTAAAAAGAAAAATATGCAGAGTCCAGAAAATTATAAAAAATAATGAAGACATATCTGAACTGTCTAGACTCTTTGAAGACTTTGGGATTAAGTTATCAAAACAAACAACAAACAAAAAGGAGAGAAAAATCGATTAAAAGAGACTAATAAGTATGCCATGTAAATGCAATGCAATTCTTCAGTGGATTCTGATTTTTTAAAAAAATTGCTTGAAGGAATATTTTAGAAAAATCTGTATATAGCCTCTATATAAGATAAAACTACTCTATCAATGTTAAAATTTTAAAATATGATGATGACACTGTAGTTATATAGAAGATTGTCTTTTTAGGAGACACATGCTGAAGTGTCAGTGATCATTTCAAGTTATTTTCAAAACTTGGAAAAAAATATAAGCAATATGTAAATATGCAGAGATAAATTCACAACTAGTAAATCTATATAGATTTTCATTCATTCTTTCAAATTTTTCTTAGCTTAAAATTTTTCAAAATAAAATAATAGAAAAATGATTATAATAAAGCCAGTAAACTGTAATATATACTACACACACACACACACGTATAAACATACATACATACAAAATGTAGTGGGGACTCAATGAAGAAAATAATTTTAATTGAAAATTCCTCCCTCAGGGGTACACAGATGACTATTATTAACAGTCTGCTTCAGCATCTAGTATAACAACATTTTTTTTTTTTTCTGAGTATGACATTACCCCCTTTACAAAGAAATGCTGCCTGTCTCTTACCGACTTTAGGGGAGGTAACATGGCTGCTAGTAATCCCAAAATCCTCTTCTGGGAACACTCAGCGAACACCTGCTCAGGGTTGGGAGTAACTGCCTTTTCCTCTATTGGCTCCTGAGGTGACACTTCTGAATTTTCAGCATCTGTGTTGTAAAATGCCAACTTTCAGATTTTGCCACATTCTATACATGCCAAGTAAATCACTGTGCTATCCTGTTCCAGAGTAATGCTGGAACTTTAAAAAACTATTGCTGAGCACATTTTTAAGATGTCCTCTTCTCAAGGAAGCCTGCCTGCTCCCTATGGAATGGGCAGTTACCCTCTCACACCTCCCCATTCTTCTGACTCTGCTCTTAAATTAGATGCTAACATTTTATCATTTAACATTTCATATTTATTGTCTGCCCTACTGATTTTTATCTCTTTCAGTATTGTACCCGGGCACCTAGAAATGTCTCTGGAGCATGGTAGGTAGTTGACAATACTTGCTGCCTATGAACCAGCATGCTGGTCCTCAGGGGAATCCAACTCCAGAGGACTTTGATGGCCTGGATGGATGTGGAGTGTCAGCCCCTTCTGAGAGCTGGTTCCATATATGAGGCAGAATGCCAGGTGCTCAGTCCCACCTCCACACAGAGGGCTGAAGGAACAGATCTTCCACCAGGGGCTGCAGTAAGAAGGAGGCTGAGGCTTGCTTCTGATCTCTTCAGCCACAGCATCATGCATGAATTCTCTAACAACCTGGCTCTCGCCTTGCCATTGCATTCCTTAGGCAGGCTGAGAAGCCTGGAATCCCTAGGCAAGCAGCTAAAGCCTTTGCAGAGGAACCCCACTGAAGAGGTCTCATTTTATCTTGTATCCCATATCTACACACCTGCCAAGAGGGACTTCTCCTCTATATTGTTCCGGGATTTTCCTACTTCAGGGTCTTTGCTCATGGTGTACTTTCTGCCCTGAATGTTGATCCCTACCACAGATCCTCATATATCAAGGTCCCTTATGACACTTACCTACACCTCTGTCTTAAGTTCTCCTAGGCTATGAGCTTCAGCAGGGAAGTGGGGGTGGAATGGGGAGGTGGGAGGGAGGGAGGCTCTGTGTGTCTCTCTGAGTCAGTCTCTGTTCTCCCCAGGGTCTAGCATAGTGCTTGGCACATGGGAGACACTCAATAAATACAGGAAATAAATAAGGTGGGAAAGCAGTCAAAGTGAATGAAAGGTGACTTCAAAAATTGTGTAAAACCAACAAGCTCAGGCTAGAGTACATTTGAAGATGAAAGAGATAAGGTACTGGCCAGATATTCTTTACCTGGAAGTCCTGGAGGTATGTGAGCATCTGCAGGTACATTTGGAGTGTGGGTCTGGCCTGAATGATCCTTCATGAACAAGATACCTGCATTTGCCTTACTTCTCTGCTTGTAATCCAAAGGTCTGATTTCCTTGTCTGCAGCTCTCCTTCCCTAAAAACATGATGGTGTGTGTATAAGAACTAAGGTTTTTAATAACAAAAATTTATCCTATTTATAGTACAATTTTATCATTAGTTTTAATAAATTAAAAAACTTCTGAATTCATTATTAAAAATGCCACTCATTTTTTAAATACATCTATGATTCATTAAGATAGTAATCATTGTGTCACATTCCTCCAAACATCTTCCAAATGCCCCTGTTAGACCTTGTAGTCACATAAGCAATGGCTCTATTCCAGATCTTTAATACATTCTGTTTAGCCAGGTATGGAAAGTTCTTCCCTTGGGAAAAAGAAAAAGTTATCCATTTCCTTCTAGTATACCATGGTGACTATGTTTGATGTATGCGATGTATGTTCTTTTTCAATAGAAAAGCAAATTTTTATCATTAGGAAAAAAGTTTAGATTTCATATTATTATGAAAATATGACTATACCAAATCTAAAGCCTAGAAGCATGATACTGTTTCCATTCCACTGATGTAGACATTTTATTGATATAGAAATTGGTATTTGGAATGGTGGGGGGATGTAGCTCAGTACCACAGGGCAGTGGTGTTGGGGGGAGAGTTACTTCTGGGCATGTTGATGCACCTTTATAATTTCAGCAATTTGAGAGGTTCAGGCAGGAGGATAGCAAGTTTAAGGCCAGCCTCAGTAACTTAGCAAGACCCTAAGCAACTTAGTGAGACCCTGTCTCAAAAATTTTTTTTAAAAAAGGGCTGGGGATGCATTTTAGTGGAAAAGTGCCCCTGGGTTGAATCCCCAGTACAAAACAAAACAAAAATTTAGAAATTAGCATTCTTAGGCTGTGGGACAGAGTTGTGGGCTATGTATCTATCAGTTTTCTATAAAATCTACTTTGTGTTAATACGGTAGGTGTTGATAAATCTATTGCATATACCACTTGGTCAGGGCTGGGAATATAGCTCATTTGGTAGAATGCTTGCCTTGCATGCACAAGGGCCTGGGTTTGATACCCAGCATTAAAAAAAAAAAAAAAAAAAATCACAACAGATATAATTTGAACAAACAAACCAGACACCATTTCTAAACCACATACTTGCACCCTCTTTAACACATTCTGGTATTAGTTGTTCTCTATTTTAACAAATGAACAAGCATACCTCTGTTGCCCTTTTGAGAATCTCATCTGGCAATGAGACTTGTTAAGGGGGCTCTTGCTGAAGCTGGGAAACTTCTGGGATTAGGAATCTGAGGGTGAGCTGCCCAACATGCAAGATGACAGCCCTCAGTCTGCATTTTCTGAGCAGGGGTCAGAAAATGAATGCGTGTGCATCAGGACCTTAGGGTCTTTCCCCCATTGTCACGCAGACTTATATGAGGTATCTAAGTGATGTGGGAAGACTTCAGTGTGTGGTAGAGGCAGCTCAGCTCTTAGTTTGGGAAATCCAAATTTGATTGCCTCTCTGCAGCCAAAAGTGAAGTGTCATGTAACACCAAACATACAGGGGAAGGTATGTCCTCTCCCAGTGGGAGCTAACTTATGCTTCCCCCTTTCTGGATACTGTTAGCTGACATCAGTCCTAACCTCCTGAGAATGGATACAGACCATTTTAAGAGACAACTGTGACTCTGAGAGGTACTTGCCTTACTGAAAGATCTCAATGTGCTCCCTGTACCACGTGCCACTGTGTGAAGACAATGTAATTCCAAAGTTCTGGTGAATGATTTTAATGTTTATCTTAAACATAATCTTTGTCTTAAAGGTCCTTACCTTAAATATTAAATAAAAATTATTTTATATTCATCAGACAGTCCTTTTAAGTGTCACTATCACAGGTAATACCTGGACCCAGAAAGGCTTTTCTGTCTATGCAACTACATATAAACTTATGGTGTCTACTTGCTAAATAGTAAGATTTTGGTATCAACTATTTGTTGATTGAACATAAAAATACCTACACATATACAATGCTTACCAAGGACTAAGAACTTCTTTAGTTGCATATCTTGTTCAGTCATTAGGAAAACCACCAGGAGGCAGATAATAGGAATAGTTAACAATGACATGGAACTTACCATGCACACGTTCTAATCACTTACATATTATTTCAAAGTGTATAAGATAACTCCTCACAACAACCATATGTCATAGGTATTGCTATTATCATCCCCATTTTACAAATGAGAAAATGGAGGCAGAGATTGTAGTAATATGACCAAGATCTGACAGAGCAGGGATGTGAACCCAGCAGCCCGATCTAGCGAGGATCTGTACTTTTAACATTTTAGCTCTGCTTCATCATGTGAATGGCTCTCAGAGCTCAACTATGACTCTGCATAGAGAAGTGCTATTTACATTGCAGTGCACAAAAGAGCCTGCCTCTGCCGGCTCCTCAGCAGGCTGGACCACTTTCTTCTCTAGCTGTTCCTCTGATGTGCGGGTAGGTACGCTAAGTGGGAGGGATTGGTTTTCTGGCGTAGAGTCACCATCTGGCAATATACCAAGAAGAGCGAGAGCTTTAAGACCTATAAGGGAAGAAAGAGAATAGTTAAAAGTTTATAACAAAGATTATTTCATGCAAAAGACTCAAATCACTTATCACTGCATAGAAACAGATGGCTGAGGTCTACACAAACCAAAATCAGGAGAACTTAATAAAAACATCCCTGGCTATCTACATCTATTTAGTTCCTGACTTCAGAAGGTGAAAGTCTGGACATTTTATTATCAAGAAAACACAGAAGATACAACAGGATTGTCTGTTTCAAAAATTAAAAATATTATACTTTCATAGATGTGCCACTAACTAGATTTCTAAATTCCAATTGGCAGATAAAAACTTGCTCTGATGTAGGCTTGGGTTACAGCTCAGTGGTGGAGTGCTTGCCTCACATGTGTGAGGCACTGGGATTGATACTTAGCACCACATAAAAATAAATAAAATAAAGGTACTGTGTTCATCTACAACTGAAAAAAAAAAAAAACTTGTTCTGATGCACTGATATTACCCATTGCTATCTAATGTAGGTCTGATTCTCTAAAATAACCAGAATGGGGAGTTCATTATCAGAGAGAAATGTGAATTTCTCAGAAGTTAAACATTTTTCTTTTTTCTTTTTCTTTTTGGTGGGCATACCAAGGATTGAACTTAGGGGCATTCAACCACTGAGTCACATCCCCAGCCCTATTTTGTATTTATTTAGAGACAGGGTCTCACTGAGTTACTTAGTGCCTCACCTGTTGCTGAGGCTGGCTTTGAACTCGCAATCCTCCTGTCTCAGTCTCCCAAGCTGCTGAGATTACAGGCGTGCGCCACCGTGCCCAGCTAAATATTTACTTTATTCCTAACATCCTTGGTGAAGTCAGATCAACTATTTTACTTATAAATATCTCTCATCTAGAATAGTTACATGGAAATAGATTTGTACTTCATGTTAAAAATAATCTAGACTTCCTCATGAAATTTAGTAGATCAAAATACTAAATAATCCAATTACAGTTTAATAATTAGAGTTTTAATTATTAATACTTTCTTATATCTTCATGTAAATATTTTAGAGAAACTAAATGCCACTTGAATGCTATCATTTCTCTCAACTGAATCTGTGGACTTGAGTACCACACCAGGTGAGCCCCTCGTGTGGAATACTGGACTCTTCTACCTCTGGGTCGAGCAGTCTGAGGGTTGGTCCTGGTTTCTGGGCATGATGAATAGTCACCTTTCCCCTGGTGAGCCTTCATCAGACAGTCGCCGACAAGCTGCATGCACTGGCTCCGCAGGATGATGGCATTGCTGTGGGCCTGGGGGTCCAGTCTCTCCCCATCTACAACCTCTGTGCTGGCCAGGTGTGCACTATAGAGAGCCAGGGCGGCAAAGAGCAGCCAGGAGTAGTTGTGGATGTAAGGCTGGATGAGCCTCTGCCGGTCACTGATCCGAATGGTCACCATGGGGTGGGCTGTGATGCTGTGGGTAGGCAAATGGCTGCAAAGGCAAGATATATGTAAGGCCTATAGAGTTTATGAAGCTCCAAAGAGAGGCCCAGGGCATGTGTTTAGTTGCTTCTGGGATTAGTCACCTCTAGGCTGTAGTTATTCAAAGGTTAAAGACAAGAAAAATGAACAAACACAAACATAGAACATAACATTACATTACAGAATTTTGTAATTTTTTGGGTGGGATATCAGGGATTAAACCCAGTGGCACTTAAGCACTGAGCCACATCCCTAGCCCTTTTTTTTTTTTTTTTTTTTTAGAGAGAGAAATTTTTTTTTAATATTTATTTTCGGCGGACACAACATCTTTGTTTGTATGTGGTGCTGAGGATTGAACCCAGGCCACCCGCATGCCAGGCGAGCGCACTACTGCTTGAGCCACATCCCCAGCCCCCTATTTTTTTTTTTTTTGAGACAGGATTTTAGTAAATTGCAAAGGGCCTCTATAAAATTGCTTCAAACCATGATCTTCCTGCCTCAGCTTCCTGAGCTGCTGGGATTACAGGCATGTGCCACCATACCTGGCTCAGGATTTCATAATCTTTAGAGAACTGCCTGTGGAAAACAGGCTAAGAAGTCCCTTTTGTGAATTTTGCAAGGCATGGTGTTTTGGTAATGTGAGAAAACACTTATAATCTTTAGACAAAGTACATGGGAAAGAAGTTATTTAAGGTCTCAAATTTGCTTCAAGATGTTTTTATAAAGAAAAAAAAAGAAATAAACTAAACACATATAACAAAATCTTCCTAATTGCTGAATCTGGGCAATGGGTATAGGAAAACTCACTGCACTATTTTAGGGTATGTTTGAAATTTTCTGTAATAAAAACCTTATTTAGCCTGGTGTGGTGGCACACTCCTGTAATCCCAGTAACTTGGGAGGCTGAGGCAGAGGATCATAAGTTCAAGGCCAGCTTCAGCAACTTGATGAGGCCCTCAGCAACCTGGCGGGGCCCTAAGCAATTTTCTAAGACTCTGTCTCAAACTGAAAAATAAAAAGGGTTGAGGATGTAGCTCATTGGTTCAGTGCCCCTGGAATTCAATCCCTAGTACCACAAAATAAAAGGAGGGCTGTGGGGTATAGTTCCATGGTAGAGCACTTGCCTAGCATGTGTGAGGCCCTGGGTTTGATCCCTAGTACCACTGAAAAAAAAAAAAAAAAAAGAAAAAGAAAACAATAAGAAGCCCTCTCTTTAAGTGAAGAAATAAATAAAGAAAAGGTTACATGGCTCTAAGTCACCTGAGACCTACCCATAGGAATATTTCTTTGCGGCATAGCATCCATAGCAAAGATCAAAGTCATCACACACATTGCAATTCATTCTCCGGCCTATAATCAAACCCTGGCAGTTGTCACAGGTAAATTCCATGTTGACCATTTCATGGTCATCTCCATGGCCCTCAGGCTTCACTCCACCTGGAGAAAAACAGGAGTATTAGGTGGATAGGGCACAGGGCTCCCAGAAGTTCTAACAAACCAATCTCAGTACTAGAATTGCTCCCAATTTACTGTTCAGGAAGGTAGGAGCTGCAGGCATCCTTTGGAGACCAGGACACTCTGCCCCAGTGGCTCTGAGCATGTGAATGACAATACCAGTACAGAATTGCTCAGCAATGTTGACCCTGCTTCTCCAGTGCCACAGTCTGATTAAATAAATTACCAATTCCCATCATGAATGTTGTTTGGCAGAATCAAATCTATGCCAATTTGTGAGCTGTCTCCCATGACTCTCCTCTGACAAATATGAAGAATCTGTAGGTATGTTCCTCAGCAAACACTAAGGAATGATCAAGTATTTGCTCTTACTTTTTCATTCAAGAACCACAGATGTAAACAGACTTCATAACCTCAGATCTAGAGAGTAGAGATTTAGATGATAGACGTGGAAAGTACTGGCTAGTCAGGTGTGGTGGTGCACGTCTGCAATCTCAGCTACCTGGGAGGCCTCAGCCTCTGAGGCAGAGGATAACAAGTTCCAGGCCAGCCTAAACAACTTAGCAAAACCCTGTGCCAAAAACCAAACACATTTTTAAAAGGGCTAGGGATATAGTTCAGCGGTAGAGTGCCCTAGGGTTCAATCCCCAGAACTTCAAAAACAGGGAGATTGGTTGCTCTGCTCTCTTCCTATTCCAAGTCCAGCAGGACTCTAAGTCCTGATGTAGATTCTGCTTAATACTCCTCATATTTGACCACTTCTGTTCTCGCTGCCACCAACCAGGTTCAGGCTCTAATACTCTTATAACCACTGACTTCTAAAGGATACTCTCACACAGACAGAACTGTTTTCTCTATATATCTCTGATCATGTTAATATTATGCTTAGTAAACCTTCCCTATTATCTGTAAACTATTCAAATTTCTTAGCCTGGTATCTTGGGGTCCCACCTGTCCTAATCTATCACTTGGTTGGACAGACACTCAAGTGTGTCCATCTAAACTCACTGCAGGCATTCACTCCTCTCCTCCTGGGCTTATTCTATCCTTGATGGTGACCCCATCTTTAGAATTTTCTTTGACTCATCTAGTTCTTTTCTTCAAAGACCAAGTCTCATTCTACTTCTTCCACAAGCCTTTCCTACAGCAACACCATGGCTACTTCTTAACTTTTCCAGAAGAAATCTATACTACTCAATGATAACTCAGCATATACACCCTTGTATTGGAATAGACATCTGTGGATACAGTCAGTCTCCTGGCTAGATTATAAATGTTTCCAGAACAGGAGCTGTATCTAACCATGTATACACAGAGCAGTCCAATGTTCACTTCTGTTGATATGCTTTGCCTCACTCAGTACCTATGAGTTAAAGATTTTTTGAAGGTTTTCTTTGTGTGTGTGATTTGCTATTTGTAAATACTGCATGATTCAGAAGCAAAAACTATTTCCTGAGGTCTGGGGATGTAGCTCAGTGGTAGAGCACTTGCCTAGCATCGATGTGCCCTGAATTCAATCCCTAGTACCACAAAGAAAAAAAAAAATTCCTGGAAACCCAACTAAACATATATCCATTGGTCCTGAGTATTTATTAAGTGCCCACCCAGCACAGTGGGAGATGAAAGGCTGTCATATAAGAGCAGTGGACCTGATCACTGAGCAGGGGAGATAGAGCCAGAGTCAGAGGATACCAATGGGCAGTATATCTATTTAGTAAAAGGAGGGTTTTAAAAGACGGCCAGATCACAGAAAATAGGAATAATTATGACTGTTGAATATGACATACTTAGTCTTTGAAATTTACCTAGGAAGCAAGTTTTGCACAGATCCATGTCACTGCACTGTAGACACCGGTAGCGATGCCAGGGAGCAATCTCATCACACCCATCACAAGAGATGTCCACATTTAGCAGATCACAGTAGCGAGCAATAAACATGTGCATCTGTAAAGTGAAATAAACACAATTAACCATGAGACTTTCTAATGTGGCCACTATTCATTAACCAACTCATTCATTCAATAGGTACTCAAGATGACCCAGGCATTATACTAGGTGCTAGGATTTGAAGCTGAATAAACTAAGTGTCTAGTTGGGAAATCCTTTAAGCAAGCAGATGATGACCATCTGGGTGTGATATGTGCTTTCACATACAAATTTGGGAGGCTTACAGAACATAGAGAATGGCTATCAATGGGTATTAGGAGGGTCAAGGAAGGTTTTCCAAAGGAGATTAATTCCTCAGTTGAGACCTGAGGGAGAAAGAGGTACTAGCTGGGAGCGGGTAAATGTGGTTAGACATATCAGATAAAAGTAAAAGATATAGAAAGTTCTACAGGAAGCAAAAGACGGCAAGACAAGGGTTTATGAAATTGGCAATAACCCTTTATGTAGAATATAGAGAAGGCGGGGGAATAACCAGATGAAGTTGAAAAGGTTAAACCACAAGGAACTTGAATGCTAGCCTAAGGAGCTATTGACTGTTTTTAAGTAGGAGAGTAATGGAATTAGATTTGAATGTTCTGAAAGTTCCCCTGATCACTGAGTAAAACAAGGGATTGAAGAGGGCAAGACGAAAGCCAGGGAAAATGATGACAACAGAAGCTGTTCAAATGGACAGGTAACATGGCCTGGAACTGAGCAAGAAGTTGGGTAGGGGAAGGTGAGCAGACTTGAGAGGTATTCAAGAGGCAGAAGTGAGAAACCTTGGTGACTAACTTGATGTGGGGTTCAGTAAAAGGGAACGGCCAAGAATAGCATCCAAATATTTAGTTTGGGTTTTTGGCTGGATATTGGTAGTGTTCACAGACACAGGAAACACTGCAAAAGGTGCATTTTCTTTTAAGTGCTAAGAAACAAACTTTTGGCCAAATTATATTGTTATATTGTGTGCCTACACCAATATGTAACAACAAATCCCATCAATATGTACAACTACAATGCACCAACAACAAAAAAATGAGGAAATTAAAAAAAAAAAACTTTAGGGAGATAGTAAAGGCACTGTTTCATAAGCAAGCAGATTGTTTACTGGAAATATTTGGAGGCTATAGTACAGTTTATCTTTAGGGCCTAGAAATGAAGGAACTAAATATGTAAGTCACATATAGTAGTAGATATGTAGTAGCAGAGGAAATATGCCCATCATTTGAGAAATACAGAATGGCTCCAAATAAGGTATTAACATAAAAGAGAGAAAAAGTCACAAGGCTCAATTGTGGGCCCAGAGAAAAATTCCAAGCACCGCAGAAGTGCCACATGAGCAAAGTGGTCAGTACAAGTAGGCACTCAAGCATAAAATACGAATGACTCTGAGGCAGCAGAAGCCTGGCACCTGTGGTAGCAACAAAGTTAACACCTAATGTGGAGGTGGATGGATAGGCCACCTGAGCCAGGTGCCTTACTCATCTGCATCATGCAGTTCTGACTGCAGTATACAGATGGCTGCTTCCTCACTCATCAGACAACCCTCCCTGGTGCTTGCCTCCATGAAGAAAATGTGCTACCCAAGGCCACAAGAACCCAGGTCCTGTAACAATTCTATTTCTCACTGTAAATTAACGAATTGATACCTAACACAGTACATCAGCCTTGTAAGACACTCTTTTTTGAGTCTAGTTCTGTGGGAGGGGGCCACTGACAGTCACATCAGCATGCAGAGCCTCTCAGGTTAATACCAGATGTGAAGGTCCAGAATGCCCTCTCAGGAGAAATCCTGCCAGCAGGCCCAAAGCACACCCTCCTCTCCAAACTCCAGATCACTCTAATTGGGAGGTCTTACTTTCCTCTGCTTCTCTGGATCCTCCTGGGCTATTTTTTCATACCAGGCCTCAAACATGCCATCCTGACACTCATCCATCCACTCTGAGTTCTGCTTGGCATCAGCAAGCTCATCTTCTTCACTCCACTGGCTAAAAGGAGGGCAAAAAGAGAAAAAAAAGCATAAAAAAAACAAACAACAACAACAAAAAACCGAGATGGGGGGAGGGAGAGGAAGGGAGGAGAGAAGAAGAAGAGGGAGCATGCATCTCTGGATATCCAAGGAAAGCGCTAGTTAGCAGACTCCATGACTTATGGGTCTAATAGAGTGGGCAATTTTAAACATTTTAAGAGAAAAGTCAATTACTTTTAAAAACTGCAGGGTTTGTCTACTATTTGCTAGATATATGCTAATAAAAATGGAGAAGCCCCTTTCAGAGTAGATTACCCTGGGTGAGGTGAACCAATCATGTGCCAGGCTCTTGGGCCAAAACAGTGATTAAAAAAAAAAAAAGTTCTATACGGACATGCTTAGAACATCCTAGTGGAATCAGCACAAAAAGGGAGTCAGGACATATGACTTCGGCTCCACCACTAGCTGCTACAAAGCCTTGATTCATTAGAGTAGGCCCTCTGTATCTGTGGGTTCTATAGCCCAGAGTTCCATGTCCCTAGATTCAACCATCATTGAATCAAAAATTAGAAAAAAAAAATTGTGTCTGTTCTGAATCAGTTTTTTCTTGTCATCATTCCCTAAACAATGTGTAACATCGTGTAACAATGTATAAATAGCTATAGCAATGTAATAGCTATTTAACTTAATAGCTATTTAGGTATCATTTATATTATATTGGATATTATAAGTAATTTAGAAATAATTCGAAGTATATGGGAGGATGTGGGTAGTTTATATTTTATATAAGGGACTTGGGTATCTGCAGATTTTGTTATTGGTGAGGGGTCCTGGAACCAATCTCTTAAGGATACTGAGGAAGACTGTATTTTGCCCTTGTCCTGTCTCCTCATTTTAAATAAAGGATTTCAGGTAGATAATCTCATGGGCAGGTTCCTTTTAGATTCAAAACTATAAATTTCCATCATTTCAGTTTTTTTTTTTTTTTTTTTTTAGAATTTTTTAATATTTATTTTTTCAGTTCTTGGCTGACACAACATCTTTGTTCTTTGTTTGTATGTGGTGCTGAGGATCGAACCCGGGCCGCACGCATGCCAGGCGAGCGCGCTACCGCTTGAGCCACATCCCCAGCCCCTTCAGTTTGTTTTAGCAACAAGTATTTTAAACACAAAATGATTTGCTTGATAGCAAATGCAAAATGTTCCAACCAACAAATAAATATACATTCATTCACGTATCCCACCAAAATGATTTTAGGTCTATTCTTCATAGCTTTGGGCTAGTGCCAGGAAGGATTGGTGTGAGGGGTGTGACCTACCCCCAAAGACTGTATCATGTAGATGCAGACAAAGCTTGAAATAATGGCAGACTGACAGAAGATGAAACCGCATGTTGATGCCCACCCAGCATTGTGTTCCCTCTCTCTGCCCTCATTGCTCTCTGGCAGCAGATCAAGGCTGTGTCTTCTTTTCTCAGAATATCTCTCCTGAGAGTAAAAATTGCCTCACTGATTTATTTCTTCCTCATTCTCCCCTCTTGAAGCCTGCTCCCTCCAACTCTATTTTCTTCTTTCTTTTCACACACACAAGTAGATAATGGTAAGTGTACCTGGACTTTGAAGAGACATTCGTCAAAAATGGAATGAAAAAAAAAAAACAAACTTGCAAATTATTTTTTCTTATAAGGTAAGTCCTTATATAAGTCCCTATATTTATTAGAACATAGTGGCTAATATAGAGGCTGATTGTGTTATCATCTTATCTCTAAAGATGAGGAAACTGAGGCACAGAGGGATTAAATAACTTGCCCACAGTCACCCAGCCAGTGTGTGGCAAAGCCCAGGATCTATATTACACAGACTCTTGCTTTGGAGCCCATGCCCTTCACCCTTATGCTATGATCCCTGTATCTTATCATCTACTTTAGGAATTGCGGAATACAGGACCGTGTTCTTACCTGATCACACTGTCATGGACACTTATATTTTCCTGTGACATTTTCATGAGGAGATCTGGTAACTGAATGTCAACGAAGAAGGCAAGGTCACTGGGTTCCCAGCCCATATCCAACAGATGAAGCAGGGCTGTCTGAACACAGGATAAGGCAGGCAGCAGGGATCTAAGGGGGAGGCCACAAAAGTGACAGTTAACAGAGCTGTCCATAACCAACATAACGACAACAGGGGCAATGCAAGTCAGTATCTTATCTGTAATAGGAAAGCAGAAACACTCATATTCCATACAAACGTCTTCCAAAGATTAAGCAAAAGAAGACTGAAAGGTGTAAGGTAAGTTCTCCATTCTGCCAGGACTACTACAGGGCCTTCTTTACAGTAGAGGCTGAGCAGTAAAGGTCAGCAAATTGGGCCACCCCAAACTAGCTAAAGTTATGCAATTTAGATTTACAGAAGAGACATATGACTTAAGGTTTATATCTAAACCACTTAGTAAGGAGGATACTGAAAAATAGTTTTATACTCAAGTTTTAAAACTACAAATAATACATCAAAAACTAAAAATAATAGGTTATAAAACTCCTAGATAAAACAAAACTCATACTTAATGTACATATCAAACAGAAAAAAGACTAGCAAAAAATATACTAATAAATTAACATTAATGAATAGTTCTAAATGATAAGATTAGAGGCTATTTTTATCTTATCCTTTCTTTTCAACTTTGCAGAAAAAAATACATTTTTTTCCTCTAGAAGTTAAAAAGTCATCCAGTACCTGTCATTTATGCTATTAAATCCTTTAATTGCTTTGACCAAAAACATAACAAGTTGATAGTAAGTGTCTCGAATTTCTTTGTGTAGATCAGCACCACAGCCTTCCAAGTGTCCAAAGTAACTAGAAAGAAAGGAAACCATGGACTTAATTGCCAAGACAGCTTTTATTTAATAATCCTATTCCTTACATGAAAGAGCCCAGAAGCAGCACGCTGAACAAAGTGGTGCTGAAACTTAAATGATAACAGGAGTAATAATTTTAGAAAGTAATGGAGAAAACAGCAAGTGAGTCAAATTGACCAGGTCAAGAGCTACCTCACAGAAGTTTGGAGATGATTAACTATTCATCTTTCTTTTATTTTATTAATAAAAAAACCATGCCTCCCCCCCACTCCTTGAGTGCCAGATACTTTGTTAAGTATTTTTCACAAATTATCTCATTTAATAATCTCCACATAATCATGCCCACCCTTCTGCCTCCCTTGATGACTTTAGTACTAAGGTCACTGGCTTTTCTACCTTCATCCTTTTTATCTTAGTGACTTCAACATCCCTAGGAGTGATACCACTATTCCTTTTTCTCTCAAACCCTCTGCCACCTTCATTGCCAAGGATCTTCTCTTCCATGCCCTTAGCCATCCCAAGTTGATGGTCATTTCCTTGACACTGTCATCAAATGATGGCTGACTTCAGAGCATGCAACTCTGCCTACAACCTCTCATCCTGCTGTCTTACTGTGGACTCTCACACAATCTCTTCTTCAATTCCAAATGAGCCCTGGCCCATGCCAACTCTCTGGCTTCCTTCTACTTCCATCTGCTTGCTGAGAAATTTTATACTTGTATCAAAACTGCTGTATGTAGCTAGGTCACATAAACAAGTGGACCAGTGTCACTTTAAATTCATGACTGTAATTCTCAAATAAGCACTTAGAAATATTATAAGGCAGTCTCATAGACTGATTTTCTCAATTTTCATATCATCTAGAACCTTCTTGCTTCTCCTTAAACAGCCTTCTCAACCCTCCATTTTTTGATGACTATCCTCACATTTTACTTTAAAAAAACATAAGTGATCAAAGGAAATCCCTCATCTTTGTACCACCAATTTAGCAACCAACTTGCATCTGCACTGAACTGTCTGTCTATCCTGTTTCTTTCTGCTATCACAAAGCTACCCTGATTCTGTGCAAAGCCAAAATCAACTCCACAGCTGCTACTGCAGACTATCCCCACTTCCCCTACATTGGCTTCCCCTCCTGCTGATTCATTCCCATCAATATTCAAAAGCATTCTAACACCTCAGTGGCAATGCTGGGAGTGTAGCTCATGGTAGAGCATGTGCTCAATCCCCAGCACCACAAAAAATCAAAACAAAATAAAATCCTTAGTTGTCCCACATCCCCCCTTCTCTGCTCCCTTCTAAGTTCAAAATTTTTGAACTAATTGTCTTTAGTCTGTTTTTGCCTCATATCACCCCCATTCTCTTTCAATCCAGTCCAACTGGGCTTTCAGCCCCCTGGGTCCACTAGGATTTTTGCCAAATACAGTGTGTTTTTATCTCACTTCTTGCACCAGCATTTGACACAGCTGACCATTCTTTCTTTTCTTTCTTTTTTTTTAAATGTCAATGGACCTTTATTTTTAAAATTTATTTATTTATATGCAATGCTGAGAATCAAACCCAGTGCCTCAACACATGCTAGGCAAGAGCTCTACCACTAAGCTACAACCCCAGCCCTACAGTTGACCATTCTTGTCTTTGGAGAAACATTCTTCTCTTGGCATCTATGGCACCACCATCCCTAAGTTTCTAATATATCTCAAGGGCCCTTTTGATAACATTAGCTGCCTCCTCTTCCTCTGTTTGATTTCTAAATAAAGATTCCTATATAAAGGCTCAATCCTGGGCTCCTTATTGTCTTTCTCTGCCCTCTTTCTAGGTCTCATCTGGTCTCTTGGTTTTAAAAACCATCTATAGCGGATGACAATTGAATTCTATCCCTCATCCTGACTTTTTTCCAGGACTTCTAACTCTAATCCCGGTCTTCCCGATATCATCTGGATATCAAAGAAGTGGTTCAAACAACATGGTCAAAACAAAACTTTTTATTCTTGCCCTATCCATTTCTTTCATATTCTCTTCCTCTGTAAAATACATCACCATGCACCTGGTTGCTCCGGGAGAAATCCTAAGAGTTTCTTTTCCCGTGATTCCTACCTTTCATTCACCCTTTCTGTCTAACCTACAGATAAGTCTGACAATTCCACCTCCAAAATCTATCCTGAAGGTCGTCCTTTTTCTCTATTTCTAGCAGCACTCCACAGTTCAAACCATCACCATTCCTTGTCTGCTTAGGACACAATAGTGTCCTATAATAACTACTATTATCCTAACTGCTTTTCTTATTTCCACTCTTTTCACACAGTGGCTAGAGGTATCTTTTATAAATCAAAGTGTGCTTCTCCTGGGCTTCAAAATCTTCAATGGTTTTTTCCATCTATAACTCAGTATAAAATTCACACATCTTGGTGTGATCAGAGTCCTGCCTAACTTTCTGACCTTGCCTTACGCCATTTCCCCTTTCACTCAGCCATGCTGTTATGTGAATTAATTCCTAGAACCTTTGTACTGTTCCTTCTACATCTTTCTCCTGACCTCAGCTGGTGAATCATCTTTTGGTTTACATGTCGTCTCCTCAGTCTGCTTTAACCTGACTACCCAAAGTGCGTAACTCTGTATTAAATCACCACATAGCAATATCACTATCTGATTCTTTATTTTTTTTTTCAATCCTCCTGGTCCTGGGGATTGAACTCAGGGCCTCACACATGCTAAGCAAATGCTCCACCACTGAACTATATTCCCAGATCATTCTATTATTATTATTAGTATTATTTTGGTACCAGGGATTGAACCCAGGGGTGCTTAACCATTGAGCTACACCTCCAGCCTTTTTTTAATATATTTTTTAAAAAAAGTTTTTAAAGATTTTTTAAATATGGACACAATATCTTTATTTATTTTTATGTGGTGCTGAGGATTGAACCCAGCACCTTGCATGCGCTAGGCGGCTGAGCCCTCTACCGCTGAGCCACAATCCCAGCCCCCTTTTTTTTAAAAAAAATTTTAATATTTATTTTTTAGTTGTAGTTGAACACAATACCTTTATTTTATTTATTTATTTTTATGTGGTGCTGAGGATTGAATCCAGGGCCTCGCACATGCTAGGTGAGCATTCTACCGCTGAGCCACAACCCCAGTCCTCTTTTTTTATATTTTATTTAGAAACAGAGTTTTATTGAATTGCTTAGGGCCTCGCTAAGTTGCTTAGGCTGGCTAGAACTTGCTGCCTCAGCCTCCCATACTGCTGGGATTACAGGCGTGCGCCACTGCACCTGGCTCTTTTATTTTATTTTGAGAAAGAGACTCTTGTGAAGTTGCTCAAGCTGGCATCAAACTTATAATCCTTCTGCATCAGACTCTTGAGTAGCTGGGATTACAGGTGAGTGCCACTGTACCTGGCATTTATATATATACATATATATTTGGTTATAATTGGAAACAATACCTTAATTTTATTTATTGTTTTTATGTGGTGCTAAGGATTGAACCCAGTGCCTTGCACATGCTAGGTGAGCACTCTATTGCTGAACCACAACCCCAGCGCCCCTGGCATGATATTTATTTATGTATTTATTTTAAAATGCTCTCTCTTGCTCTTTAGTAGAGAATAAGCTCCATTAGAACCTTGTCTGCCTTGCCCATTATTATATACAATGCTTAGAGGGGTAGACACTCAAAAAATTATTTATCAAGCAAAGGCTAGAACCACCTTGAGAGATAGGTTAATATCATTACTGTAAATGAGCATTACATTTAGCTCAAAGCTGCCAGGGGCTGAATGACAGTATGGATACACAAGGAATACAATTCTGACTCTAATAAAATAAAGGTGGTAAGTCATCAGGAAGATTGAACATGTTCCTGGTACTTTCTAAAATGATATAACCCATTTTTCCTTAGAATGAGAAAATAAATTCAGCAAAAATATAACTTAAGACTCCCAAATAGAAATGACAGTTATTCATTAGAGAAGACAATTAGGACTTCTTTACAATGACCGCTGCTTGGTCTCCTTGCAGATTCAGCATTTGTACTTACTTGGTAAAATCTTTCTGACAGGTCAGGAGTTCCAACAGGAAAAGTATATATGGTGGATGGAAGCAGTGAGGCTGCCCAAGAGACTCTGTACAGTACTGAATTATCCTCAGGACTTCCAGGATGCTCTGGGCTTGGGCTTTCCTCAAGGAAAGAACCTTTACAACACTAGAGAAAGAATTCAAGTCAGGAATGCCCAGAAAACTCCTGAACTGGGGTGGAAAGAAAATGTATCCCCCACCCAAGTTCTGAAGCCATTTGAATGAAAAGGAGAGACTATTGTGAGGATTAGAAATAACATGCATGAACAGTATCAATATCTGTTTGCTATGTTAGGTCATCACTCAGCATTACAAATTAGTACACATTAACTGCAGAAACCCAACAACTCTATTTTTTTAGTACCAAGGATTAAATTCCGGGGCACTCAACCACTGAGTCATATCTCCAGCCCTATTTTGTACTTTATTTAGAGACAGGGTCTCATTGAGTTGCTTAGAGTGTCACCACTGCTGAGGCTGGCTTTTGAACTTGTGATCCTCCTGCCTCAGCCTTCCGAATAGCTGGAATTACAGGTGAGCGCCACCATGCTCAGCCCAACAACTTACTTTTAAAATTAAATAATTCAAAAGGAACTCTAACGTCTTTACTTCCCTGAAGAGACAAAGCTTTCATTCTTAGCATAAGAAATTCCTCAGTAACTTCAAACCCATCATACTTTCAAAGAGGTAGGTCTATGGCAAGTAATTTTGTCAGAAAACATTAAATTCTAAATTTCCCCCAGGGTTAAAATAAGACAAAATTTTAAGTGGCAGCTACCAAAAGAAATGCTTCGTCTTTTTTTTTTTTTTAAATCCTAATGATACATTGCTGGGCTACATTTTACAAATAGTATAATGTCCAAGTTTTAAGTGAAAAAAAAAATACTCATAAAGAAAAAAATTAAAAATTTTTCTTGAATATTCAAAATAAGACTTGGTTTATCCTAAATATTATCTGTTCTTTTTAACATGAACTTTAAGCCTTTGACTATACTGGGTACCTGTGTCTTGAAAAGACAGAATACTAGGAAGGAATGATTGGCTCACCTCTCATGAGAGATTGACTGATCTTTAATGAAGTCCATGACATCCTTTAAAACTGGGTATTTCTCTTTCACTGTGGGCACTGGTCTGGCCTCCTCCATGGATCTGAAGGAGAGCAGCCGGAGTCGCCCTCGAGTGAAGGGGGGCCGCCGGGTAGGTGTGGAAGGTGATGAGGGCTCTTCAGCTGTAGAAGGTTCTGCAGTGGGAGGGCCACTGCTGGGTGGCAACTTTGGTGGGATCTCCAAGCCAGGACTCTTGTCTCCTACAGTTGGGGCTGCTGTTTCAGTGGGTGACGCTGAGGCTTGGAAATGCTCTTCGACCACAGAGCTTGTCCTCTGGCGCCTGTCAAGTGGCTGGAGATGATCAGTTTCATCAGCAGTCACCACCTTGTCACTGCTTTCTTTTGAACTTTTAGCCATGGGCAAAAATTTTAGTAATAGAAGACTTTTCTGAATACACTCTTTTGCTAAATGAAACAAATAAAACAAGAATGGTAATGAACAAAAAATTAAAATTAAATATATTGCCTACTTTCAGAGAGAAAATAATCTATTTAAACTTTCTGATGTAGGGCAAGAAATACCTTCGTTAATACTGTGATATACACATGTACTGATGGAATAGAAACAAATTTTATCTCCTTATATAAAACCAAGATCTTTCCAGGACTATATTGGAATAGTTTCATGGTGAACATTTCAAACATATAGAGAACAGTGTAAGAACCTCTCAATATATCTATTATCCAGCTTTAGTAATTATTAACTCATAGCCAATCTTGTTTCCCCCACCCCCACTGGCTCCCATTCCCTGAATTATTTCCATGTACATCCTAGGGATCAGACTTTTTCACCTGTAAAAACTTCAGCATATTTGTTTTGTGCATATACAGTACTAGGGGTGGAACTCAGGGCCCTGCATGCTAGGCAATGTTTCATTTTCATACAGGGTCTCACAAAGTTGCTGAGGCTGACAAGGCAAGTAATCAGAAACATGTTCCACTTTAGAGCATGTCAATAAATACTTATTCCTCTCTGGCATTTTCTCCATTAGTGACAAGTATTAGGAAACAACATTTAGTAACTTTATTACTTTTGGTCTACGTGGCCTCAACTAGCGTAACCCGAAGGTAGGGTGCTGGTTCTCAAAGTTCTGAAAAGAAAACTGAAGGTCGGATGACCACAGCTGGCAGTGGCACACTCACCCAGGCTCTCTGGATTTGCCTCAGTCGCTTCCAAACTGTGTTTTTCTTCTGCCTCGCTCCCCAGGCTCATCAGGGACTTCTGTTTCATCTCTAACTGGGGAGAGGATTTGAGCCACAAAATTAAGCTGTCCAGATAGGGTGTCAAGGGCAGTTACACTGAAGTACTTCAAAGGCACACAGCATTGAAGAGCACAGAGGACTTTACAGCTGTTATTCAGCTGCTGAGGACACAGGGCTGAGCTGTTTTTGTATGTTCTGAAAGTCTTCCAGGCTTTGAAATTGTCTAAAGGTATATCTGCAAAACTACCTTCTTTTCAAGTACGTGTTATTTAGGAGGATTTTATATACATGACTTTATTAGTTAAAAAAATCTAAAACATTAGTATAGGAGATGCCTATAGTTAAAGCTTACTAGTACAAAGAAGCTGAGGTCTAGAGAAATTAAGGGTCAAGCTTGGACCAAAAAAATTTCATTTTTGAGATGGGCTCTCACTATATTGCCCAGGCTAACCTCAAATCCTTGGACTCAACTGATCCTCCTGCCCCAGCCTCCTGAGTAGCTGGGATTACAAGTGTATGCCACCACATCTGACTTAGACAAAATTTGATCCATTCTATCTTGAATGAGAAGAAACCCCTAAGTGCTGCTGAGACTTCTAGGTAGAGAATGGTGATTTTAGTTATAGTCCAGGCAATGGTCACACCATGAGCCACAATGCTGAAAGCTAAGGTAGAAGGCCATGTGTGATGTATGAGGTGTCAAGGTACCAAAGAGAAGGTTGATATGTTGTTCAACTATGGACAGTCTGTTCTAGGCTAACCCAGGAGCATAACCTACAATGTGCCTTGTCAATTGCCAAATCCTTTTTACATAAATTGTCCATGGTGTCTGACTTTCCTAAATACTTCTTTCTTTAAACTTTACTATATTGCCTTGGTTTCTCTGTCAGCATACTCTTCTGAATCTCTTCCCACCATTCTGAAAACAATGCCTTTTAGTTTCTTATGTCAGATTCTGTTCACTTTGGTTTCTATCTATTCAGGATATATTGGGCACTAACCAATGTTCTAGTCACTGTGTATTCTGTCCAAGGCTGTCTGTTCCTAGATAAATTCATATTTAAAAACAAAACAAAATAAAGAACTTATTACAAATTATTTAAAGTTTTCTTTATCTCTGCCTTGACATTTCTGTGAAGCATCATCCATTTAGGTTCTTTAATGAACTCTCCAGGTAGATGTCTTAGATAACCTAGATGTTTTTACACTCAACAGGTTCTAAACTGAACTTACCTCCTCACTCTCAGATCTAAGACTAATGCTTGGTCAACACTTCTATCATCCACCAAATCACCACCAGAAACCTGGGACTACTCTAAATTCCTTCTTCCTGTTCACCACTCACATCAATCACAAAGCCCTGTGGATTTTATCTCCTCAGTTGCAAAAGCCATCCTCATCTAATTACTGCAATTAAGTCTTCTGCTTTCAATTTCATTATCTATCCTCTACTCAAAGATTTTTTTTTCTCAATTACAACATAATATTTAAGATGCATGCAAATATGTAAGGAATAATAACACTAATATATAGGTACTCATCTCCATGCCTAAGAAATAAAAACAATTTAGTGTTTATCTTTTTTATGAATTTATAAAAAGTTTTAACTACATACTTATAGGTGTAACACACAGATTTGGTTTGAATTAGGATCTTACAAGGATTTCCACACTTCTGCATCCTTTTGCAATTTGCTTTTTTGTTCATCAAGTCTGTGAGAGTTATCCATGGTGATACATGTGGCTCTTTTCATTCACTTTCATTGTAATATAATATTACATCATTATATATTATTATAATGTAGTATTTTGTAATAATATAATATTCAGTATATCTTGTCACTTTTTCCTACTGATGGACAGCTGGTTCTTCCATGTTACTGCTGTTACACAATGCTACAGAACCATTTTTCTAAGATGCAGACCCGAGGCCTCTCCCCTGCCTAAAACTGTCAATGGATGCTGAGTATATAAAGCAATCCTTTTCCTTCTGGTCTAAGATCTATGGAGTAGCCTCTAGGGTTACTAAAAGATGTAAAGAGGGCTCAACTAAACCCCATTTACTCAATATTTTCAACAATCACCAAATTACGATTTCTTTTTTTTCCTCCACATTTTTTATTGGTGCATTATTGTTGTACGTAGTGGTGGGATTTGTTGTTAAATATTGGCATATGTATACAATATAACAATATAATTTGGCCAATATCCTGCCCCATATATTATGATTTCAAGGGTTCTAAATTATTTTATTTATATTCATATAGCCGAACTTTAGTTTAAAAATATTCCTCAAATTATATTCTTGAGAAAAGGCCTACTTACTTATTGCCATGATATCATGGTAGGAAAACCTAAAATATATCAAAATCTCATGGGAAGGAAAATCTTACCATCCATATTCGAATCCCATCCGCCAAAGAATACACCTGTGCAAACTCTTCACTCAGGGCTACCTTGCCCTGGCTGTTTACTAGGGAAGGAAGAGAGACAAAGTGATTACATTCAGTTTACTCAATTCACTACTGTAGCTTTAAACACAAAATATTTTCTGAACCTTTTAAAATACAGAAGAAATCCTCCTGACACTCATGCATTAGGGGTGGTAAGAGAGACTTGAGGGGAAAAATCATCGATTAAGCCACAAATACTTGGATGGGTTCTCTGTGTTATTTCAAACTAACTTTGTACAAACTAATAATTTTTGAAATAGAAATACTACTCAAAGTGAATAAAATATAAAAAAATACCTAAAGTAAAATCTTTAAAATATCAGGTCAGGGGAGTAACTCGGTGGTGGAATGCTTGCTTATCATGTGCAAAGTACTGGGTTCAATCTCACTCCAGTAAGATTGGCAGCCATTATGAAGTCAAACAACAACAAGTGCTGGCGAGGATGTGGGGAAAAGGGTACACTTGTACATTGCTGGTGGGACTGCAGATTGGTGCAGCCAATTTGGAAAGCAGTATGGAGATTTCTTGGAAAGCTGGGAATGGAGCCACCATTTGACCCAGCTATTCCCCTTCTTGGTCTATTCCCTAAAGACCTAAAAAGAGCATGCTACAGGGACACTGCTACATCGATGTTCATAGCAGCACAATTCACAATAGCAAGACTGTGGAACCAACCTAGATGCCCTTCAATAGACGAATGGATAAAAAAAATGTGGCATTTATACACAATGGAGTATTACTCTGCATTAAAAAATGACAAAATCATAGAATTTGCAGGGAAATGGATGGCATTAGAGCAGATTATGCTAAGTGAAGCTAGCCAATCCCTAAAAAACAAATGCCAAATGTCTTCTTTGATATAAGGAGAGTAACTAAGATCAGAGTAGGGATGAAGAGCAGGAGAAGAAGATTAACATTTAACAGGGATGAGAGGTGGGAGGGAAAGGGAGAGAGAAGGGAAATTGCATGGACATGGAAGGAGACCCTCAGGGTTATACAGTGGAGGGGGTAGAGAGAGAGGAGGGGAGGGGAGGGGAGAGGTGGGGAGGGGGGATGGTGGAGGATGGGAAAGGCAGCGGAGCACAACAGACACTAGTATGGCAATATGTAAATCAATGGATGTGTAACTGATGTGATTCTGCAATCAGTGTATGGGGTGAAGGTGGGAGTTCATAACCCACTTGAATCAAAGTGTGGAATATGATATGTCAAGAAATTTGTAATGTTTTGAACAACCAACAATAAAAAATTTAAAAAAAAAATTAAAAAAAAATAAAATATGGCAGAACTAAAAAAAAAAAAAAAAAAAGTACTGGGTTCAATCCTAAAACATTAAAAATTAAAACTGAGGAAAGCCAGTCATAATAGTGTAAACCTGTAGTCCCAGCTATTCATGAGGAAGATCACTTGAGCCAGTGAGTTCCAAACTAGGCCAGGCAACAGTGAGACACTGTCTCAAAAATAAAAACAAAACAAAAACTGAGTAAAAAAATAATTACTGGGCTGGGGTTGTGGTTCAGTGATAGAACACTTGCCTAGCATGTGTGAGGCACTGGGTTTGCTCCTGATCACCACATAAAAATAAGTGAGTAAATATATAAAGGTATTGTATCCATCTACAACTAAAAATAATAATAATAATAATAATAATAATAAAATAATTTAATTTTTAAAATTATTATTGAGATATCAATCAATCAATAACATGGATGGACATATACAAACATAAAACACCTAGATAAAAGGTCAGTTTCAGTTTAATATATAGAAAAAAGTTAATAGAGGTGTTTTCTAAATAGTGAGATTGTAGTTCATAATTTTTTTTTTTTTTTTCAGAAGTAGAAATTGAACCTGGAGATTGAACCCAGGGGTACTCTAACAAGGAGATTCATCCCTAGTCCTCTTATGGTTTATTTTCAGATCGAGTCTCACTAAGTTGCTGAAGCTGGCTTTGAATTTGCGATCCTTTTGCCGTACCCTCCTAAGTCACTAGGATTACAGGTGTGTGGCACTGTGTACAACAAGTTCATAATTATTTTAAACGTTTCTAGACTTTTTCAGTCTCTACATGAGTATTTTTTTTATAATTTGAAAAAAAAAATTTTTTCAAGACCTAAGAGGCCTGTCCCTCTCATAAAGCAAAATACAATACAATAAAACAGTATGAAGCTTTCTGTTGCATTCATGTTCAATACAATAAACATTTTATGAAGCCCTAGCATGTGCTGGGTTCTACATTAGGCACTGTGAATACAATGCTGAGAAAAAGACATGGTCACTGACCTCATGCAGTGTATGTTCAAGTTGAAAAACTCCTCTCTTACATTTCTAACCCAATTTTTAGACAAAAAGCATTCTCAATGTAGCTCAGTTTTAAAGAACTCACGAATAGTCTTTATTATGATATCTATAGCATAAAGGCAGATGCACAAAGAACTGAATGGGCCACATTCAACAAGGACAGATTAGAAACAAGCCACATACAGCCAGCTATTTCTAGTTCCCACATTTGATTGTGTGTTTCTCTCCTACAAACACATATGTGGAATGGAACATGGTTTGACTTCCCCCTAGTAGGAAACATTCTGTTTCTCAGCTTTTAACCCACAGGCCTTTATACATTTATTGAAAAGTCCCTCAAGTAACAAGGAGTGTCCAGCTTTCTTACTGTCATTTGATCACAAAAATATATATTGTTTTCTTTTTTCCTTCAAAACCATGCAGGTTCCCTTGTCCCTCTCCCCATTCCTTAGTGAAGATACACTCTCCCATATGATATTTGTTTCCATACATTACTCACATTTCAATGTAGTTTTATTTAGGTGGTGGGCTTTTTTAAAGGAGATGTTAAGATTTGAGAAGTAATTGAGATAGTTTCTCAATCAGGAATAAAGTGCAATGTGAGAGCTAAAGAACTAAGCAATACATGTTGCAGGGATAATATCAATTATAGTAACATGAGCAATAATCAATCACCTACTCTAAAGGAAGGAAGCATCTATTCTCACTTATTTCATCTGCATTAGAAAGAACACATACCTTGCCAAGCACCTTGGAAAAGCCTAAGCCTTATCTTTTTTTTTTTTTTAATATTTAATTTTTAGTTGTAGTTGGACACAATACCTTTTATTTATTTATTTATTTCTATGTGGTGCTGGGGATCAAACCCAGGGCATTGCACATGCTAGGCAAGTGCTCTACCGCTGAGCCACAACCCCAGCCGTAAGCCTTATCTTTACATAGGATTTGCAATGCTTTTCCCTGAAAAAGTGTGAATGTAGAGAGAGTAGAGATCTTCTGTGTGGATCCTGTTAGGATGTAAGCTGCACATATGAACAACACACAGAGATGGTGCCCTGAGGGAAGTGAGGAAGAGAAATGGTGAAGGGAAGGCTGTCCACAGAGATCCCACCAGAGGCAGCCTGGTGGGATCATGCCACAGAGAAGCTGCAAGTCTAGAGAAAGAGTTAGTACCTTCATTTGCCTCCTTCTACAAGCATGTTATTAGCACAGTCAATAACTTAAATACCTGTGGCTTTAATTGGAATTTCTAGAATGTTGGAGCTAAGGAATTCTAAACCAATTTTACAGATGAGGAAACAGAGGTGCAGGAAGGTTGTCTAATTAACCTGAGCAGTGCAGCTTCTGAGTTTCAGAACCGACACCATTAAGGTTTCTTTCTATTAAATTTCTTGGAAGTTTTCCATGAGAATTCTGGAAAAAGACAAAGTATCTGCTAATTCAGAAACTCAAGGCTACTTGCCAAACATAACTATCTGCTAACTATAAATTGGCCATGAATCTTTTGATTGACAAAGTAGAACAAGATGAAGTTTACAGTTGTAGATATGTGTTAACATTTTAGAATTTCTAAATTTTCCCTTAAGATAGGCTTCTTATAACTTAGCAATTAGCCTTCAGATCAAACATATTCCCTGTAATATAAGTTACCATATTTTTGCAGCTTCTCATATAAGTCTGGAGTGCGATACACCAGAGCAGCAAAGGTGGCGTTCACAGCTTGATCAATAGTGGAACCAGCAACTATATCTGTCTTTGGGGCCTGTTTTCTACATGCCTGTATGAATCCTTTGAAAAGTTCTGAATATGGCCCACAGAAGTTCTGAGCAGGCTCTGACTGGGCAAAATCAAGGAGAAAATGGCGGCAGGGATCATCAGGAATGCTCTTAACCTAGGAACAAGAAAAAAAAAATCACATTTGAAATATTCATCAAAAAGTAAAATTTACTGAGCACCTACTAAGATAAAGCAGAAGTATAAACAAATGGTGCATACTCTCAGGAAGTTTAAATCTATTTTAGGGAGACCAGACAGATGTATATGGGTTAATAAAGGCAAATAAAAATAAAACTTAAATGCATTAAAACTAACACTACCATAAAGCAAAAGATTATCCAGTGCCAAATGCCTAAAGGGGACACCCAGTGCTGAGAACTCAAAGGAAGGAGTTCCTGGCAGGTTAAAGTAATTAAGAAAGCCTCTGAAGGACTTGGGATTAGGGCTGAACCCTGAAGGATGGGAAGGCTTGGCCTTGAGGGATATAACCACTAGCAGAGGTTAAGAGTCAGTGGGGAGACTGACCTGGCCTGAAGTCTCAGCTGGGGAGTGGTGGGAACTAGAGTCAGATAGTTAAGGTGAAAGGAGACTGTAGAGAGCCTTGACTGTCACACTGAGGAGTTTAGACTTCACCCTGTGGGCAACGGGGAGCCATTAATGGTGCTTGGCAGTGGAATGACAAGATAATGCAGTGATTTAAAAAAAAAAAAAAAAAAAAAAAAAAACTTGGCAGGTACCAATGTAATAATGCAGGTGTGATGAGGGCCTGGATAAAAATGGAGACAGAGGAAAGGACAGAGATGAACACCATAAGGAAGAATCTACAGGGCTTGCAACTGACTGATAGGAAAGGCAAGAGCAGGGCAGGGATGAAGGGGATGTGAGGGAGCAGTGGCTCTGGGCCTGGGCAAACAATGACTACAACAGAAGTGAGCAGTTAGTAAAGGAGACATTCTGTTTTTTTACTTCAGAGTTAATGGGAGTCAGGACATTAAAATGAAAACGCCTAACAGGAAGATGAAGATATGGAGAAGATACTGGAGTCTGGGAGAAAAAAGAGGGCTGGAAACTGATATTAAGGAATTATTCCCACAGATGGGACAGTTAAAGAGAAAAGAGAGAATAAAGTTTTGGTGGATGGTAGAAAAGGGGAGGAAGCCTGAATATAGCCTACCTTATAGAGAAGAAGGAATGAGAAAGGCCAACGGAGGAGGCACACAGAGAGTTGGATGTAGAGAAGACAGTGGACTATCATGGAATCAAAAAAAGAGAGGGTCTGAAGGAGTTTGATTTAACAGGGAGATAAAGGAGAGTAGAAATGGAGAAAGAGCTACTGACTTTGGCAATTGACCATGGAATAACTTGCAGGGGAAAGAAAGGGAGGGAAAGAAGGAAGGAAGGAGAAATAATAGAAAAAGGGAAGGAGAGATGGAAAGTAGAAACAGAGGGCAAATTTTTTAGTTTTTAAAATATTATGAACAGTTAAATAAAGTGCTACAGCTGTATGGAGAACAAAAGGAATAGCAAAAACCATTTACTCTTAAGTGTGACTCAGTAGGCACTAGAAACAGACTCCACTTGTTTGATTGATAATGCCATCAAGAAAGATTTACTGAATACCTACTATATTTCACTGGAGTCATTCCTTATTTTTGAACACCCATTGCTGACTGGTCCCTGGGGTACACAGTGGGATAACAAATAACAAGGAACAGTTTCTGCCTCAAGGCACTAACAGTTTAATGGGGTGATAAGACATTAGTAAACAGTTTCCACCCAGATGTAAAGATGACAGAAGAGTAAATACCTCCTTCCTATCCTGGTGTGGGTGAGTGGGCCAGCTTGCTTCTAATTCCAACTCTGGACAAATCTGATGCCTGAAGACAGGTTTCCACAAAGGAGAGTTCAGGACTGAAGCCATTTTTGCCTGTGGTATTACCATATTACTTCCTAACTCTGGAAAAAGAAGGTGACTTGTGAGAGTTCTATTTTTTCCTTAATACACTGAGATTCTTTGAACTAACAAAGAAAAGGGTTAAACAAAGAGAGAAAAAAAACAAAAAAACCTAAGAGGAAATTCACTCACATTTCCGAGAAACACATTATAGATTAACCTAAACCACAAGTCCTGAAATGCTGCTGTTCTGTGGGATAACTTCAGTTACAAGGTGTCTTTGAAGTGATTAACCTGTTTACTAAACTGAAAGCCAAATGTAAACTACTTCTAGCACACAATAGGAGGTCATTTAAGAATATTAATTATGGGAAAACATTCACAATTTATAAACTTAATTTTATTAAAAAAATAATTAAATACCCACCATAGATCTAAATAGACACAGAAATAAAGATTAGGTGGAATTTTAAAAATGTTGATAATAGTTATCTCTGGGTGTTAGGAGTAAGGGTGATTCTACTTTTCTTCAATTTTTCTCCAGTATGTAATTTTTCTATGAGCTTTTACTTTTATAATTGGAAAAACTCAAGAGATCATACAGAAATAAATTTACTAGAAAGGTTTATTCTATAAGTTTTATTACTTATAAGAATTTAATAACAAGTTCTATAAATTGAATTTAATAACAAGTTGACCAAATCCATACTCACATATCTATATCTATACATAAATATTTACTCAAACAATATACAATTAATTTATTCTATTTTTCTGCCTTCTGGTTGGAGTATACCTAAATCTACCTCCAAAAATACATTATTATGATGTTGCTAAAAAAATCCATCTCCCTCTTTCTCTTGTTCTCTTTCAATAGGGGGAATCCACAAAACCCGTTGTGATGTGGGCCAAAGACTGAGTCAAAAAACTTCATGTCAGCCGGGAGTGATGGTGCACACCTATAATCCCAGCAGCTCAGGAGGCTGTGGCAGGAGGATCACAAGTTCAGCAACTTAGCAAGGCCCTAAACTACTTAGCAAAACCCTGTCTCTAAATAATATACCTATTATTTAGGGGATGTGGCTCAGTGGTTAAGCACCCCTGGGTTCAATGCCCAGTACCAAAAAAAAAAAGAAATTTCA